>NC_137257.1:25576433-26176433 GCF_965637545.1 Phallusia mammillata | reverse complement strand
TCAGCCACCCGTGTACAGAAATAATGATAAATAGGCAAAAAGGAAAAAAGATAGTCACACAGCAGGAGTCTTTTGATAATTAAAACTAGAGCAGTGTGCACAGTTTACAGTAATGCAAATGATGTACTGTATTGGTCTTGTAAATGTTATCATACATTACACGTGGTTGCTAGGGAACTGGCGGGAGGAATACAAGCGAAAGGCACACAGCATTGGAAAGTAACGTGAAAAATAATGCGGATAAGAAGTATGGCACACATGTAAAAACTTACCAGGTCAGATACATATCCAAAAGGCTTTTTTTGTATAATTTGCTAAACAAGCGAAGAGGGTTGTTTTTTATGTAATGAGGAATGGAATTCCATAATTTTGGGCCTTGGTAAATAGATGCTGCCTGGGATTTTGTTGAGGACATTCGTTTGATGAAAAAGTGGTTAGTGGCAGACTGACGTGTTATATGATTATGAATGGAACTAATGTAAGTATAGGCAGAGGTGTAGACAGGAGGCAGTAGCTTATTGTGAACTTTGAACATAAATTTTCCTAGTTCAAAATTGTACATGTCAGGAATTTTAAGAATTTGACTTTTCGAATATACATGATTTAGGTTTTCTCTGTATGATACGTTTGGGATGTAGCCGTGCCCCAGCTCAGAATGCCATAAGTCAAATGACTTGCGACAAGAACTGAATAAACAGGCTTTAACGAAGCTGATGGCAAATATTTTTTAAGCGTAAATAGCATACCTGACCCGGAGGCTAGCTTTGTTGCAAGGTATGCAACATGTTGTTTCCAAGAGAGTTTGTCATCTATGATCATTCCGAGGTATTTAGTATGGGACACTTGGTTTAGTTTCTGTTGACCACAACTTACGCTAAAGCATTTTTGTGAGATTGATTTTTGAGGGAAAATTATAAAATTAGTTTTTAAAGTATTAATGGTAAGCTTGTTTGAAGACATCCATTGGCTTATTTTGTTTAGTTGCTGGTTTACTTCAACCTCTAATATTTGGACGTTTTTGTTGGACATGAAGAGAGCTGTGTCATCCGCAAATAAGTTTGTTTTGAAGTTGGTAATGGAAGGTAAGTCATTTATATAAATGAGAAATAGAATTGGAGAAAGAACTGAGCCCTGCGGGACGCCACAAACAATGTCCTGATATTGAGACTGTGTTGAATTTAACATTACAAATTGTTTACGACCGGTCAAAAACGAAGTGAGAAGTTTCAATGGAATGCCTCTAATTCCATGTTTTTCAAGCTTACCAAGAAGAATTTGGTGGTCAACGGTGTCAAATGCTTTTTTGAGATCCAGAAATATTGCACATGTTGTCTTCTTTACACTATTTTGCATTAAAAGGTAGTCGTATAATTCTAGAAGCGAAAGTGTTGTTGAGAAACTTGTTCTAAACCCAGCTTGATTATCTGTGATGATATTGAATTTATTTAGGTAAGAATTTAGATTTTTTTTCAAAAGTTTTTCAAATATCTTCGAGAAATGTGGAAGGATTGATATTGGTCTGTAATTGCAGAAAAGTTGATGGTCCCCACTTTTGAAAATTGGAATCACTTTAGCAATTTTCATGTCATCTGGAAATACACCTGTACTTACACAAAGGTTGTAGATTTCAGTAAGGTATGCAGATATTATTGGACAACTAACTTTGATTAAATTTAAGGGAATGTCGAAGGTGTCTTTAGAGGAGTTATTTTTAAGATTGTTTATTGTGCTTTCCATCTCATAGTTATCAATAGGGTGTAGGTACATGGAATGATTGAAGGTGCTGGTGATATATTTTAGAGGTGAATGATTTGATGCTGGAATGGATTGAGCAAGCTTCAGACCAATTGTGGAAAAGTACTTGTTGAAGTTGTTGGCAACTGTTAGGGGATGAGAAGTTGTGGTGGGATCGGAATTTGATGTTTTCATGGAAGAGATGGGTGGGGATGATTTCCTTTTGTTTAGTATATCCCCAATTACCTTCCACATCTTTTTTGGGTTGCCAGAGTTACTTTGTAAAATACTTGCATAGTAGTTGATTTTGGCGTTCTTTTTTATATGAGTTAATGTGTTATTGTATTTTTTGTATTTATTATATGCCGCAATGGTCCGTTTTTTAATAGCTTTGCGGTATAGTTTGTTTTTAGTTTTTATGGACTTTATAATGCTGTTTGTAATCCAAGGCTTTTTGTAGAATTTTTGATGAGATCTAGAGAGTTTAACAAGAGGAGCATGTTTATACAGGACTGATATGAAGATGTCATTAAATTCGGAGAATAACTTGTTGGGATTATCGAGGTAGGAGCTGATATGATTAGACAATTTTAAATCTAAATCTGCTAAAAACTGACTTTTATCTATTAAATTAAATTTACGTATCCAGACTTGGGTCTGGGTGTGTGATTTGTGTCCTTTTAGAAGCATAAATGTTGGTAAGTGATCGCTGATGTCAAACGTTATAGTGCCTGCTAGGGAGAGTGCAGGGTTGCTGTTCGTGTATATATGATCAAGAAGGGATGGTTGTTGATTGGGCATAAATCTGGTCGGAGTGTCAATTAGGGAATGATTTCCAGATGCTTGTAAGCTTTGAATGTAGTTATGTGTAAGAGGGGTGTTGTTAAGTAGGTTAATATTAAAATCTCCACAAATGTAATATGTTTCTTTGTTTGTGTTCATTTTATCAATGGCTGTAGTCATTGAATTTTGAAATTGCAGAATATTGTGGGATGGATGAGAGTAAATGACGCCTATTATGACATGTTTGGATTTATTAGCCTGGATTTCTACCCATAAATCTTCTGTATTTGGATGGTGCAATTGAAGGTCAGAACGTGGATTAAATGGGACTAAATGATTGATGTAAAGGCCAACACCACCAGCATGAGTGGAAGAGTCAGTTGCAAGGAAGTTGTAGCCAGGCATGTTAATTAGGTTATGTTTGTTTACTGTGAGCTTTGTTTCCGAAATGGCTATAATGTCCGGTTTGCAGTTAATGGTATGAATTAGCTCAATTACTTTTCCCAAGTTCTTGTGCAGGCTTCTTGTGTTAAGATGTACTAGGGATAACTGGTTTGATCCTATTAACAGGTGTTTGAATTCTGCTGGACTGTATTGCTGACTGTGGGCTACTGAGGAAAATGTATCATTGTCCAAATGACTCACCATTGGAAGTAGTTGGAATGTTTTGTTCTAATGATAAACACTGGAAATAAGTGCCATTTATGTGGGGAGTAGCTAAATCCCAAGGCATGGGAAGGCAGACAAGTTATGGAAGGAGGTAAGCTTTTTGTTGAGTTTGTTTGAACAAACCTTTGGCTGATTAAAGAATATGGGCTAGTGTAAACATAGGTGTATATTATATCCACAGTATAGGTAGGCAAAGGAAATAAGTTAGTAATTAAAGAACACATTATGTAAAGCATAAAAATAAATAAACATACTGATATTGATTCTTTATGTACTTTCAGGGATGATGATGTTGTGTGTGATAAGATCCTTTTCACTGTGGATGCTGATGGTAGGGCTTGTTTCATTTTTCCTGAGTAGAATTGTTCCATTTCTAGTCCATAAAAACTTGTAGTCCGATTGTTTTTTAAATTGAAGACATGCATAAAATAGTTTACGATTTTCTTTGGTTAGGCTCTCATTGATGTAAATCTTTGATTTATTTGTTGCAGCTGATGCTTGATTGTGGAGCTTAATCCGATTCTTGAAAATATTATCCCGTAGTCTTCGGTTAGTAAATTTGGCAATTATTGTAGGTGAGACCTTTTGGTTAGATGATCTTGAGTTTGGCAGCCTGTGCGAAATGCTTATGTCGGGTTTACTTACGGGTACACCAACTTGCTTTGCAATTGCCATAACTATTTCATCTGTATTTTCAGACTCTGTAAGAGGAATGCCGTTGAATTCAAGACAGTCCCTTCGACCATACTGCTCCAGTGAATTTATTGCTTGTTTGTTGTTGTCGGCAACTTTTTGCATTTCTTTTAAGCTCTTCTTTAGCTCTGTATTCTCTTTTGTTAAAGATTTCATTTCTTCTTCAGTTAAGTTGAGTTTTTTTTGCAATAAATCATATTTTTTGGACAGAAAGTGTTGGCTCTCTTTAATTATTTTTAACTCAGATAATACTGAGTTCAGTTTACCATTAACATAACCTTCCTCCTGTGTGATCAATAACTCTCCATCTTTGTTTCAAAACACCAAATGACCTAAACAACAAAGCTTTATTATCATTTATGTTCACATTAAGAGATGCAGGACAAATGTAACTTACTTCTCTACTGTTGATCGTGTTTGTTTGTGAGCCTTATTATACTTCTGTTGTGAAGGGGTACTTGGGTGGCTAAGAGGTGTCATTAACCAAGGTTTTAATGGATAACCACTGTCACCTAGCAAAATGTCGTCATGATATTTTCCATCCTCAAAATCCTGGTATACATTTGATTGTCGAAGAATGAATGCATCATGACATGAGCCAGGCCACTTGCATACCACATCCAAAAACACCATATTGGCGTCACATATAGCCTGCAAAAATAATTTAAAAATGAAACCAATATATAACAAGGGAAAAGTATACAACTTGCCTGCACATTGATGGAATGATAACCCTTTCTGTTAACAAAGAGATGTTCTTCTTCACTTGGTGCAATTATGGGAATATGTGTTCCATCAATGGCACCTATGACACCAGGAAACCGTGCAATTGAGTAAAAGTGTTGCTTTATCATTGTTGAAGACACCCTGTTTGGCATGTGGATAAATTGATGTCGTTTTGAAATCAAACTGTCCATAAATCGACTTAGTACCACACTAACAGTTGGTTGTGAAACATTAATATTGTCCTTGGCTGAATTTTGAAAGCTTCCCGATGCCAAAAGTTTTAGTGATATCAAAACTTGTTCTTCCACTGTAAGACATCTTTTACTGGCACTTTTCGGTTTTAAATCTTCGTGCAAATGGTTGCACAAATCCATTATTACAGCTTTCGGCATTCGGTATTCTGAAATTAATTCTACGTCCGACATTTCTAGAGGATTTTGTCTGACCTTTTTTCGTTTATTTGAGCGTTTTACCGCAAAATAGGCAGCCATTATTATTTGCTGACACAGCTGTGCGGCTATGTCCGGAATAATTCGGCGTTAGCGAGTGGTCTGAGCTCCTCGCTACTTAGCGAGGAGTTTAGCGAGGCCCGGTTAGCGAGACGGGGGTTCGTAATACCAAATCTCGAGTTAACGAGGTCGTGCGTCAATACCGAGCTCGCTAAACTTAGCGAGATGTGTTCGTAATGCCGCCCCTGGTTTGTAGCCGAATATCTGGCAAATCCATTCACGGTCCATTTGATTATACATGTTTACGTCAAACTAAATTTAGTGTATATTGTTTTTCTGTATATAACACGGTCATTTTCTCGTGCTAGGAATCGATCAAGCTCCTCCCTCTTTTTTGTTCGTTATTGGGTGTAGACTGCCCTCACGTGGCTAAACAAGTTGTCGTTTAAATTAATACTTAAAATGCATAGAAAACTACAAACCTTGATAGATGAGGTATTTTTTATGTTCTACACAAACATCTGGTCCTCATGGTATATGCGTTCTGCAAATCCAACAAAGAGCAAATCATTTTTGCCGTTTGAAACTGAATAGGCAACACTTTCGTTCTTTTAAATCGCTTAAGATCGCCACCTTACGGTATTAACCGGGCTGCCGTTCGTTACGTTTGACGTAAGGCATCAGTGTTGATCGGCAACCAAAATCCTCGTGTTGTTTGGTTTCGGGCCAAAATATACAATATGTCAGCGAAGACCTTTATAGCTTGTTTTTAATATACAGCGGTTTGTTTAAAAAACTTTGAAATGCATCACTTGTAAAGTGTCTATATAACGTTTGTTTTGCTGGTGGTTATGGAACAATTTTCACAACGAAACCCTATCGTGCATGGATTAGGTGATGAACGTCTACAAGACCCCTTAAATTCTAATTTGTAATGTCCATTACCAACCGAAGTTTGTAAAATTTATGTATCAATTTTTGTGGTTGGGGGGAAACAATGTGCTTGCCACTGTTGAATAAGTTCACGCTGCTTGAACCTGTTTTTTTTTTTAATTCTGTTTTTCAACGTTAATGTTTTTATCAGGTCGATATCAGTAATGTCTACATAGCAGCCCAGTTTTTATTTGTTCTAGTGCTAAAGTTTACCTTTATTGCAGAGTAACAGAGTGAACATACGCTTTATTATTAAAACAGCTCCCAACAGTGTAAAAACAACTCGGCGTTCCTCTTCTATGCACATCACCGTGGTGTCGCAGTCAATTCAATAGGATAGAGTTACACCAAAACTCCCTTTTCGCACTCGAGTCAAACAAAAAACATCAACACTTCAGCCCGTGCCCCATTATTTCGTGTTGAATGGAAGTGTGTTTTTGTGGTGTTTACTGCGGGTTGTCATGTCTGGTTGCCTAAATTACGGGTGACTTTATGTTGTTTAAATTTTGCATGTTTTTTGCCTGTTAACTGCCCTATTATACCAAAGGCATTGAGCAAAAATTGGTGTTAAACCATTCTTTAAATTTCGGACGGGACTATGCATGAGGATGTAACACAGTTTTTCACACAACAAACTATTTTTTTATTTCTGGAATAGGTATTGGAATGTACAGAATCGGTTCAAATTAATCCCAGTTAATGTTGTGAATTTTATAATGTTTGGTGACTGTCATTGTAAGGTAAGACATAGATCGGTGCTGAGTGATTACAGATAGCAAAAAAACTGGGTAATCTAAGACATCGAAAAACGTTTTTCATGCTGCGCTACCTTTGTGTTTACGCGTCTTTTTTTCGCGTTTTTATTTTGAGTCATTAGCGTCGAGTGTAGAACTATTGTGCACTCGATTTGACTTCATCTGAATCATAAATCACAGGCATTTTACTACAAAAGTTATATTTGGCGAAATTGCAAACGCTTTTGGAATGTACAGAATCAGTTCAATAGTTTTATAACACTGAGACACAACTTACATTAACACACTTCACAGTAGGTTGAAATCCATGTGCAACGTAAGAAAATAGTTTAAACTTGGATATATATTCTCTAAATCACACAAACACAGTAATGCTGATGCATTGGAAACACATCGATTAAGCCATGAACCAACCGAGAACCACAAGACCCATCATCACCAACATATTAATTTGTGCTGCATGTTCAGCACCACCAGTTGTTGTAGTTTCTGCTGCAGTGGTGGTGGTTATAGAAGTGGTTGTTGTTGTGGCAATAGCGGCAGAGTTGCAACCGTCCGTGTCACAGCAAGTTGATACACAGTTTGCCGCTCTATGAAAATAAGATAATCATGTTTAGCCGTTTGTTCGTTTTGCTTCTTTTCTGAAAGCATGTTAATATGCTTGCTAAAAGAAATGATGTTATTATCACCTTTGACGGGACGAAGTTAGTATGAATCCATTTGTATACAAGTTAAGGGCAAAGGTTTGTGTGAAATTTGAGACAGTTACAGTATTTTATGAGTATGTTTTACTAACTTACGTTCCACAAAGAGTGTCGCATGCAGTTGCTGCTGTACAAGATCCAACTGTAGTCACTGTTGTTGTACCTGAACATTAGCAAATCAAAATTAGAAAATATCTCTGCAAAATATAAATATGCTCATGGAGTATAATGTCCATTATCAGTAGTTTAGTTAGGGTTGTTACGCACGAAAGTACAAATGGAAGCCAAGCATTAGGTAACGTCGTACAAGACTTACTTCCGGATGTTGCAGAGGTTTGAGTTCTTCCGCATTGTTCAGATGCAGCGCACCGAGTGTAAGTCATATCCATAACTGGTGTGTCTGAAGTTGAACTTCCAACGTAACAGTTTCGGGCTGTTTGTTGGCTCACTGTTAAAATGTTGCAGAGATCCGAACTGCTGCAGCAACTACTCACACAATTTCTGTGAAAAAATAGACAAATAAAAAAATCACAAATAAAATTGACCCTTGTCTATTGTAACCTGTGTTTTGATCTCACAGGCTGATGAAATACAATAAACTGGTTTGCTGACAACTATTAATTTGGGTCACTGCTTCCCAATTAGGAGTTCCCGAAAACCCAAAGTCCATTGGTTCAAAAACTAAAACTATGATTTAAGCTTCTAGGACGTAATTGTGCACGGCGCTTTAAGAGATTGTTACTTGTTTCAGGCAGTAATAGAAATTGTGACATAGTTGAGTACTTACTGAGTTGAGCCACACAATGTTGCACATGCAGTTGCAGCTTGACAAGATGTAACAACTGTTGCTATATCTGTTCGAACATTATTGCGGTAAAATAATCTTTGCTCTGGTGTTAGTTTTTGTTCGGCAGTAAAATCGCGTATTATTGTACACAGGAGAAGCCGTTTGTCAGTTCTGTTGTTTATTTGACTTTTTCAACAGCAAATAATTGCTTAAAGTGCGCGATTCTCACTGCCGAATAAAAACTAGTTACCTTTACCATGTCCATTTACAATAAGTTTCAATGTAATTCAAACCTAAGTTATACAGAACGACGTAACTACCCTCACCACATTTACTTACTTCCAGTTCCGGTTTCTGTTCTAGCACAAACTTGATCGGTGGTGCAGTCCGCTGTTGTGGTTAAAGCTGTCGCTGTTCCTGTAACTGTTTGATCGTAACAAGTCAGCGTGCTTGTCATCATAGCAACCGAAACACTGTTGCAACCGTCAGCATTGTTACAACATGCGCGGACGCAGTTGTGTAATGTTGGTTATATTGGTTTTTGTAGCGTGTGAACTTATAAACTTACGAGTCATCTGCACAGAGCAAGTCGCATGAGTCTGCTGAAGCTTGGCATGATCCTACAACAACCACTGTGTCCACGTTGTCTGCAAAATTATGGTTTTAAAGTTTAGACGAATAGTTTCAACATTAAACCGGAGGATGTTTTTCACCTGCTGTTTTTGTGGTTTCAGTTCTTCCACAGAACATATTGGGACTACAATGTGTGGCCACCAAACTTCCAGTTGCAGCGTTGCTTCCAACTGTGGTAGTTGTTCCAACCTTACAAATTGGACTGTTCTGCATGGCTACGGTTAGAGTGTTGCATGTGTCAGCATTGTTACAGCAAGCAGAAACACAATTTCTGCAAAAAAATGACAAACATTAGTAACTATTACGACCGTAAGTTTTAAACCGCGCACTAAAGCCTAACTTTGAATTACCGTTTGTGGTTGTTTCTGTTCTACCACATTGTTCCGTAGCTTGGCATGCCATAGCTGGGGTTGGAAATACTCCCTCGGTTGATAATGTCCCATCTCCACATCTCACTACGTTCTTGATATCAGTGACTATTTCGCTGTTACAGTTGTCGGCATCATTGCAACATGCTGCCATGCAACCCCTGTAACACAATATAACATGTTTTGAGTTTACAGTTTGCATGTTTTAAAATGACTGACAAGTACAACTTTATGGCAAAGTTCTGGATTTATGCAATTTTTTCAGGTATTTTTGCATCCTCACTGGACTAAAAGTTTTTTTTTTATTTACTTACGCAACACCAACACAAAGTAGTTCACAAGAGATGACTGTAGCTTGGCATGAACCAACAACAACTACAGTATCGACAGAATCTAAAAAAACAAGTTATGTGTATTGTTGTGTAATTTATATTGTTGAAAGGCAACATTAAGTTAAGTAGAGTTATGTGTCGGATCTTACTTGCTGTTGTGGTGGTTTCAGTTTTTGCACAGTAAAAGGTTTGGACTGCAATGTGTGGCCACCATACTTTCAGTTGCAGCGTTGCTTCCAACTGTGGTGGTTGTTCCAACCATGCAAACTCTGCCTGTCTGTTCAGCGACTGTCAAAGTGTTACATCGTTACAGCAAGCATCCACACATCCTCTAAAAACGTATTTTGGTCATTTTGTGTGCTAATAGAAGATATTTATTGTTTTTATTGCTGATTTTTTTGTTGCTGAGCTTGCAACTATGTCCATGGCAAGAAGAAAAAAGATTCGAAATGCTTTTCATCGCAACTACTTTCCTTTTCGTTGACTGTTTTTTTTGTGCGCTTGTATACTGTTGATCAGAGGTCTTAGTTCAAGTTTGTGATATTTGAAAGCAAACCGACTAAACTGCTTTAATTTGTAAAAATATTTGTTGCGCAATTGTTATGTAAACCGCGTTTATTTTACCTCAGTTAAAATACTTATGTCTGCAAATATGCAAACCGCTAGTGGATATGATGGTAAATCTGAAACTTACGCAGCGCTGTTGCACAGATCCGCTCCACAAGCACCCGATGTTTGACAAGATCCCACGGTTGTCACCACAGTATTTCCTAAAAATTGATTGGACATTGGTAGTACATGTCAAAAAGTAATTGAAATATATATATTTTTGAATTCACCATTCGTGGTAACCGAAGTTTCGGTTCTTCCACATTGTTCATCGGTGTCGCAAGTCATGTAGGCAGGAAGATTTCCATCGGTAGTTGAACCAGTTCCACACCGTAAAATGTCGTTTACATCGTCAACTGTTCGGTCATTGCAGTTGTCCGCATCGTTACAACATGCCGATACACACGTATCTCTGGAAAGCAGTATGTTTTTTATTTAAAGCTCGTGTTTTGCCCCATGAAATGTTTGTGGCTTCATTAAACTGTTCACTTACGTGACACCACTGCAGAGCAAATCGCATTGTGCTTGTGTCGCGCACGACCCAAAGGTTGTTACTGTGGCTGAAAAAGAATGTGCGTTTGTTTAACCTTTTATGCTTAACATTGTTACATATGAACTGTTATCTCGTGCCAGCATATAGTTTTAACCTGGCTGTACACAGTTTGCATATGTTCATTCTAAGATCACCGTTTTATAGGATGTAATAGTCCAAGTAAAAACGAAACGCTTCGACTATGAGCCGGTAGTCCCACCGTGAACTTCAGATAGTTTGTAAACTTATTAAAATTGTAACAATCTTACGTTAGGATTAAAGAGTTTATTTCAAATCTTCTTCACCCCAACATTTTGTTTTGCATACGTGTAGCATCAATTGTTTCAGTCCTGGCGCATAATTGTCCTGCTGCGCAAGTTGTGGTACCAGTGAGTGTCGTACCAGTTACTGACCCCGTCATGCAAGTCACCACATTCCGCATCTCGGCAACGGTTGGACTGTTGCAATTATCTGCATCGTTGCAGCAAGCTGATACACAGCCACTGAAAAGGCGTTAATGTAATATTTCACAATGCTTTACTCCCACCACAGTGGTCACAGCTTTACTGATGTCGAGGTGTTAATGACAACAAAGTTTCAGTTTTCCTTTTTTATTTCTTTTGATTCGTTTGCATCTACTTACGTTGTTTCGGCGCAGAGAGCGTCACAGGCGGCCAGTGTGGCAGTACAATCTCCTACCGTATCTAAAATGTACAACATTACATTGTTTAAATTGTTACTACTTGTGGAACAAGTCAATTACCAAAGCAAACCTTTGTGGTTTGGTGGCTTATAACAATTTAATACTTACCGCCGTTCGCTGTTTCTGTTCTCCCACAGAAAAGTTCAGCGCTAGCGCAGGTAGTTTCGACTAAAATATTCGTACCAACCATGCAGTTCGAAGGCTGAGCGTTGATACACGACACACCACACAAATCGAAAACAGCCAACAGTGCAACTACGTGTTTTTGGTCCATTTTAATGTATAATGAATTATTAAATAAAATTAAACCCAACAGTATCTTATCAATGTATTGGCTCGGTTATTTTGCTGACATAAAATTTTCCTATATAATTCTGAAGAGTTCAAAATATGCAATGGCAAATAAATCGAAGGTGTAACCCATAACATTGCAGTTACGACCCCACTTACGATATTTATGGCGCTGTCTATTTTTCGTAACTTTGGAAGCGGTCAGTTTGTTTTTCCTTTTCTGTTGCAAATTCGCTTTCATTGAACGTTTGAGTCGCCGACCGTGCACCACGTGTAAAAGTTTTTCTCTTCAGTCATCTACGAAAGTTGTCAGTGCGCATGTTCCTATTAAAGTCGCGTATGTTCGGCCAAATAACTAACGTAAAATTGGCGCCTTTCTACCGCTTAAATCCGACAACAACAGGTTGAGATGTTGAGCTTATTAAGCCTTGTGACACAAAATATTTTGCTGAATGCACTACACAGTACGCATGGGCGTTCTTGTGACAGTTACGGAAAATTGTATTAAAAAGGCCTACACAATAACTGTACATTTGCTGGTGTCCTCAGCTTATGTCGAAGAAAAAAAAAGCCCAAAAGACGGCTTCGACTGCATTGCCAACCTTCGACAATTTTGGACCAATTTGCCGCGTAGCACCGACAGTCCGACACATTCTGTTCCAAGCGCAATTTCGCCGAGTTTCTTTGTTCTTCACTTCACCGTAAACTCAACCGAACTGCACATATTCACTACATTGTAGCGTGCCGACTCTTTCAAGGGAGTCTGATTCCCCCCAAAACTTTTTTTTTTCTCTCGCACAGCGCTATTAGAAATTTTCCAAAGGTCGCTTCCACGTGTTGACTCGTCGTGTGCGGTGATGATCCGCGTTTTTTTCGTGGCTGATTTGCGCTTCTGTTTGCTTCCACGGTATTTGAGGTCTCATGTTGCTGATTCTTTTGGCCATAAACTATACACGTGACTTTTCTAACCAATCATTTATTGCTTGCTAAGTTTACCGGTGACAAGCATTTACGATTTAACATGTGTATTTTTCTGAGTACCACTAAACTACTGAGTTTTTCTGTATAACTGAGTTATCCAACAGCAACTTTTAATTAGTAATTATGAGTACTTGACTGTTGTTGTTAGTTCAGTGGCAGTCGGTTTGCTTCTGCTGTGAGCGTTGAGGCGGCATTAGAACATAATCCACAACACGTGGCTCCCGAACGCGCGCTCAGACAGCCCCCATTTTTTTCTTTTTTGTCCCCTGACTGCTTTTAAGTAAGAAACGAGGAAATACACAGTGGTTGACGTTACCTGGTTTGTAACTAAATAAAACCTGGAAAGCATTTTTTGACCACCAGCTGTTTTAAGTGTTTATCGATTTAAAATTGTTTGAAGGTCTTTTTTGACACTTGGCAATTGTTTATCAAATTTCGTCTCTTTCCTTGACTGCTCAATGCATGTAGTTAAAGGCAACTTACTAAAAAGTGAAAGACATTCATGGATTACGTGCGAACTTTTCAATGCAATCAAATGACGCAGTACTACATACCTAATTTTTCTTTCGACCGCCAGAACATTAATCAGTTTGTTTTGGAGGAGAATTTTGTTTACGTATTACTTCCATAATACTAGATTCTGTTTTCCATGACACTCGACAATTTCATTAAAGTTATATTTAGCGTTTTCAAAATCAAGCGGTTTTGGAATGTACAGAATCAGTTCAAATATATGATAACACTGAGACACAGCTTACATTAACACACTTCGCAGTAGGTTGAAATCCATGTGCAACGTAAGAAAATAGTTCACATAAACTACCGTTAAATTGTTAAAACGCTGTTTTACCAAAGCTGACAATCAGCAACTATTTTGGCCTTTGACCACAAATATATTTTACTAAAATCACGTCCTGGTCCGTATGGACGTTCTTGTAAGTGTTGCCGAAACTTTACTCGGAATCAACCTAGTTTTTGCAACTGGTAGTGTCACATTTTTTGCAGAGTCGCGTTTTTTTGAATTTGTAAACGCTCAAACTTTTTGGCACTTTTCTGTGGCAAAAATATTTCACGTGTCCGCCGCTGCACATTTTCTGGTGGATTTGTTTTAAACAACACGTTTCTTTCATCTGTTTATGTTATTCGTGTTCACTTATGTATATTCGTTTCACTTATGTTCACGTTTCACTTATTTGTTTTATATGTTTCACTTATGTTCACATTTAAATGTATTTCTTACATGTTCTATTTTAAAGTCACTTACATATATTCTTAGTTTTCACTTAATCCCTTATTTCCACTTAATGCTGTTTTTCATTTGCCCTATTTTTCTTTGTTCTAGTGGCACGCTGTTTCCACGCACTGTATTTTCCTCGCCGCATTTTCCGCATCGTTAATTAGCGTTCCCGGATGTGCCGGGAAACCTTGTGATATTGCGCGAGCCGGTGATTGGTCAACGGCCCGCAAACCTAGTTCCGGTTTGCACGCGTTGAACAAGAACGGGGCAGTTTTCTCTTGGGCGTCTCGTGAACGGTTGTGGTAGTGCCTTGCTTTTATGTTTATGTGTCGTTGTTGGTTTTACGTGCAGAGGTTTTGTGTGCTGGAGTTGTAGTAACGCCTCTGGAGTATTGCAATAATATATAATATAATAAACTGTGAGACGCCCTTTTAGCAAAACCAGTGTTAGGTAGATCCGGCTTCCGTGGTGAGCCGTTACTGCAGGGTTCTGGACCGTTTGCAGAATTGGGGAGACAGTCTTGGGAAATAGAGCAGATTGGCAGGGCTTTTGGGACTTAGTTGACAAAGATAATACCGCCACCCGAAATCGCTAGACCCAATTCCGGGCTGTCAAAACAATTCGGTAACATTTCAGTTGTAATTTTTCTTCCATTGACTTGAAACGTTTGAGTCACCGTCAACAACACCAATTTTGTTTTTGCAAATACTGAATCTTTGATTATACCGAGGCTGTTCACACAAATAACCAACGTAGTGTCACCTTCTATTTTCCTCAGTGCTCTTCAACCGGGCTTCAGCGGTTAGGTGTTGCAAGTCAAACATGAATGATTCATAATATCACTGTTACGAACAGCAATGCTCGCCTGTTCAATATTGTTAACCTTGGTTACACCATTGATCAATTGTGACGTAATAAACGCAGCCATGATCCACTCCAAATTGCGATATAATATAGAAACGACCGATCCAAGTAACACGGCAACGTGTTTCAAATAATCATTCAACTGATGTCAACTTTTATTATGTGCTTTGGGTGTGTTAAGAAAAATGAAATCTTTTTCTTTGACATAGCCTACTTCTTACGCTCATTAAAGTTATTTTATTGGGGGTTCCGCAAAGTTTGACAAAACACCTTGGGGGTTCCGTGCCACTAAAAAGATTGAAGAGCACTGATTTACTGAAAGCCGACAACTCGCAATTTTTTTGCACCAAACTACGGCCCGCGGGTCAGATATTCCTGCCACGACGTGTAGGATTAACGTTACCTAGTCTCATAGGATTTCAACCAAGGCAGTTTGTTACATCACAAAAAAGACTAAAAATAATTGTTCGCGAACAATTGCTTTCTTTTTTCCTTGTAACGTAGCAAAGGAGCATTGCTTGGTAGATTTGACTTACTACACATTTTAACACTCGCATCACCAGACAAATAAGATTATAGAACAGGGGTGTCCAACCTTTTTGGCCAAAGGGCCACATGCGGTTTACGAATGATTGCGCGGGCCACTTGAAATTTACTGCTAATTTAAAAAATCTTAGAAATAGCTGTCTTATAATTTCTAATTGAAATCCTCACACCGAAATTCTAATCTTAGAAATGTCTATTATCCTCGTTTACAGTTATAAGAACAATAAACATACCAAGATATAGTAAAGTCAACAAGGTTTTTCCCATACGTCGACATTTCAATGTGAAGTTGTTCTCTTAACTAGTTTGGCAATATTCGGTGAGATGGACGATGGAGCAATGCGAAGCGATTTTTCCATCTCGCTGTCATAAATTACTAATCTTACAGGGGACTTAAAGTCACATGTCAACCTTTCTTGGAAAGTTCTGATAGCGTTACTTGCTTTTTGTTTCCTGCTTGGCATAACCTATATCACTGCAGAGTGCGGAAGATGTTTTACTGCTAAATGCGTTTTGCGCGAGTTTCTGATACCAGACGTATCTCAATGAACCGAGAAACATTACTGACTGACTCTTGCAGCACGAGTCAGATTGTGACGTAACAATGTAGAAATTGTATTGCGTAAAAATGCGCAATGTGACGCAATACAAGTAACTTGAAAAGTTGTGTATTACTCTATTAACAAAGAAATAAAGCAAACAATCAATGCCAATTTTTCGGAACAAAAGTTCGCCATAAATTACGTAGGAGATTAAGTTGCCAATATGAGTCATTTCAAAAAATACCACGCGGGCCACTCAGAACCTGCGGGCCACGGGTTGGACACCCCTGTTATAGAACGACCATTTCTTGGCGGTACATTTATAATTGACTCGCGGGTCAAGTTAGTACAAGGCGATGTAAGGGCTCCGGCCGGCTGTGAAAAAAGTTTGGTGACCCTTGTTTTGGTGCGTCGCGCCACAAAATGTTTTTACTTTCCTGATCTGCTTGGAAAGTTTTGTGAAAGTTTCTAAAGCATGTTTAGAACGCCCAACTTGCAAACTTGTATCTTACCACGTGATGTTTATGCCCGAATGAATTCTCAACTTGTTTAAGAACACACGCCTACATACAAGGCCCCCGACGGGATTGCCTTTCAACCCCCGACAGTTTCGGACCGATCTGTCGCGTATCACTTCGCGCGTTCTGTAAGTGATATTAGACTTCAAAGTTTCGTGTTTTGTACCAGCGGTCTCTAAAATAGATCCAATCGCGCCCCAGTGTTTATCAATTCGTGTCTTGTAGCTCATTAAAATTAAGAATTGATTTCCGACAACCTACTATAACTAACAGAACAAATGCATTTTATGACCAAATATTATTTAAAAATTCCAATCCTAACCCCGCAAAAGCTCTAAGACCAAACTACGTACATTTTCACTACTTCAAAGGTGTCACTTGTCAGGAAAACCCCCAAACCTGACTCTAGATGCTAAAAGATTCAGCAATAAGGGCTTCCGTCGAAAAACTTTACAGACCGCTGTTTTAGACACTCAATATACAGGTTATTTATCGAAACATTATGCGTGTGAACATACTATACTATAGCTGGAAAACTAGGTCAAGCAAATAAATTTCATCTAGACTGCAATGTTTAAAGCGAATTATTATTAACTAATATTCCAAGCGATAACGCCCGAAGCCGGTTTGGCCTCAAGCGATTTCATGAAACTCGCCGCAAAATCTCAGCGAATTCCCACGAAACTCTAAACCAGGGGTGGGCAACCTGCGGCCCGCGGGCCGAATGCGGCCCTTCATTAACGGTTGTGCGGCCCGCAGAGACGCTTGGATTTTAAAAGTACTGGCAAACGAGTCCAATTATTACATATTTTTGAGCTGATTAATGCGCCTGATGCTAGTTTTCTGCGACCTGGCAAAATGCGGCTAGAATCAAATACGAATTATACTTGCAGTTAAGCATATTTGGTAAGAAACAAGGCAAAATCACTTTGTGTTATGCACATGTGCGGCCCGCGATAAAATTTTGAAATTTATAATTGGCCCTACAGGAATAAAGGTTGCCCACCCCTGCTCTAAACTGTAGCAACAACCAAAATTTCGTCTTTTCTCTTCCACCCGACTGATGTAAAATCTTACGATCCCAGCCTTATATTCACTCAAAGGTAGCGTCCCGTCTAATTCAACCAAGTTTGATTGCAGTCAAATAAAAGTCTCTCTTTTTCTCTCTCTTTTAATAAAGTCAAAAATTATCATCCAAACATTCCTATACTCGTGGAACAAGTTTGTGTAATAACACTGGGGCATTTTCTGCGTTTATTGATAATCATGGCAGAAGATTGTGTCTTGTATTTGTTGCCTTTTGTTAAATTTGAAGAGCACCCCTTTTTTCTCTTTTTCTTTCTGTTTTTAGAGGTTTGAGTTGCGTTCGCAAAAATTGCACAAAACCCATTTACTTTCGTCTAATGATTTTAAACTTATGTTTTGAAAGTACCACGTAACAGAATTTGAAACGCGTGTTGTGACAGTATTGTGGAAATTGTAACAACTACATGACAACATGTAAAAAAATGATTCAGGGTTAGACCATCATTATCAACATGTTGTGATAACCAATTCTGAGTTTGAGCACTAGCTGCCTTGTCACGGTAAAAACGAATAACGTTTCAATGCCAGTTAATGTTGTGGGTTTTTGCAATGTCAGTTACTGCGGTTGTCAGCTAAGACATGGATTGGTACTAAGTGATTACAGCTAGTAAACAAACCTCGGTAATCTAAGACACAGAAAAATGTTTTTCATGCTGCGCTACCTTTGTGGGAACGCGTCTTTTCCGCGTTTTTTAATTTTAAAACTCATTGAGGTCGAGTGTAAAACTATTGTGTACACGATTTTACTTCGTCTGTCCCATAAATCACAGGCGTTTTACTACAAAAGTTATATTTAGCGATGTTAAATGCAAACGCTTTTGGAATGTACAAATCGGTTTAAATATATGATAATACGATAACACTGAGACACAGCTTACATTAACACACTTCACAGTAGGTTGAAATCCATGTGCAACGTAAGAAAATAGTTTAAACTTGAATATATATTCTCTAAATCACACAAACACAGTAATACTGATGCATTGGAAACACATCGATTAGGCCATGAACCAACCGAGAACCACAAGACCCATCATCACCAACATATTAAGTTGTGCTGCATGTTCAGCACCACCAGTTGTTGTAGTTGCTGCAGTGGTTGTAGTGGTTGTTGTTGTGGCAATAGCGGCAGAGTTGCAACCATCAGTGTCACAGCAAGTTGATACACAGTTTGCCGCCCTGTGAAATAACATAATCATGTTTTGCTCTTCGTTCGTTTTTGCTTCTTTTCTGAACGGATGTTAATATGCATGTTACAAGAAAATGATGTTATTATCACCTTTGATGGGACAAAGTTTGTATGAATACATTTGTATACACGTTACGGGCCAAGATTTGCTTGATACTAGAGACAGTTAGAAAATTTTGTGAGTATATTTTTACCAACTTACGTTCCACAAAGAGTGTCGCATGCAGTTGCTGCTGTACAAGATCCAACTGTAGTCACTGTTGTTGTACCTGAACATTAGCAAAACATTAGAAAATATGTCTGCAAAAGAAAATGTGCCCGCTTAATTTGTCGAAACATTGTTGCCCTTGTGAAGGCCTCAAACCGGTTGTGGCATCGAACAGAATATGGGAGGCATGGCTTTCTTTATTGTGGTTGGATGGCTACACTAGCCAAAACGGTTAATCTTTCGTCACCAGCTGCACTAATGAGACCATATAGGTCGAAACCGGGTGCACTGTCTACAGGTTGTTATTGCTCTATATCAGTACTTAGGTTTGGGTTGGTACGCACGAAAGTACAAATAAGAGCCGAACATTAGGTAAAATCGCACAAGACTTACTTCCAGATGTGACAGAGGTTTGGGTTCTTCCGCACTGTTCGGATGCAGCACACCGAGTGTAAGTCATATCCATAACTGGTGTGTCTGAAGTTGAGCTTCCAACGTAACAGTTTCGGGCAGTTTGTTGGCTCACTGTTAAAATGTTGCAGAGATCCGAACTGCTGCAGCAAGCACTCACACAATTTCTATGAAGAAAGTACATCTAGATATTACCACCGTTATGTCAAGTTTGTAATATACGATATGTTTGATAGCAGAGTGGAGAAAATTAAAAGAAACTGTTTTAAGTTATGAATTTATCTTAGTGTTTTTGAACTAGTTTTGTGCTGAGCCCACTTACGGAGTTGAGCCACACAATGTTGCACAGTCAGTTTGAGCTTGGCACGATCCAATTGTTTCAACTGTGGCCGAATCTGAAAACATTGCAACATAATAAAACACTCAGACAGAGCAAATTATACAAGCATATTGATAAGTTATTGTTTAGGGACTTTTTGAGATTTGTCCACACTCACTTCCCGTTCCAGTTGTGGTTTCCCTTCTGGCACAGACGTGATTCGCGGTAGTGCAGGCCGTTGTTGCAGTTAAAGTTGTTCCAGAGACTGTTCCTGTGTGGCAAGTCAGCATGCTTGTCATCATAGCAACCGAAACACTGTTGCAAACGTCTGCATCGTTGCAGCATGCGCGGACGCAGTTTCTGAAATTGTACATTATTGATCATGTTGATTTTTGTAGAATGTGTGAGCTTATAAACTTACGAGTCATCTGCACAGAGCAAGTCGCATGAGTCTGCTGAAGCTTGACATGATCCTTCAACAACCACTGTGTCCACGTTGTCTGCAAAATGGTGGTTTTAAAGTTTAGACGAATAGTTTCAACATTAAACCGGAGGATGTTTTTACTTTCTGTAGTGGTAGTTTCAGTTCTTCCACAGTAGAGGTTTGCATCGCAATGCATGGGCACCATACTTCCAGTTGCTGCTTCATTTCCAACCATAGTAGTTGTTCCAACCATACAAATTGGATTGTTCTGGACAGCTACGGTTACAGTGTTGCAAAAGTCATCTGTGCAGCACGCAGCTTCACAGTTACTGTAAAAATTTAGGATTGGTTTGACCCTTGATAATGTTTTAAGTTAGACCAAGAATTCCACAAGCTTTATAAAATTACAAAATTCACAAACAAAGAAATAATGCAACATTTAGTTTGGGATTTTAACACAGACGACTATCCAGCTCTTTAAAAAAATAACTGTGTAAGCACGTAAAAAGCTTTCTTAATGACATAAACGTGAAAACTTACGCCGTGCTTCCACAAAGTCCAGTATTACAGTCAGCTGTCGTCTGGCAAGACACTGCGATTGCTATGACAAAATGTTTTTTTAACCTTTATTAGAATCAATGTACACAAGTTGTGTTATATTTGTGATACCAATAAAATAACCGTTTTTGTGTAACTTACTGGTGCCGTTTAAAGTTCTTCCACACTGCTCGCCCGAAGCACATGTCAAGCTTGCAGTGACAGCTCCATTAGCATCTAGCGTTGTCGCACAACGCACAATGTTGTTCATCAAGTCAACTGTCCGACCATTGCATAAATCCGCATCATTGCAACATGCTGATACACAATTTCTGAACACAAACTATTATAGTAAATCTTTTTATTTATTGGTAGAATCTAGACTAGGAACTAAGGTTTTTTCTGCCCCAACGTTAACCAACTGCCACAGTTATAGAAAGCTTTTAGATAATTTTAAAAAAAACTTACGCGACGCCACTGCAGAGCAAATCACATCCTGCTTGTGTTGCACACGACCCAACGGTTGTTGTGGCTGTAAAAATATAGTTCAAATATATATAAACGTAGATGGGTTGGTTATGTCCAACTAATTTGTTTTTAATGTGGTGTGTTCATATGTAAACGAACTAAACCTGGTTCGCAATTGGTTTGCAACAAGCTTTGTCGCTTTGCAGCTAAGTTCCGCACATTTACAAAACAAGCCTAACGAATATTTCCAACTATTGAAAACAATCAAGTTACTTACTGCCATCAACAGTGGTTTCTGTTCTTGCACATAATTGACTCATTGTGCAGTCTGTCGTTGCGGTTAGTGTTCCAGTAGTTACTGATCCCGTCATGCAAGTCACCACATTTGTAATTGTTGCCACATTATCACTATTGCAGTTGTCAGCATCGTTGCAGCACGCAGATACACAACCCCTAGGTAACGCAGTGAAAGTCAGTATTGTTGATGATTTGTTAAAAGCATCGATTTAAGATTCTCAGCGCAAACGAAGTTGAACGGTTTGCTTTTATTACTGTGCTTAGATTTGTAAACTAACTCAATTGATCCAAACATGTTTGCTTTACTTACGGAGTTCCTGCACAGAGCTCATCACATGTTATAGCAGTTGCTTCACATGTTCCTGCAGTAACGACGGTGTCGACATCACCTGTAAAACCAAAAACACAAAGGCAACTGAATAGCCTGACCAAATAAAGTAGGACTGAACAAATATGATAGTTCTTACTTTCTGTTGTGGTAGTTTCTGTTCTTCCACAGTAGAGATTTGCATCACAATGTGTGGCCACCATACTTCCAGTTGCAGCTTCATTTCCAACCATAGTAGTTGTTCCAACCATACAAATTGGATTGTTCTGGACAGCTACGGTTACAGTGTTGCAAAAGTCATCTGTGCAGCAGGCAGCCGCGCAGTTACTGTGAAAATATAGGATGAGCTTTACCCGTAACAATGTTTTAAATTAGACCGAGAATGGCTCAAGCTTATAAAATTAAAAATTGACAAAAAAAATATATTACTTTTTAGTCTGGGTGTTTAACACAAACAACTATCCAGCTTTTCAGAAAAATACCTCTGTAAGCACGTAAAAGCGTTCTTAATGACAAAAACGTGAAAACTTACGGGGTGACTCCGCAAAGTCCAGTAGTACAGGCAGCTGTTGTCTCGCAAGACACTGCGATTGCTATGACAAAAATGTTTTCAAACATTTATTAGAATCAATGTACACAAGTTGTGTTATATTTGTGACACAATGACAAGAAACGTTTTTGCGTAACTTACTGGTGTCGGTTAATGTTCTTCCACACTGGCTGCCCGAAGCACATGTCAAGCTTGCAGTGACAGCTCCTAAACCGTCCAGCGTTGTCGCACAACGCACAATGTTGTTCATCAAGTCAACTGTCCGACCATTGCATAAATCCACATCATTGCAACATGCTGATACACAATTTCTGAACACAAACTTTTATAGTAAATCTTTTTATTGATTGGTAAAAAAAATTTTCTGTCCAAACGTTGACCAACTGCCACAATTATATAGAAAGCTTTTAGATGAATTAAAAAAAACTTACGCGACGCCACTGCAGAGCAAATCACATCCTGCTTGTGATGCACACGACCCAACGGTTGTTGTGGCTGTAAAAATATAGTTCAAATATATATAAACGTAGATGGGTTGGTTATGTCCCACTTATTTGTTTTTAATGTGATGTGTAAACGAAATAAACCTGGTTCGCAATTGGATTTCAACAAGCTTTCTCGCTTTGCAGCTAAGTATCACAGCACACTTACCAAACAAGCCCAACGAACGTATCAAACTATTAAAAACAATTGAGTTACTTACTGCCACCAACAGTGGTTTCTGTTCTTGCACACAGTTCATTCATTGCGCAGTCTGTCATTGCGATTAGTGTTCCAGTGGTTACCGTTCCCGTCATGCAGGTCACCTCCCTTCTTATTATAGCCACAGTATCATTGTTGCAATCTGCTGTATTGCAACATGCCGACACACAACCTCTGAAAACCAATTTGCTTTGTTAGAGAAGTGAAAGCCGATTGGTTTAACAAGTGAAGTTTCCAAGGTTTAATAATACATTGTGGTAGTACCTTATATTATTGCATTAATGTTGATGATTCTTTCCGAACAGGCTTGTTTAATGTGTTTACTGATTCGATTATTTTAAAATAACTGTTTTATTCGAATTTTGTACTTACGCAACTCCCGCGCACAGGCCATCGCATGCTGCGAGGTCAGCTTGGCAAGTTGAATTAGAAACTGTCCCGCCTAAAATATGAAAAACCAAATATCTGAACATATCCTGGTAATTATAAGATGCTTCAAAAAACGGCTGCTTACTTTTTTAGGTAGATTTTTACGTAGATGTAAAACAATTAGATTTAACACGCATTTATTAAAATAACATTTTCTTACCTTGGTCTGTTGTTTCAGTTTTTCCACAATATGGTTCGCTATTAGGGCAATCACTATTCGCCGGAGTGCCTGAGCTTAATCCCTGCTCACAACTTATACCATCGGTTTGGGAAACTCCAAACACCATCAGTGCTGCTAACAACACCACCGCACGTTCCGAAATCATAATTCTTAATTATTTTAAAAAACCTTAAGATTGTGATCAAAATTTCTTTTCGTTGCAAGTGTACTAATTTTTTTAACTTGACTGATTACATTCGCCAAAATAGTGTTGGTTTCTTTCTGCATACTGCTGAAGAAACGGTTTTTATTTGTGGTACCCTCATTAACCATTGCCTTTTACTGGCATCGCCTGCCATGGTGCGCTTAGCTCATGCAGTCTGCGGTCTTCCCAGTCAACCCAGTTGCTAAACTTTTCCATCAAAAACAGGGCTAGTAACAAACTACGAAACGACGAGCCACACCCGGCCTTATATTCCCACCCACGTGGCGACACGAGCATTTCAGCGGATTCCATTACCCAAAATTTTTTTCCCTGCTCGGCGGCAACAAAAACTTTGCGCATCATTATTTCATGGTTCTGTGGCAACGTATTTTTTCATCTTGTTTTCTGCGGTTTGTCATGATGTTTTGTTTGATTGTGGAAAGCGCACTTTTTATCTTTGTTAAAAAATTGATGTCATGTACACTTAAAACTCTCCGCTTGACTTACAACGCAGTCTATGTGGACATCTGGTGTGTCCAGCGCACGAACAAATCATTGAAAATACTTTGTTCTATAATGCTGTTCCATAAGGGTTAGGCGCGGAATGTACACACCTACACTTAGTGGAGCATACAGAAAAGAACAATGTAAGCTCGATTTGAGACCGCACTTTGCATACGTCTGCTAGCGTTGGGTTTTGTTAAATTGTACTCAAAATTAGCGCTGTTCTAATGCGCAACTTTGCTATAACACTGTTGTCGAATGCGCCACTTTTATGAAATACGCCAGGGTATACGTTTTATTTGAAAACAAAGAATTGTCATTTAAAGAATCGGAATAATTTAATATAACTCTGTTTTATTTTCGATTAAAACTTTTTCAACATTTTGCCGAAACCGACCTTTTGCATAAACGTACTAACTACAACATGCTAACACGCCCCAACAAAGGTTTGGATCTGGATTCTACACTGTTTTACAAGCAATGTCACATTAGTATTATGTTGTCTATTCGTTCATGGCATAAGTTTTGGCATCGCCCGTTTCTAAATTTGCTTTCATTAACTTCATTTATTCGCGCACCACATGTTAAAGTTGACGGCGCCATCAACTGTCAACATCATCTTTTAAACCGCGTTGACTCATACAACTAGCAACATTTTTACATGTCACACAGCATTCGCGCGACATTTTTTTATTGAAACTTCTTTCTCATTCGCATGACCGTTCTGTCATCGCTGCTCAAACTTAACATGTGCCCATCTTCTTGCATGTTATGCCCGAGTTTTTCCTTAACTTTTGTCCAAAAACACACGCTCACACCGATGCCTTCGACTGCACTGCCTTCCAACCCCCGACATTTTCGGACCGATTTGCCGCAAAACTCTTCGCGTTTCGTTTTAATCGCACTTTTCCCGATCTTTCTCTGTTCGGCCTAATGGCAGACCAAACCCAACTGCACAAAAACGTGGCGCCCCCTCCTTATATTCACTACATTGTAGCGTCCCGACTCTTTCAAGCGAGTCTGATTACCCCAAAACTTTTTCTCTCGCACAGCGCCATTAGAAATTTTCCAAAGGTCGCTTCCACGTGTTGACTCGTCGTGTGCGGCGAGGATTGGCGTTTTCCTCATGTTTTTGTCGTGGCTATTATTGCGCTCTTGTTCACTTCTACTGTAATTGAGGTATCAGCGTTCTGAGTCTTTTGGCCACAGACGATACACATGACATTTCCAACACATCATTGATTGCAGTGTTTTGGTTGCAGACGTTACTGGACTTTTCATACCGATCATTTATTGCTTGCTTTGTGTACCGGTGACAAGCATATACGATTTAACATAAGCATTTTACTGAGTGAAACAACACATTGTTGAGTTTTAACAAGTTTTATCGAGCAGCAACACTTTTAATCAGTGAATGTGGAAACTTGATTGTTGTTGTTGTTGTTGTTAGTTCAGTGGCAGTCGGTTTAGCTTCTGCTGTGAGCGTTGAGTCGGCATTGGAACTTAATCCACAACACGTGGCTCCCGAACCCGCGCTCAGACGCATAAAAAAGGTTTCGTGTCAGTATTTCACGCAAGACTAAGTTTTCCCTTTTTACTTTTTTGTGTCCTGACTGATTTTGGGCAACGAAAGAGGAAGTGCACTGTGGTTGACGTTACCTGGTTTGTTAAATAAGTGAAATTTGGAAAGCATTTTTTTACCACTAGTTAACTTTCATTTTGTACGAACGAGACAATTACCTATTTTTAGTGTTTACAAGCACTGTGTTATACCGAGGCTTCTCACACAAATACCCAACGAAGAATCACCACGTTTCTAACTCTCAAAGCAGACAACTCACAACATTATTAGATGTTAATCCTCTGGTAGTGCGTCGCGCTACGAAATATTTTTACTTTAACCATTTCCTGGTCCGCATGGAAGTCGTTATGAAAGTTTTCGAAAGTTTATTATAACGCTCAACTTGTGTCTCACCCCGTGATGTTTATGCCCGAGTTTTTCCTCAATTTGTGTAAGAACGCACGCCTACATACGAGGCCTTCGAGTGCATTGCCTTCCAACCCCCTACAATTTCGGACCGATTTGCCGCGTATCACTTCGCGCGTTCTGTTCTAAGCGCGCCACTCCCGATTTTCTTACGCTGTGCTTATTTACACTTCTATTAAATACCACTAGCAATTAATATTTGCCACTCTGTCTATAAAGTTTCGTGTTTTAGGCCAGAAATCTCCAAAGTATACGGGATCCCACTTGCTATTTTCATTAATTAGGACCTTTTGCGCTAAAATTTTATGACTAATTTTAACTATAAACTCCAATCATAACCCGCCAAAACCCTAAGAACCAACAATGTAGATTTTCACTCATTCAAAGGTGTCTGTCGTCTGTCAGGAAATAACCCAAACCTGACTCCAGACGCTAAAACATTCACCAACGTGGCACTTCCTTGAAAAAACTATGTAGAACCCTGTCTTAGACGCTCGATATACAAGTTAAGAGTCGAGTTGTTCTGCGCTTGAACGAAGTAAGGCTCGAAAACAAGGTCCAGCAAATAAATGCCAAAATGTTTAAAGCGAATTAGGTTTTACTATCGTTTAAAGCGATAAGACCCAAAGGCGGTTTGGCCTCGAGAGATTTCATGAAACCCGCCGCAAAATCTGAGCGAATTCCCGTGAATCTCTAAACTGAAGCAACAACCAAAATTTCGTCTTTTCTTTTCCACTCCACTGAAGCAAAACCACACGATCGCAACCTTATATTCACTCAACGTTAGCGTCCCGTTCTATTCAACCAAGTTTGATTGCAGCCAAAAAAGTATCTTTTTTTCTCTCTTTAGTAAGCTCGAAAATTATCATCTAAACATTCCTACTCGTGGATCAAGTTTGTGTAATAACACTCGGGCCTTTTCTGTGTTTGTTGGTAGTCATGGCAGGGATTGTGTCTTGTCGTTGTCGCCTCTTGTTAAATTTGAAAAGCACCCCTTTTTCTGTTCTCGAGGTTTGAATTGCTCATTACATTTTACAAGACCCATTCACTTCACCTAATAATTTAAACTAACACAGCTTAGAAACGCGTATAGTAACATTATTATGTTAGTGTGAATTGCGTGAAATCGTAACAAGTACATGACAACAGATACAAACGAATTGACTTGGACCATCATTGCCAACATGATGTAGGAATCAATTTGGTGTGTGAGAGCACTTGCTGCCTTGTCATGGTGAAAACGAATAGTTTCAATGCCTGTTTATGTTGTGGGTTTTTGTAATGTTTGGTGACTGAAGTTGTAAAGTATGACATGGCCTGGTAGCCTACTGAGTGACCGCTGCTAGCAAAAAACCTGGGTAATCTAAGACATCGAAAAACGTTTTTCATGTTGCGATATCTTTGTGTTGACGCGTCTTTTCAGCGTTTTTTTTAACTCATTAGGGTCGAGTGTTGAACTATTGTGTATACGGTTTGACTTCGTCTCATAAATCACAGGCATTTTACTACAAAAGTTATATTTAGCGATGTAAATTGCAAACGCTTTTGGAATGTACAGAATCAGTTCAAATATATCATAACACTGAGACACAGCTTACATTAACACACTTCACAGTAGGTTGAAATCCATGTGCAACGTAAATAAAATAGTTTAAACTTGTATATATATATTCTCTAAATCACACAAACACAGTAATGCTGATGCATTGGAAACACATCGATTAGGCCATAAACCAACCGAGAACCACAAGACCCATCATCACCAACATATTAATTTGTGCTGCATGTTCAGCACCACCAGTTGTTGTTGTGGCTGCTGCAGTGGTTGTAGTAGTTGTTGTGGCAATAGCGGCAGAGTTGCAACCATCAGTGTCACAGCAAGTTGATACACAGTTTGCTGCCCTGTTGAATAAGATAATCATGTTTACTGTTTGTTCGTTGTGCTTCTTTTCTGAAATGATGTTAGTTGCATGTTAAAAGAAATGATGTTATTATCACCTTTGATTGGACAAAGTTTGTATGAATCAATTTGTGTACACGTTAAGGGCAAATGTTTGCTTGAAATTTGAGACAGTTACAGTATTTTATGAGTATGTTTTACCAACTTACGTTCCACAAAGAGTGTCGCATGCTGTTGCTGCTGTACATGATCCAACTGTAGTCACTGTTGTGGTACCTGAACATTAGCAAAGCTTTAGAAAAGTCTATACAAAAGTAAATGTGCTCGTTTTATTTTTTCAATTCAGAACGTTGAGTAAATGTCTTTTATCAGTGGGGTTGGTACCCACGGAAGTACAAATGGAAGCCGAGCATTAGGTTACGTCGCACAAGACTTACTTCCGGATGTTGCAGAGGTTTGAGTTCTTCCGCATTGTTCAGATGCAGCGCACCGAGTGTAAGTCATATCCATAACTGGTGTGTCTGAAGTTGAACTTCCAACGTAACAGTTTCGGGCTGTTTGTTGGCTCACTGTTAAAATGTTGCAGAGATCCGAACTGCTGCAGCAAGCACTCACACAATTTCTGTAAAAAAATGGACAAATAAAAAAAAATCACAAATAAAATTGACCCTTGTCTATTGTAACCTGTGTTTTGATCTCACATGCTAATGAAATACAATAAGCTGGTTTGCTGACAACTATTAATTTGGGTCACTGCTTCCCAATTAGGAGTTCCCGAAAACCCAAAGTCCATTGGTTCAAAAACTAAAACTATGATTTAAGCTTCTAGGACGTATTGTACACGGCGCTTTATGAGACTGTTACTAATTTCAGGCAGTAATAGAAAATGTGACATAGTTGAGTACTTACTGAGTTGAGCCACACAATGTTGCACATGCAGTTGCAGCTTGACAAGATGTAACAACTGCTGCTGTATCTGTTCGAACATTATTGCGTTAAAAGACTCTTTGCTTTGGTGTCAGTTTTTGCTCGGCAGTAAAATCGCTTATTTTTGTGCGCACGGGAAGCCGTTTGTTAGTTCTGTTGTTTATTTGACTTATTGAACATCAAATAATTGCAGATCAATTGTTTAAAGTACAAAACTAGTTACCTTTACCATGTCCATTTACAATATGTTTCAATGTAATCCAAACCTAAGTTATACAGAACGACGTAACAACCCACACCACATTTACTTACTTCCAGTTCCGGTTTCTGTTCTAGCACAAACTTGATCGGTGGTGCAGTCCGCTGTTGTGGTTAAAGCTGTCGCTGTTCCTGTAACTATTTGATCGTAACAAGTCAGCGTGCTTGTCATCATAGCAACCGAAACACTGTTGCAACCGTCCGCATTGTTGCAGCATGCGCGGACACAGTTTCTGCAAATTGTGTAATGTTGGTCATGTTGCTTTGTGGAATGTGAATTCTTTAACTTACGAGTCATCTGCGCAGAGCAAGTCGCATGTGTCTGCTGAAGCTTGACATGATCCAACAACAACCACTGTGTCCTCGTTGTCTGTAAAGTGTTGTTTTTGGTAAAAATCTGTACATACATTTCAATGAAATCGCATGATGTTTTCACCTGCTGTTGTGGTGGTTTGTGTTCTTCCACAGAACATATTGGGACTGCAATGTGTGGCCACCAAACTTCCAGTTGGATTGCCATTCCCTACAGTGGTAGTTGTTCCATTCATGCAAATCAGATCGTTCTGAACAGGCACGGTTAGAGTGTTGCATAAATCATCTTTGCAGCATGCAAAAACACAGTCTCTAAAACAGACAATAATTGATCCAAAAGTTGGTGCATAGGTGGATTAAAAAGGTTGTGTTTAGATTAATATTTCCACAAATGTTCCTTGTGCGTTAGAAATAAGACTAAATGTTTAACAAATGTGTGATGCACTAACTTACGCTGCATCGCATCCAGTTCCACATGTTCCAGCAATGCACATTCCCACAGTTGTAACCGTGTTGCCTGGTATGTTAAAAATCCAGTGTTAATCATAATAGATGATGGGGGAGGATTTAAGGTAACATATAATACCGTCAGTAGTTTCAGTTCTTTGACATTGCCCGCCAGATACACAGACTCTGGTTCCAGTGAGTGTTCCATCGGTTACAGTGCCTGTTCCACATCGAACTACCATTTGCATTTCTGTCACTGCCCGTGTGTTGCAGTTGTCAGCATCGTTACAACATGCTGATGTACAACCTCTGTGATTTTAAAACAGCAAGATAAAAAAAGCAACAACGAAAAAGTAGTTTTCAATTTAATCTGCAAATATTTCGCCAAGTTTCAAAAATGCTGTGTATAATGCAGTTACTGTTTTTAGTTAAGCTTGAGATTTTATCTAAGATAATTGTCCATGTCGATGTACGATGATTGGCATTGATACGCTGTATGTTGCTTGTTGAAAACTGTTTTGTTGTCGCAAGATTTACCAGTGCCATCGTTTACGTGACCGATTGAGCAAACACCGTGACGGATTTTACCTTTTAACTTTTTTGAGTGTGACTTCCTAACTATCCCAGCTAACTAAATTCGATATTTTGTAGTTTTATATGATTTTAGTCATTGCTGTAACATACTTTGTCACCCTTTTCATGTGTAACACTGTTGCGCAAGCCAATGTGAAAAATGTCGACTTACGTGACGCCAGCACAGAGCAAATCGCACCCATCTACTGTCTGGCACGATCCCTCCACAGCTACAGACAAAACATTTGTTATAGCGTGTACAGTTATATGTACGTTACAACAAAATTTAAAACCAATAACTGTTTACTACTGGGCTTGTTATTGGTTCTTCATCAAAAATGTGTAGATTTTTAAAAGTAAAATTTTTTTTGTCGTTTTGTTTTTATTCACTATTAATGTAAAAGCATTGAGCCAATGAAAGATAAGCTGCAGACAGTGCACACTGATCGACCTATAAGGTCTCATCCGTGCAGCTAGTGACGAGAGATCGGCCGTATTGGCTACTGTAGCCATCTAACGGCACTCCAGTTCGTTGGGAAAAACAGACTAAACACCTATGCATCACCTAGTCTGTGCGATGCCACGACTGCGCATACGCCACAGAGTTTTTGCCATGTTACTTCCAATAAGACATTGGATGGTTACACTAGCCAATACGACCGTCCTCTCGTCACCAGCTGCACTGATGAGACTTTTTAGGTAGAAACAGTGTGCACTGTCTGCAGCTTATTATTTACTATTGTTTATTTATTTCGAAGAAAGCTTAGCGTGTCAAATCTGAAACTTTTGCTTGTCTCTTTCGGTGGATGTTAATAGTTTTACCATTGCCAATTTCGGTTCTCGCGCAAAGCTGGTTAGCGGTGCAAGTGGTAGTTGTGGGAAACGCTTCGTCTGTCAAGGTTCCAGTTCCACACGCAATTGTAGTTCCCATATCTGTGACTGAGACTCTGTTGCAGTTATCTTCATTGTTGCAACAAGCTGACACACAGTTGCTGTGAGATAAAAGACGATGTTAAAACTCCTCAATTCTACAAACCAACATGACCATTTTTAATGTGTTTGTTATGTACAAATGTGATTTTCAATTTTAGTAAAAACCGGGAAAATCATTTGATAAATGGGTTTTCGATTACATGTGTGGTGACCAACTTAAAGGTTTAAACCAGCGTTTCATACCGGAACGGAACGAAACCAAATAACGTTATTCGTTCTGAGCAAATTATTTATTTCGTTATTTCGTTCTGGACCGATATTTTCATTTCGTTCCGGTCTGACCGAAATAAATTTATAACGGTATTTTTCGGTATTTCGGTCTTAACAAAAGAACATTTCGTGGTGGTCTTTACAACTATTAAGCGAAAAAAGAAAGAAAGTTGCAACACACAAGAAATATTGTCGGTAGTTAATGTTACGTCACATAACGTTTGTCAATGATGGTCAAACGTAAATTGTAGGAGCTTCAATTTTTATAATAGCTTAACGGCGCGAAATTTTCAGCAATTTTTTCATGTCAAATGTCCAGAACGAAATACCGGAATAAAAAATAACGGTATTTCGTTCCGTTCCGGTATTTTGAATATTTTTTATTTCGGTATTTTGTTCCGGTATTTAAGCCAAAAATTATTTGTTTTGTTCCGGTATAACGTTCCGTTCCGGCATGAAACACTGGTTTAAACAACTATTTTACCTCCAAAAATAAGTTTGTGTAAAGCGGGATGCAAATTTTTATTCGTCAATGTGAGTCGAACGCCTTAGTCTATCTAACCCACTGCAAATAACTTACTCGGTGTCAGCGCAAAGAGCGTCACAAGTGGCGACTGAATTTTGACATGTTCCCATTGTTGTCACTTCTGTACCAGCTAAAAAATAAAACATGAGTGTGTATAATATCGTTTACTTGACCTTGTAAGGTTTGTGCTTTTTGAAAACCGGGTCGAAATATTAAAACACTTAATTTAAACAAATACCAAGTTTATTGTTTATAAAAATATTTTGGGTTAAAACGCATATTTTATTTGGTATGTGGGGGTGGAAAATTTGACCAATATTTTATAAAGAATACTACTTAAAGAGATTAAAAATATTAGGAAAACTCTGATTAGTTTCTTTCTCAATATAAATGCAGTGATGAAATTGTAATACACCTTCAGGTTTACATTTGCTCACCTGTTGTTTCGGTTCTTCCACAAATCTGGTCAGCCGTGCAAATCGTAAACGTCAGCACTCCAACTGCAGCTGCATCCCCGTCCTTTGTAGAAGTTCCCACCATACAAACTCTCAGCGCGTTTGCTGCCGTAATCTGAACGACGGTTCCCGAGTTGCAATCGTCAGCGTTTGAGCAACAAGCTGATACACATGTGCCGCTACATGAACAAAACAACTGGGAGTTACGTAAGCCTATTAATCGTAATTGAATTACACGGTGTTCCCGTGCTGCATTTTATTTCCAGCTATTGGTGGCAGGCTTTACAGCAGGGGTGGGCAACCTGCGGCCCGCGGGCCACATCCGGCCCTTGATTAAAGGTTGTGCGGCCCGCAGAGACACTTGGACTTCAAATGTACTGGCAAACGAGTGCAATTATTACATATTTTTGAGCAGATTAGTGCGCTCGGTGCTATTTTTCTGTGACCTGACAAAATGCTGCTAGAATCAAATGCGAACTTTACTTGTAGTAAGGTATTTTTGGTATGCATTGAAGTAAAATCACCTTGTGCCATATAAAGGTGCGGCCCGCGATCTAATTATTGCAATTGTATTTGGCCCCACAGTGACAAAGGTTGCCCACCCCTGCTTTACAGGTACAAATCAAAAACTTTTTGTCGACTTTTAACTTTTAAACCAAGTGTTTCTAGGATTGTTTTTAAAATTGTATTAAACGTAAAAATAGTGATTTGCGATCGAAATGCAAATGTCCGATTGAATAATTATTTTAGTTCATGTAGATTGGTTTAGTGCAGTGCCAACTCACGCGTCTTCATCATCGCAGAGTGTTGAACAAGCGGAATTTGCTTGACACGATGCGGTCGTTGTTGTGCTTCCTGATAAATTAAATAAGAGCATTTTCATCTCGTAGGTAATGTAATAAATTACTTTTAATATGGCATGAATGGAATGAACTTTGCACGTTTTTGATTGGTCTAAAGTACAGTAACTATACAGACACCCACCTCCAGCTGGAGTAACTTCTTTCTTGGCGCAAACTTGTCCAGCAGTGCAAACCTCAGATCCACTGGCTCCCATACATGACAGTAAGCCTACATTTGCTACTGCTTGATTGTTGCAATCATCTGCGTTGCTACAGCAAGCTTCTACACACGTACTGTAAAATATGTAAATAATTAAGCTATGATTACTAGCACGCCTTTTTGGACTCATAGATAAATGAAAAAGTAAATAATAAGATTTGTCTTTGAACAGTATGGTTTCTCGAATACATCAGTTTCCTTACGCAAGCCAGCTGAATATACTTAAGATGTATTTTACAGCCTAACTTAACATAATTACAACGTATCGCTTTCTTACCCGGATGCACCAGTACACAGTGCTGTGCCAGTACAATCTGCTGCTGTTGCGCAACTGCCTGTAGTTCCGTCAACTAAAAATATTACAAGTGATTAAAATTAAAGGCAACATCGCTTTAGCACCTAGTATCACCCGTATCTTCTGTTCTTCCGCACATTTGGCCTGCTGTACATGTGGTGCTGGTTATTGGACTGCTCGTGTAATTGGTAATGCAGTTGACAGTTCCAATGATGTCAGCCACCGGATCATTGTTGCAGTCGTCCGCATTTTTGCAGCAAGCTTCAACACAATCTCTGGAAATACAACGTATATAGTTTTAAACAAAATACTTAGAGAACAGTAACGCGATTTATGATTACACTTGTCTCAATCTCTTATATGATTTTATTTGCTATTAACTTACGTTGCACCAAGGCAAAGGTTGTCGCAAGCAGAGAATGTAGAACATGATGCAACAGTCGTGACGACGGTACCTGAAAAACATAAGTTGCACAGAAATTAAAACATATACTTTAGAATGACTCGTATGTCTTCAGCTACTAAACGATATACATGTAAATACCTGCAGTTGTTTGAGTTCTTGAGCATTGATAGTCGGTTGGGCAAGTCGCAGATGTAAACGATCCAGTTGTGGGATTTGACCCATCCTGCATCATTGTTCCTATACGACAATTCAAACCATTTGTGACGCCGCACAAAATAGCGCCAAAAACGGCTATTGCTCCAGCGAAATGCATTTTTCGTTTCTTTGTTTCAAGTAGTCGATTATTTATAAAGTTTGAGACAAATCCCGTGCCCAATAATTCTATGACTACAAAATGATTTTCATTTAATATAAAACGTTTTGTTAATTTGTTCGCAAAAAATGTTAAGGATTATCTGTGTTTTGTTCCAATTTATTGTGATACACCCAGTAATTAATTAAATAAAAATGCTGTGACCGTTGAGTTAACCAATGGTGTTTAACCCTAAAATTTGCTTGATGTTCTGAATTGCGCCCTCGTTATTTCATCCCACGATATCCGCTTAAATTACTGTCGGACGAATTTTTTCTATATACCCGGGGCTGGCAGTGAGTGGACTGGATCCACGTTGTCCAAAAAACTGTTTAGCAAGCTAATAAGTGATACTATAGCGGAAAGTTTCAGAACAATGTCCTAATAAGAGACCTGCCTCTGTTGCTGCAATTTGTCCCCAGTACTAAATTATGTGAAATTTGATTGTCTCCAAAAGTATGAACAAGAATTTTGGGTAAACTTGGACGAAACTTGGATGAATAAAGTTGACTTGGACGAAACATCAGTTTTAACTTTATAGGTGTTGCCAAGCGAACAACTATTAAGATGGTTAAATACCGAAAAGATACTGTTCTGGGCATTATTTTTTCTACGCCGCAAATATTTTGGTCTGTATTTTAGACGAAAAACAACATGTTCGCCCTAATTATACGCTTGAAATCAAAACTATATGTTTCGGTTTTAGTTTTTTTGCAACGCCGACATTTGACTGCTTCACCTAATGCATAATGTCTGGCTGCGCGGGAAATTGGAGCCCGAACCCGAAAGTACAAGCCCGAAACTCGGTCAAAACACAAATCGTTTTGAGAAGCCCGTTTAGGCTTGAATGTTTAATTGACACGCCTATACATTGAAGCCTCAGAAGACACCAAGACAACAAACGAAATAGACAATTGGTCTCGAACAAGGCGTTTTAGGGTCATTTCAACAACTGGCTATTGAGCTAGTTAGATTTTTTTTTTTTTAAATACCTACACAAAGTGAAAAGTCAAGGCCGTTTTTTTGTTGTTGAAAAGTCCGAACCCGACCGGAAAAGCTCGGCCCTACTTATAACTATGAACTAAATTGACAGTAAATTGTTTTACCTGCATTGCGAAATATTTCACTTGCTTAAACGAGAACTTTCTACACCCCGCAAATATTTGATGTGTCGAATCTATTTAGCCATGCTTGGCCAAATAAACACAGTTTAACAAAAAGTGTCACATTTATTATGTTGTCTATTCGTTCATTACATAAGTTTAATATTTTTGACCCCGCCCGTTGTAAATTTGCTTTCATTAACTTAGTTTATTCGTGCACCACTTGTATAAGTTGGCGACAGCATCAACAGTCACCACCATTTTTTATACGTGTTGTGCTAAAACCGCGTTGGCTCATACAACTAGCTTTTGCAAATTTGGCGCTTTTTTATCGCGCAGTGGTAACAACCAGCAACATTTTTACATGTCACACAGCATCGCGCTACAAAATATTTTTAGTAAAACAACTTGCGCATGACCGTTTGTGTCATGGCTGCTCAAACTTTGCTATAACACGTGCCCATCATCGTGTATGTTATGCCCGAGTTTTTCCTTAACTTGTGTCCAAGAACACACGCCCACACCGAGGCCTTCGACTGTATTGCTTTCCAACTCCCGACAATTTCGTACCAATTTGCCGCAAAACTCTTCGCGTTTAGTTCTAAGCGCACTTTTGCCAATCTCTTTTCAGCCTAATGGTAAACCAAAACCCAACTGTACAAAAACGTGGCGGCCCCCTCCTTATATTCACTACATTGTAGCGTCCCGACTCTTTCAAGGGAGTCTGATTACCCCAAAACTTTTTCTCTCGCACAGCGCCATTAGAAATTTTCCAAAGGTCGCTTCCACGTGTTGACTCGTCGTGTGCGGTGAGGATCGGCCTTTTTCCTCGTGTTTTTTGTAGTAGCTGGTATTGCGCTCCTGTTCACTTCCACGGTAATTGAGGTATTAGCGTGCTGGGTCCTTTGGCCACAGACGATACAAGTTACATTTTCAACAAATTATTTATTGCAATCGTTTGGCTGAAGATACTGGACTTTTCATACCTTTCATTTATTGCTTGCTATGTTCACCGGCGACAATCATATAACGATTAGGATAGAGGAAATACACAATAGCTCGACGATCTGGCTTTTTCTTTGGGCGCTGTGACACGTGTTGGTGTTGGTGTTAGTACTGGTTGTTGTTGCTATGTGCCCGTGGCAACGTTGTTTTTTACATTGTTTTAAACATAAGTTTGCGCCCATAAGCTAAACCAGTGTGCGACAGGCTTTAATGGTAAGTCGTTATTGCAGGGTTCTGGACCGGTTACGATTTGAGTAAGCAGGCTTGGTGTATAAGACCGAGTTATCAGGCCTGCCGAAATAATTCGGTAACAAATGTATTTTAACACTGAGACACAGCTTACATTAACACACTTCACAGTAGGTTGAAATCCATATTTAACGTAAGAAAATAGTTTACACAAACTACTGTAAAATTGCCGCTTTTTTACCAAAGCCGACAGCCAGCAACTATTTTAGCCTTCGAGCACAAATATCTTTTACTAAAATCCGCTTGGACGTTCTTGTGAACGTTGCCGAAACTTTATTCACATTTTTTATAATGTCGCTTTCAAAACTTTACCTAGTCTCATAGGATTTTAACGCAGGAAAAGATCCAAGGCAGTTTGTTACATCACAAACATGACTAAAAATATTAATTGTTCGCGAATTATTGCTTTCTTTTGTTACTTGTAACGCAGCAAAGGATTTCTTGGTAGATATGACTACACAATTTAACTGTCGCATCACCAGAAAAATAAGATTGTAGAAAGACCATCTTTTAGCACTTCAATTTAAAATCGACACGCGAGTTAAGGTAGGAATAGTGTTCGCGTGTCAGGAAATAACCCAAACCTCTGACATCAAAACTTCAGCAATGAGGCCCTCTGACCTATAACTTTGTAAACCGCTCTTTTAGACGCTCAATTTACAGCTTGCGAATTATACTCTTCTTATGTTTAAAGCGATAAGACCCGAAGGCGGTTTGGTCTCAAGCGATTTTATGAAACCCGCCGCAAAATCTAAGCGAACTCTCGCGAATCTCTAAACTGAAGTTGCATGCAACAACCAAAAATTCATCTTTGTTCTTTCTCCCGACTGATGTAAAACCATACGATCGCAACCTTATATTCACTTAACGTTGACGTCCCATCGTGAAAATTAAAAAAAACTCCCTCTTTTTCTCTTTGTTATTGAACTCATTTTTCTCTCTCTTATTAAAAATTATCATCTAAACATTCCTATTTGTGAAACAAGTTTGTGTAATAACACTCGGGCCTTTTCTGTGTGTATTGGTTGTCATGCAGATATTGTGTTTTGTCACTGTCGCGCATTAAATTTCACAGGACCCACTAATTTCGTTTAGTAATTTAAACTGTGTAGTTTTGAAGTACACCGTAACAAAGGTTGAAAACGCGTATAGTAACATTATTATTTTAGTGTGAATTGCTTGACTTCGCAACAAATACATAACAACAAATACAAGTCAAATGACTTAAATCATCATTGCCAACATGCTGTAGGAATCAATTTGGTGTGTGAGAGCACTAGCTGCCTTGTCATGGTTAAACGAACACAGTTTCAATGCCAGTTAATGTTGTGGGTTTTTGTAATGTTTGGTGACTGTCGTTGTAAGGTAAGACATGACCAGGTACTGAGTGATTGCAGATAGCAGATAAAACATGGGTAATCTAAGACACCGAAAAACGTTTATCATGCCGCGCTACTTTTGTAAGTCTTTTCCGCGTTTTTTAAATTGAAACTCATTAGGGTCGAGTAGAGAACTATTCTGTACACGACTTGTCTTCGTCTGCATCATAATACACAGGGATTTTACTACAAAAGTTATATTTAGCGATGTAAATTGCAAACGGTTTTGGAATGTACAGAATCAGTTCAATTGTATTTTAACACTGAGACACAGCTTACATTAACACACTTCACAGTAGGTTAAAATCCATGTGCAACGTAAAAAAATAGTTAAACTTGGATATATATTCTCTAAATCACACAAACACAGTAATGCTGATGCATTGGAAACACATCGATTAAGCCATGAACCAACAGAGAACCACAAGACCCATCATCACCAACATATTAATTTGTGCTGCATGTTCAGCACCAGATGTGGTGGTTGCAGTTGTTGTTGTGGTTGTTGTTGTGGTAGTGACGGCAGCAGAGTTGCAACCGTCAGTGTCACAGCAATATTCGATGCAACCATCAGCCCTGCAAAACATTTTTTTCACCTTTTTGCAATAATACCAATCGTATTGTAATGTTGCACAGCATGGTATCGAGTATTTTTTTGGCATAGGCATCTACATTGTATTTAAGCGATTAAATAGCGGAAAAATTCTTGCATAACCAACTCACCCATTACAAAGCATGTTTCCATCATTACATTCAGCTGCTGTGCTGCAAGATCCGACTGTTACCACTGTAGCCACATCTAAATAAATGCAAAGTTATGGTATTGTCGTGCTTATCTCCAGGTTTGTATTGCGATCCAATGGTGTGGATAAAGTGTATTGCGATTTTGTTTAGTGATAATTACGCTAAGTTTGACTATACTAAGTGTTTGCAGGCAGAAATATAAGCACAATTTTAAACCTCCTGAACACACTTTTAACATGGGTGGTTAAACTTGTGTTTGTCTTTATTACATCTCTTGCGGATGTAGTTTAAGATGTTAGTACATTGTTACTGTGACAGCAGTCTACCTCCACTTGTAGTTGTGGTTTGTTTTCTTCCACACATTTCACCAGCGGAGCAATGCTCAGCAGTCAAACTTCCAGTTGCTGCTGCACTTCCAACTTGGGTGGTCATTCCAGTCAAACATTGTCTCGCTGTTTGTGTTGCCACTGACAGAGTGTTACATCCATCTGCGTCGTTGCAACAAGCTGACACGCAATCCCTGCAACCAAACAAGAATAATTTACACTTAAGTACACTTAAAGGCTGTGCTTGAGCAAAAATGATTTCTTGTGCGTGTTTAAGCCATTAGTATTTAAACTGACGACAACAATAGATGGCGAACTCCATGCGTTTTATTTGTTTCTCCACGCTTATGCTTCGGATGGTAAATTGCGGCTAAAGCTTAAGCTTGTGCTTTTTAACTTACGCTGCAGCGCATCCAGTTCCACATGTGGCATCTCCAGCAATGCACATTCCAACAGTTGTAACAACGTTACCTGAAATAATAATCACAATGTTAATCATGTAATCGTAATGAATGAAACCGCCAATGAAATGAATTGCTGGATACCTGCAGTAGTTTCAGTTCTTTGACATTGTTGACCAGATGCACAAGTCATTGTGTTAGGGAGGTTTCCATCTGTTGCAGAATCAATTCCACATCGAACAACCATTTTAATTTGTGCCACAGTCCGAGTGTTGCAGTTATCGGCATCATTACAACATGCTGATGTACAACCCCTGCGAATTTTGCACTATTATTGTCCAGCTACCTTGGTTTTAAGCATATTTCATTTAAAGGAATTACGTAAATACGCTGTTGTTTTAAATGTGTTTTCAGTTTCCCGATATTTACATTTGTTTAAAGATGCAGTATAATTAATACTGGGTCCTAATGTTATAAAAATGTATTGGTCGCTTGTGTCCTGTTAAAAATGCCAGTTGTAACGTAACACATGATTAAATTGCAGTCACCACAAGTCCATGACTGCACCTTCGTCTAAAATTATGAAACCCTAATGGCCACAGTCAAGTAAATATGAGTCTCGGGCCTGCGGAAAAATAAATGGAATCTGAAGTTAAGGATTATTGCTTTTGCTGTTTCGGTATTGATATTACAAAATCTCACGACTTACGCGATTCCAGTACAGAGCAAATCACATTCAGCCTGTGTTTGACATGATCCCTCTGTAGCACCTGCGAAACATTTTTTAACACATTATTTGTGATGTAGCCAACACTACAGGAAAATGGATTGTGTGTCTTTCTGTCAACTATGCTTTTAAATTTTTATTTTTTCCTCCTTTTTACAACCGAGTGACTTAAAAGTTGTCTCATTTAACAAAATCGTCTTCATTGCTTGTGATGATTTAAATATATATGAGCGAACTTGAATTGGCCAAATTGTTTCTAGCGCTCTCTAACTAATTTCAAACGCACCAGAGAAACGCCTTCTTTAAAACTGTTTGATCACTGTTTATATGAGAAAAATATTTTGGTCAAGCTGTTTGTTTAGTGGCATTTTTTACCACAAAGAAAGACTTACCGTTTGTTATTTCTTTTCTTGCACAAAGCTGATTGGCTGCACATGTAACGCTCTCGGTCAAACCTCCACTTGTTACGCTTCCACTCGCACACCGTAACACAGTCGACATGTCAGCAACGCTTCGTCCATTACATCGATCTGCGTCATTACAGCACGCTGACACGCAACCTCTGTCGAATGATAAGTTGATAAAATTATTTACTTAGTATTACGCATCGTAGATCTCAGCCTGCTTAGTATTTTGAAAGGCTGCGCGAGGTGTCCAAATTATGGTAGACTAAAATAAACAAAAAAGTGTCCATCCTACATCTATATTGTTGAAACGTAGAAATTGGTATAAATCAAGGTGTAATTTGTGAATTAAGGTCATAAAAATCTGGATAAACCTACACCTTGGGTGTATGTAAAGTTACGGTACTTACGTCGTACTAGCGCAGAGATTGTCGCATTCGGTTGGTGATGAACATGTTCCCGAGATGTCGTTTCCTAATAAAACGAAATGAATCTGCCGTTAATGTCTTGTAAAACAGAAGTAGGTAAAACTATTCTCTTTAGAATTGGAACGAGGAAAGATCAAGGTTATGATATTTTTTACGAAAAAGTGTGTTTAAAAATTCCTGTTACCAGTTTCTGTTCTGCCGCAAAGGTCTCCGACGTCACACAGCATTGTTGCTGTCAGTTGCGCACTAGTGACGTCACCAGTCATACATGTCAGTCTGTTCCTCATTTCTGCAACTGTCTGACCGTTGCAGTTATCTTCGGCGCAGCAAGCCGAGATACAGTTACTGGAAAACAAGTATATGTAGCAAGTTTATAGAGCTCTTCTGGCAAATGTAATTTTATTCCCACGTTTCGACGTCCTATACAGGTCGCATTCATCAGGGTAAATCACCTGTATATGACGTCGAAACGTAAAATTAAAAATACATTTACCAGATGAGCTCTATAAACTTGATATTATGCCTGGCAGCAATAGCTTATATAAGTATATGTAGCATTTATCTTTTTAAATAACATCACCGAATTAGCAGCAACTTACACACTAACACGCAAACATGCAACTACACTTACGCATCAGTTCCACAGAGGGCGTCGCAGCTGGCAACGGTAGCTTGGCACGAAAAGGTTGAAGTAACACCATCTGCGACACACACATGGTCATTTATATGGTTTTCTTCACTTTTAAAACTTTAATAATTGCAACTACTACTAAAGATGTAAAGCTGACTATATAACAAAGATAGAGCCTTCCCAAAAGGTTCCAGATCTCAAAATAATTTTAAATTTACCAATAAATGTCCAGCCATATTAAAACCGGTTTCAAAAACTCGTGAAGTTTTTTAATGAAAAAATAGACGTATGTTCAAAATTTGATTTATGGTTGGACGTTGGCGTCATACAAAATGTTAGGATTTTTTTTTTTTAATATTACAAAAGAGTTGATAAGACGAAAACTTGAACGTTTGTTCGCATGTATTTAATATTTTGACAGTATATTTGTCACTTGTGTTCCAACATTTACACGCCTTACTTGCAGTGGTCACTTCCTTCCGGCCGCAAACTTCACCCGTTGCGCAAAGTTTAGCTTCTGTTTCGTCGAGACAAAACAGTCGAGCATTTAGGGTGGTGATTGCAGCTACAGTTGCTGAATTGCAATCGTCCGCATCGCTACAGCAGGCTTCAGTACAACTCCTAATAAAAAAATGCGATAACTTACGTTTATGATGTTGAAAATAATTGTTAACTTACGGCGTCACTCCGCAAAGATTTCCGCACTCAGTTGCATCTTGGCAGCTTGCAGCCTCCGTAGTAGAAACTGTAACAAGAAGTTGATGCTGGTTATTGTTTAAATTAACGATTTTGAACAAACGGTGTGTATTATCACAACAAAACAAAAGTTTTCGACTTTAAATGTACAGAAAAAGTTTGTTCTGTAAAATACGTGTTTTGTCTTAAATAAACTTACTGTCGGTTTTGGCGCAAACTTGTCCATCAGTGCAGGGCCCGGTAGTATTACCGGATCCAATACATGAGAGGAAGTTTATATTTGCTACTGCTTGATTGTTGCAGTCATCTGCGTTGTTGCAGCAAGCTTCTACACACGTACTGTGCAAAAAAAGGAAAAAAATAAGTCGGCTATGATTGCTGCTACTAGCACGCCGTTTTGGACTAATAGGTAAATATCAAGGTTTGTCTTTAAACAGTGTTGTTTTCCTGGAACATCAGTAACTTTACGGAAACCGACTGAATATACTTGGGATTTATTTACAGCGCAAGTTTAAATGATCATGAAGTATTCCTTTCTTACCCGGATGCACTAGCACACAATGCTTCATTAGTACAATCTGCTGCAGCTGCGCAACTGCCTGTAGTTGTTGTAGTTCCCGTGACTAAAAACAAGTGGTTAAGATTAAAGGCAATATTGCTTTTGCATCTAGTATTACCCGTATCTTCTATTCTTCCACACATTTGGCCAGCTGAACATGTCATTCTGGTTGATGCCGCGAAGTCAATAATGCAATCGACAGTTCCCATAATGTCAGCCACCGGATCGTTGTTACAGTCGTTCGCATTTTTGCAGCAAGCTTGAACACAATCTCTGCGACCATAGCATATATTTGTAACAAGATACTTGGAAAATATAGACAGTATAACGATTTACGTTTACACTTGTCTCAATCTCTAATCTGATTTTGTTTTTATTTACTTACGTTGCACCAAGGCAAAGATTGTCGCATGCAGAGAATGTAGAACATGATGCCACGGTCGTGACGATGGTACCTTAAAACAGTTGGGTTGAGCGAACGTTAAAACAGATATTCGGGATGGCTAGTATGTTAACAACAACCAAACGGTCTACATGTCAATACCTGCAGTTGTTTGAGTTCTTGAGCATTGATAGTTGGTAGGGCAAGTCGCAGATGTAAACGATCCAGTTGCGGCATTTGACCCATCCTGAGTCATTGTTCCTATACGACAATCCAAACCATTCGCGACGCCGCACAGAAGGGCGACAAACACGGCGATTGCTCCAGCGAAATACATTTTTTGTTCCGGTGTTTCAAGTAGTCGATTATTTATGACAAGTTTGTGACCAATCCCGTACCTAATAATTCTGTGATAATAAACGATTTTCGTTTACTATAAAGAACTTTGTTAATTTGTAAGAAAAAAAACTTATCGGTGTTTTGTTTTGTTCCAAGTTACTTTGCTATGCGCAGTAATTAAACAAATAAAACTGCTACGACCGTCGGTTTAAATAATGGTTTATAAACCTTAAATTTTGCGATATGTTCTCGATTGCGAATTCGTTATTTCACAGCACAGGCGCAATATCCGCTCAACCATATGCGAAAATTTTCATATGTACCCGGGTTTGGCAGTGAGTTGATCTAAGTTGTCCAAAATCTGGTTTGCAAGCTAATAAGTGATACTATAGTGGAAAGTTTCAATACAATGTCCCCAAAACAGCACAACCTGTGTTTGTTACCAGTAATAAATTAGCGGAAACTTGATGTCTTAATAATTTTAGTTAGAATGCGCTGTAAGTTTAATAGCCCTATTCAATTGTCGCGGAATGTAGTAGGCTAGAAATATAAAATCTTTTCTGCGTATATACTGTTAAAAAGTTGATTTAGGCGAAACATCCGTTTTAGCTTTATAAGTCTTGCAAAACGAGCTGTGTTTCGGGGGGCCAGGGGTGTAGATTCACCAGAAACACTCACTAAAAGTCATTTTGTTTTTTTTGATAACTTTAACTTTATTTCTAATTTAATAGACTATTCTACACACTATTTGTCAATATTGAGGTTTATCATAATTGCGGATTCTTGTTTACTCTATTCGAACGGTTGAAAGCCGAAATTAGTACCGAATTCCAACACGAGTTTGCTATTTACATTTTTAAGGGAGCCACAGGTCTTACAGGGTTACTTGAAAGGGGCCACAAGACCAAAAAGTTACTTTTGGGAGGCCACCGCCCACGAATGGTTAAGAACCACTGGCCTAACCTAATACATAATGTCTGGGTGCGCAAGATCGTTTTAATTGAACTAGATTAACAGTATTTACCTGCAAATTATTCTACTTGCTTAAACGAGAACTTTCTACACCCCCCTTATAAATTTGATTCCATGAACTTAGTTTAGTCGCCTACCGCGCACCAAATGTAAAAGTTAACAGCAGCATTAACTGTCAAAACCGTTTCTATCATCGCTGCTCGAACTTTACAATAACGCTTGCCCATCATCTTGTTTGCTCACAGTTTTTCATCAACTTGTGTCCATGCAGGCACAAACGCCCACACCGAGGTCTTCGACTACATTGCCTTTCAACCACCGACAATTTCGGACCGATTTGCCGCAAAAACTCTTCGCGTTTCGTTCTAAGCGCACTTTTGCCGATCTCGTTCCTTTCTTCCGAATGGCAAACCAAACCAATCTGCACAAAAACGTGGCGGCCCCCTCCTTATATTCACTACATTGTAGCGTCCCGACTCTTTCAAGGGAGTCTGATTACCCCAAAACTTTTTCTTTCGCCCAGCGCCATTAGAAATTTTTCAAAGGTCGCTTCCACGTGTTGACTCGTCGTGTGCGGTGAGGATCGGCTTTTTTTCTCGTGTATTGCGCTCCTGTGTACTTCCACGGTAATTGAGGAATCAGCGTGCTGAGTTTTTTGGCCACAGACGATACAAGTGACGTTTTCAACAAATCATTTATTGCAGTGTTTTGGCTAAAGACGATACTGGACTTTTTCTGCCAATCATTTATTGCTTGTTATGTTCACCGGCGACAAGCATATCGATTTAACATGTGCATTTTGCTGAGTAAAATAAAACGTTGTTGAGTTTTACCAAATTTTATCTAAAACTAACACTTTTAATCATTGAATGTGGGAACTTGATTGTTGTTGTTGTTGTTAGTTCAGTGGTTGTCGGTTTAGCTTCTGCTGTGAGCGTTTAGTAGACATTGAAACTTAATCCACAACACGTGGTTCCCGAACCCGCGCTCACACATAAAAAAGGTTTCGAGTCAGTATGTCACGCTAGACTAAGTTGGCTGTTTTTACTTTTTGGTGCCCTGACTGTTTTTGGGCAACGAAAGAGGAGAGCACTGTGGTTGACGTTACCTGGACTGTTAAATAAGTCAAATTTTGAGGCAGTTTGACCAATAGCTAACTTTCGTTTGCTTTTGATACTAGAGAGACATTACTCCATTCTTTCCAAATGTTGCAACCACTAGAGTATCAACTTAAGTTGGTTTAAAGGGATCTAAATTCCTTTGCTGTTTTTATGACACTCAGTAATTGTTTGCAAAAGTTATATTTAAGGTTGTCAACATCAAACTTTTTTGGAATGCACAGAATCGTTTCAAATATATCATAACACTGAGACACAGCTTACATTAACACACTTCACAGTAGGTTTAAATCCACGTGCAACGTAAGAAAATAGTTTAAACTTGGATATATATTCTCTAAATCACACAAACACAGTAATGCTGATGCATTGGAAACACATCGATTAAGCCATGAACCAACCGAGAACCACAAGACCCATCATCACCAACATATTAATTTGTGCTGCGTGTTCAGCACCAGCTGTAGTTGTTGTTGTTGCTGTTGTTGTAGTAGTTGTAGTAGTAGTGGTAGTTGTGGTTGTAGTGGTGACAGCGGCAGAGTTGCAACCATCAGTGTCACAGCAATATTCGATGCAACCTTCAGCCCTGCAGAACATATTTTTTTGAGTCAATGTGCATTAACTTATTTTAAAGTAGTTTTGCACTGTGATTTTGAAGGATGCGAAGCGTAATGTTAAGTACATTTTTATTCGACAGTCGCCAATATGCAGATTAGTTTAACCAACTCACCCATTACATAGCATGTTTCCATCATTACACTCAGCTGCTGTGCTGCAAGTTCCATCTATTACCACTGTGGTCTCACCTAAACATGTGTGAATTTGTACTCAGTAAGGTTTTCTACTGCAAATCATTTTGTTTACAATGTACGAGTAAGCTTAGGTCAACTGCATATAAGCTATTGCTGCCAGGCATAATATCAAGTTTGTAGAGCTCTTCTGGCAAATGTAATTACATTTGCCAGAAGAGCTCTACAAACTTAGGTCAACTGCTTTGTGTAAACAGGTTTTATGTTGACAAAAAATAGGAAATCTCTGATAAAAGCTTTTCCGAGTTGTACTTCTTAGAACCTGCTTCACTTTAAATTAGGAAGTTTGTGTGATTTGCGTACACACCTATACCACACAAACTTTAACCCGTTTGTTTTAAATACTGGTACATTGTAACTGTGACAGTAATCTACCTCCACTTGTAGTTGTGGTTTGTGTTCTTCCACACATTTCACCAGCCGGGCAATGCATAGCAGTCAGACTTCCAGTTGCTTCTGCACTTCCAACTTGGGTGGTCATTCCAACCAAACATTGTCTTGTCATTTGTGTTGCCACTGATAGGCTGTTACATCCATCTGCCACATTGCAACAAGCTGCCACACAACCTCTGCAACACACATTATAGGTTCGTTGGTTAACATTTACCTCAGTTGCGACAATAATAAGTTTTGGATTAAATTTAGTTTTTATTTGATTTGCAGATTGACGTGTGTTGCACATTATGCTAGGTATAAATCATTGAGAGAAAAGTGAAACTTACGAGGTTTCTCCACAAAGTCCAGCTGTGCATTCAGCTGCCGTTGAACAAAATCCTTCAACAGCTGTAAAAAACATGATTCACGTCAGAGTTTTTAAACCGTGTTTGATCATAGATCAGTATAAGCTATAGGTTCTCTTTATGAAATAACACATTACAATGATCGAATTAGGTAATTACTTTACACTTGGGCATTTGAAAATTATGACTGGATAAGGCAAAAATACCGTTAAATGCCCGTACACCCGCAATCAGTAAAAAGGCCGGAGTGAAAAAAAAACTAAACGGGCACCAAAAACAGAAGTGTAACACGATTAAGTTGGGTAATATCCCTCAATGCGGATAATAGTGTGTTGATTTGTTAATGATCAGGTGAGTATTCTGCGGTTTTATTTTACTTCCGCCTCACTTTTCCCATTGGGCGGCAGATATTAATCCACAACGAAAGAATCCATGAAGATAATACAAAAGTATCTTACGCTACCCTATTTTGATGCAAAAAATGTATGCATGATTGGGAGTTTTTAATGTGCAAGTGCTATGTGTAGTTAATCCAAGATGTTCAAATGAAATATGTCAAACCTTACCTCCACTTGTTAATTCAGTTCTTCCGCATTGGTTAGTAGCTGGACATGTCATAGCTGGAGTTGGAAAAGCTCCACCATTAAGTACACCTACTCCACAGTTGACTACGTTCTTGATGTCAGTAACTGAATCACTGTTGCAGTTGTCGGCATTATTGCAACATGCTGCCACACAACCCCTGGAGCACAATGAAAAATGCATTATTTTACATTGACATTTACATGTAAGCAACAGGCAAACAATACAGAATGCTACAGCAATGTAAATCATACAAATGAAACGAGTTTTTTGCTTTTTAAGTGGTTTGTGATCTGTTTATCTATTTTTAACGTCCAACTTACGTGACACCAGTGCAGAGTAGATCACAAGCAGTGGCATCAGCCTGGCATGATCCAACCCTCACCACTGTATCCACATTATCTGTAATATAACTTCACATTATGTATGTGTCGAAGCATGCAGTCATATATATTTCCACAAGTTGTTACTTGCTGTTGTGGTGGTTTCAGTTCTCCCGCAGAAGGTATTCGGATGGCAATATGTGGCCACCATACTTCCAGTTGCAGCGTTGTTTCCAACTGTGGTAGTGGTTCCAACCAAACAAACTCTACCTGTCGTCACAGCGATGGTCAAAGTATTGCATAAGTCGTTTGTGCAGCACGCAGCAACACATGCTCTGTAAAAAATTAGAACCGGTATTGAAGTCACAAGTGCGATAATGTATTCCATACATTTTTTACTGATCAATAATTTAATATTGACATTTTAAAGTTTTCTTAAAGCATTGATTGTCATTACTATTGTGATGACCTAACTTAATAACTTACGGTGAAGCACATGAATCATCACAATCCGTTCCGTCAGCAAGACATTCTCCAACAGTTGTGACAGTGTCGCCTAAACATATTTAGTTGTTTGTAATTTCGTGTGACTGAACATTCAAACAAGTTTGTCAATGTTTTATACCCGAAGTGGTTTCACGTCTTCTGCACGTGTCAGTGGCCGCACAAACCATTGTTCCAGTCAGTGTTCCAGTCGTTACAGTGCCTGTTGCACATCGGACCACATCTACTATGTCAGTTACAGCGAGACTGTTGCAGAAATCTCCATCGTTGCAACATGCTGATGTGCAGCTCCTGTAAAATTTGAAGTAGGGGTATTTTTGTAGACTCTTAAGCGACATTTAGTTAAAAGTAGGACGCACATATGTTGCAGAACAAAAATAGTAAATGACACTTACCCTACTCCAAAACAAAGTAATTCGCATGCAGCTTGCGTCTGACAGGATCCCACTGTGTCACCTGCACAAATATCACATACATTTGAATGAAATCAGAATTTAAAAATTTTTTGTGTTCTTTTAAATAGTTTTGTTATATTTTGCAGTTCAAGATCAAAACGTCTTGAATTTTTAGTTGTGGTTACACCTATTCTTGCATGACCCTTGTTTATAGTCGTAAAAAGGTCTTTGCGGATTTCAGTGTAGGGGAGAGCGGGGTAAAATGAGGTGGTGGGGTAAAATGAAGTTGACCGTTTTTAGGAGACCTACTTACGCCACCTTGCGCCGAATCGGTGTTTAGACGGCCATTTTGACTACCAATCTTGTCAAGGAACGATTTTGAGTTCAGCGTTTATTTAAAAAGTTTGGACCAAAAAAAATAAAAATAGCCTGTTTCTTAAAATAAGTGACATAATTTTGATTCTTTTTTTCCCAAGACATATACAGTTAAAAATGAAAAGTCTGTAATTTAGGTTGGTTAGTGCTGAGACAAAACAATTGGTAATGAATCAAAAAGTTTTCCAGTTGTTAGTATTTTTTGTGAACGCTTTTTCTGTTCAGTACAGGTGGGGGGCAAAATGAAGTACCCCACTTCATTTTACCCCACTGTGGTATTGCAATACAATGAACCCATATTTATTGTTTTCGCTATCACAATGGCAAGCTATCTAGTATTTTTATTGGTATAGCAGCATAGCTATAGCATAGCTGGCTAACTGTCAAACAGTTAAGAAACAAAGAATTAGTTTAGGATTTGGAAATTATATTTGTTTTTATTTAAATGTAAGCTATTGAAGGTTGTATTTTCATTAGACAACCAGCATGGCAAGAATATATAAGAGAAAAACTAACAGACAAAACTTGTACTGTTATTAATTGATTTAAAACAACAGGCATTTGGCCAGGAAATTAAAAATGTCTTTGATGAGGCAGATCATCTATTGTCACCACTCCTTCAGGTACAATACCTCTAAAAGATTCCTTTAAATAACATAGTGCTGAATGCTGAACCAAACATGGACAATGCTACCAGTATCACAGATACTACATCAAATCGTGATTTGTCATTTGCCAAATCTATTTGTGATTTTGTGATGTGATGCCAATTCCAAAAGTCAAACAAATTCCAAAAGTCAAATAACTTTTAGAAAAAAAGGAAAGAGGGGTTCAACAAGTATTTTAACTAGCTCCCCTTGTCTGTCAAAGCTGAAGTTACAAACACAAAACAAAAAAAAATACCTAAAAAGGGAAAATGCTGCAAGAAGTCTTTAAAGTATAAAAAAGCTGCAAACAATGTGAAAATTAATCAAGAAGACGATGCAGCCTGCTTATTTTTGAGGAGTTATATTCCATTTCTGCAGAAGGATGGATTTGATGCTGTATCTGTCCTAGGAAGGCACTTCACTTGTGTGCTGGAGTTGAAGATTTTGAAGGTGTATTCGCTATATTTGCGATTTATGCCAGTGATTAGGGTTGTTACTTAAAAAAAGTGTTTATTGGTTGTATTTGTTGTTGTTTTTCGAAACTAATTTGTTTATAAATGCAAAAAAAACATTTGTTGCTATTTTGTGTATTTTGTTCTTACTCATTTTAGTGCAGTATGACAAAACCTCATTTTACCCCACCCATGGGGCAAAATGGGAAAAAAAGGAGCCTTGGGAAATTTAAAATAACTTGTTGTTTGTGAAGTAAAGCTTGGCTATTTGGGTTGGTTTCTGTAGAAGATAGATTAAACTACCTGTCATGTAAGTTTGGGTTCAATATTGCCAGTGTTAACGAAGCTACGACGGCTTCCGCTTAAGTGTCCCATTATACCCCGCTTTCCCCTACCTGAACTTATTTCTCTCCTGGCGCAAAGCTCTTCCGCGGCACAAGTCGTGCTTGTTGGAAACGCTCCACTGGCCTCTACTCCAGTTCCACATCGTAGAGCGGCGTTAATCTGTGCCACGGTGCGGGTGTTGCAATCGTCAGCGTTGCTGCAGCATGCTGATACACAGTTGCTGTGAAATAATATATTTAATGTTTAAGTTGTGTTACTGAGATTGTCTACCCGTGGGTTTTCTTTCATTGAGGCTTCAAATTTTTTTTCAAAAAAGTTCCTACTTACGCAGTGTTGGAGCAGAGTGTGTCACAATCAGCTTGAGTGGAACAAGACCCGGTCGTGTCACCTGTGAAAGGATTTATTTTAGGCGTCTTATTTAGGGTAGTTGTTCCAGGATAAGAATAATAATCCGTACTGTTTAATGTATCGTATTTCAATAAATATAAGGATTTTTATGTAAGCAGTTTCTTACCGCTTGTAATTTCGGTTCTTCCACAAAGCGACCCAGATGCGCAAGTTAGAGATGTGGGGAAAGTCGTGGCAAGCACCCCTGTTCCACATCGCACCGCGTCATCCATCAGTGCCACTGTTCGAGTGTTGCAGGTGTCAGCATCATTGCAACATGCCGACACACATGCGTCCCTGCAACAACAACATTTTGCTTATTATTTGTGGCGATTTGCAATTTAAGTGTGGTTGCAACAGATGCGCAATTGCATTCAGCTTTATGAATTTTAGATTTTTTGACTTAACCTTGTTTTCGTAACCTGACCTCGAAAGTGTAGGAAGCACATGAATATAAAAAGCTAAATAGCCAAATACATGTGCATTTGTTACTACATTAAAGCTGAAAGGTCCCGTCGCTGCTCGCCAAGTAAATGATATTAATTCTACATTTTTGATGTAAGTCAGGTGCGATTTACATAACTTTTGCAACATTACTTACGTTTCGCCATCGCAGAGTGCTTCGCATTCAGTAACAGTTGAACAAGAACCAGTGATGGTTACGGCTGAAAAGTTTTGCAGTTTTGTTTATTTATTTTAGTTCTTGCGTTTTTTTCGTTTAATAGTTGGGACTTTTTTAAAGTTTATACCAAACACAAAAAAATACAAACGGTACAAAAATACTATGCTTTTGTAAGCTGATTTATTTGTATCCAAGTTAAACGTCAACGGTTCCCTAGCAAAAGGTTGAAGCTATAATAAGGAATGTTGGTTAAAGTTTACCAAAACCGTGTTGTACAAAATATTTGTGGTTTAAAACCACTGTAAAATTTTTATGTCCATCCGCGTACAAAAGCATGAAAGTTAATTTCTCGACTTACTATTGCTAGAGTCAGTTACTTCCTTCCTTCCACACAGATCGCCTGCGTCGCATGTCATTTCAGCTGTGGGGAAGTTCGTACCATCGTGTGTTCCAACACCACAATTCACTGTTCCTCTCATTGTAGCTACGGCTGAGTTGCAGTCGTTAGCATCATTGCAGCAAGCCGATATACAGTCCCTGAAATAAAGGCAAATTGTTTTGCGTCGCATCCACATTTACGAATCTTGTTCTTGATGTTCTCAATAATTTTAAAATTAGTAACTTAAGTATTGTCGTTTATCGCTGACGTTTATTTATGTTGAGTGTGTTAAAAAGGCATTGATTGTAACTAGAATATGTTCTTATCACATATTAAACTCTAAATATAAATATTTTTTCTACGTCCAAAAAACAGTGTATTTCATTTGCATCAACTTACGTCATTCCGGCGCAAAGGGCATCACAAGCGGCGAGATCGTCCTCACACGATCCAACTTGGGCTAAAACACACAACGGTTGTAAATTGTTTTGACTATGTGTGTTTTTGCAATCTTAACCACGCTTTGACATTTTAATTTTGACACCCTGTTAAACATTGTGCGTCGCTTATCACCAAAAATAAATAAATTATTTTCTTAACAAAATTGCTACTTACCGCCACCGCTCACTATTTCAGTTCTTCCGCAAAAGGTTGTACAGGCAGCTGTTGCGATATCACTACCAACCGTACCAACCAAGCACATCGTAACCGCTGCATTGGTGTAAAAAACGCAACACACAAGAAAAACAGCCAACAGTGCGGCTGCACGTACGTGGCCCATTGTTTAAATTTGAGATATTTTTGGTTGAAACAAATCCCAACTATGTCTGTACGAACATGTTCGATCGGATAAATTGTTGGCATTAAATTATGATCTTACCACTAAATTTTTAACACATATACGATGACTACTTGAACAACTCATTGAACGAATTAAGTACAAGCTAGATATGTATCCGGTTTGCCAAACTGATTCGGCCACTTGCAAACCCAAATTTGAAACGGTACCCCACAATCCTTCATACTATGTCATAACTAAAATGGCGTTTACTATCATGATTTTTCAAACAATATCGTTTTTTCACATTCCGACAACATGTTGTAACAATGTTTTTGCGCGTCTGAAAACTAAAGTTGAGGTTCATTGTGTGTAAAACCTTTTTATTATTGCGTTTTCATAGCTCTGAGGCGAGCACACAAAAAACAAAGTTGTGTAGGGCCTTTGATCACAATTCCAACCAGTCCCGGACAATTAGGCACTGATTTGCGCCAAATCTTTCTCTTTTTGCCCGAAAACCAAAGCGCACTACTCTCGATTTTCTTTCTCTTCCCACTTCGCCGTAAACTCAACTCAACTGCACAAAAACGTGGCAACCTCTCCTTATATTCACTACATTGTAGCGTCCCGACTCTTTCAAGGGAGTCTGATTACCCCAAAACTTTTTCTCTCGCACAGCGCCATTAGAAATTTTCCAAAGGTTGACGCTTCCACGTGTTGACTCGTCGTGTGCGGTGAGGATCGGCGTATTTCTCGTGTTTTTGTCGTGACTGGTATTGCGCTTCTGTTCACATTCATCTTAATTAACCAATCATTCACTGCAGTCTTTTGGCTACAGACGATACTCGACTTTTTCTACCAATCATTTATTGCTTGCTATATTCACCGGCGACAAGCATATATGATTTAATGTGCATTAAAAAATGTATAAAACAGCAACACTTTTAAACAGTAAATGTGGAGCTCGATTGTTGATGTTGTTGTTAATTCAGCGGTAGTCAGTTTTGCTTCTGCTGTGAATGTTGAGTCGGCATTAGAATTTAATCAACAACACGTGGAACTGGTATCCGCCATGAGACGCAAAAAAGGGGTTTCGTGTCAGTATTTCACGCAAGACTAAATCCGCCGTTTTTACTTTTTTGTGTCCTGACTGATTTTGGGCAACGAAAGAGGAAGTGTAGTGTGGTTGACGGTTTTGTTAAATAAGTGAAATTTAGAAGGCATTTTTTGACCACTAAAAAACTTTATTTTTTGTTACTAGAGAGACATTACTTCATTCTTTCCAAATGTTGCAACCACCAGAGTATCAACTTAAGTTTGTTTAAAGGTTTTCAAATTCCTTTGTTGTTTTTATGACACCTGGCAATTGTTTATAAAAGTTATATTTAGCGTTTTTACAATCCAACGGTTTTGGAATGTACAGAATCGGTTTAAACGTATCATAACACCCCTCTATTTACAGACACAGCTTATATCAAACACTTACAACACTTACATTAACAAACAAATTTTTTTCGCGTTTATAACTTTGTTACGCAATCTAAGCTGAATTTACTTTGTGCGAAAACGTTTCTACCACGACTTGTAAGATTTTCTTAACCTAGTCTCATATGATTTCAACGCAGGGAAGGATCCAGTTAGGCAGTTTGTTACATCACAAACAAGACTAAAATATTAATTGTTCGCGAGCAATTGCTTTTTTGTTACATCCAAGCAAAGGAGCATTTCTTGGTAAATATGACTGAATACACAATTTAACAGGCGCACTAATTAGACAACTAAGATTATAGAAAGACCATCTCTTGCCGGTCCAATTAAACTCGACTCGCAGGCCAAGCTATAAACAGGCGATACTTGTAAACTATGCGTGACCCTGCTTTAGTGCGTCGCGCCACAAAATATTTTTACTTTAACTTTATTATAACGCTCAACCTGTGTCTCACCACGTGATGTTGATGCCCGACTTTTTCTAAGTTTGTTCAAAACCACACGCCTACATACGAGGCCCTCGACGGGATTGCCTTCCAACCCCCTACAATTTCGGACCGGTTTACCGCGTTTCACTTCGCGCGTTCTGCTCCAAGCACGCCACTGCCGATTTTCTTACGCTGTGCTTATTTACACTTTTAGCGCTGGTTACTCGTTACTGGTAAAATAAATAGTGAGACTCTGAAGATTTTTGTTTCTTATCTCCCAAAATTCGAAGGCCAACATCCCCAAACATTTTGAAATTTGAACTGGACAGTTACCTGTATTTAAAAAAGTATAAGGCAAAAGCTGCAAAAATCCCAGGACCAAACATGGTACATTTTCACTAATTCATAGGCGTCACATGTCAGGAAATAACCCAAGCCTGACCCGAGAAGGATTTAGCAATGTGGCCCGCTGTTGACAAACTTCGTAGTCCGCTGTCTTAGACGCTCAATATGCAGGTTAATTGTCGAAACATTCTGCGTTTAAACAAAGTATAGCAAGACCAAGCAAATAAATGCCAAAATGTTAAAAGCGAATTATGTTTTGCTATCGTTTAAAGCGATAGGACCCTAAAGCGGATTGGTCTCGAGAGATTTCGTGAAGCCCGCCGCAAAATCTGAGCGAATTCCCGCGAATCTCTAAACTGAAGTTGCAATGCAACAACAAAATTTCTACTTTTCACTTCCCCTCGACTGATGTAAAACCATACGATCCAAGCCTTATATTTACTCAACGTTAGCGTCCCGTTCTATTCAACCAAGTTTGGTTGCACTCAAAAAACTCTCTCTTTTTCTCTCTCTTTAAATCAGGGGTTCTTAACCAGGGGTGCACGCACCCCCAAGGGGTGCGAGAACTGTTCCTAGGGGGTGCGGGGATGCTGAATCATTAAGGTTGGTTAGGTCTATTATATTTAAGCAATTACAGAAGGGGTAGCGAAAATTGGTTGGTGATTTGAAAGGGGGGGGCGAAAATTGGTTGGTGATTTGAAAGGGGTGCAGCAAGGAAAAAAGGTTAAGAACCACTGCTTTAAATCAAGTCAAAAATTATCATCTAAACATTCCTATACTTGTGGGACAAGTTTGTGTAATAACACTCGGGCCTTTTCTGTGTTTATTGGTAATCATGGCAGAAGATTGTGTCTTGTCATTGTTGCCTTTTGTTAAATTTGAAAAGCACACCTTTTTTCTGTTTTTCGAGGTTTGAGTTGCGTTCGCATTAAATTTCACATGACCCACTAACTTCGTTTAATAATTTAAACTGTGTAAGTTTGCAGTACACCGTAACTAAGTTTGAAAACGCGTATTGTAACATTATAATGTTAGTGTGCATTGCCTGAAATCGTAACACATACATGACAACAGATACAAACGAATTGATTTAGATCATCAGTGCCAACATGATGTGGAAATCAATTCGGTGCGTGAGAGCACTTGCTGCCTTGTCATGGTAAAAACGAATACAGTTTCAATGCCAGTTAATGTTGTGGGTTTTTGTAATGTTTCGTGACTGCAGTTGTAAGGTAAGACATGGATCGAATACCAAGTGATTGCCGCTAGTAAAAAAACTGGGTCTGAAATCTGAAACACCGTAAAACGTTTTTCATGCTGCGCTACCTTTGTGTGGACGCGTCTTTTTCGCGTTTTTATTTTGAGTCATTAGCGTCGAGTGTAGAACTATTGTGCACTCGATTTCACTTCGTCTGCATCATAAATCACAGGCATTTTACTACAAAAGTTATATTTAGCGATGTTAAATGCAAACGGTTTTGGAATGTACAGAATCAGTTTAAAAATATTATAACACTGAGACACAGCTTACATTAACACACTTCACAGTAGGTTGAAATCCATGTGCAACGTAAGAAAATAGTTAAACTTGGATATATAGTTTCTAAAACACACAAACACAGTAATGATGATGCATTGAAACTCATCGATTAGGCCATGAACCAACCGAGAACCACAAGACCCATCATCACCAACATATTAATTTGTGCTGCATGTTCAGCACCAGATGTGGTTGTTGCAGTTGTTGCAGTTGTTGTAGTAGTGGTGGTTGTTGTTGTGGTAGTGACGGCAGCAGAGTTGCAACCATTAGTGTCACAGCAATATTCGATGCAACCCGCAGCTCTGCAAAACAATTTTTGTCACCGTTTTGCAAGATTTCCAATCGTATTGTAATGTTACACGCCATGGTATCGAATATTTTTTTGGCATAGGTCTCTACAATTTATTTAAGCGATTAAATGGCGGTCAAATTCTTGCATAACCAACTCACCCATTGCAAAGCATGTTTCCATCATTACACTCGGCTGCTGTGCTGCAAGATCCAACTGTTACCACTGTAGCCACATCTAAATATATGCAATGTGGTGTTATTTCGTGCTTATCTCCCGTTGTGTATTGCGATGCAATGATGTATATAATGTGTATTGCGATTTTGTTGTTAAGTGATGATTTTCTAAGTTTGACTGGTGTTTGCAGGCATAAATATATGGGCGAGTTTAAACCTCTTAAAACGCAATTTAAGTTTAACCTTGGTAGTTAAATGTGTAGTTGTCTTTATTACGTCCCTTGCGGTTTGTAGTTTAAGATGTTAGTACATTGTAACTGTGTCATAAATCTACCTCCATTTGTAGTTGTGGTTTGTGTTCTTCCACACATTTCACCAGCCGGGCAACGCTCAGCAGTCAAACTTCCATTTGCTGCTGCACTTCCAACTTGAGTGGTCATTCCAGTCAAACATTGTCTTGCTGTTTGTGTTGCCACTGACAGAGTGTTACATCCATCTGCGTCGTTGCAACAAGCTGACACGCAATCCCTGCAAAAAACAACATTATTTTTTAAGTACACTGAAAGTCTGTGCTTAGGCAAAAATGATTTCTTGTGCGTGTTTAAGCCATTAGTATTTGAACTGACGACAACAATAGTTGGCGAACTCCATGCGTTTTATTTGTTTCTCCACGCTTATGCTTCGGATAGTAAATTTCGGCTAAAGCCTAAGTATTTTGCTTTTCAACTCACGCTGCAGCGCATCCAATTCCGCACGTGGCATCTCCAGCAATGCACATTCCAACAGTTGTAACGGTGTTGCCTGAAAAAATAATCCCAATGTTCATTATGTAATGAATGAAAAGCGCCAATGAAATGAATTGCTGGATACCTGCAGTAGTTTCAGTTCTTTGACATTGTTGACCAGATGCACAAGTCATTGCATTAGGAAGGTTTCCATCCGTTGCAGAATCAATTCCACATCGAACAACCATTTTTATTTGTGCCACAGTCCGAGTGTTGCAGTTGTCAGCATCATTACAACATGCCGATGTACAACCCCTACGAATTTTGCAGTATTATTGTCCAGCTTCTTTAGTTTTAAACATATTTTAATTTATATTGGAATTACGTAAATACGCTGCTTGACGACGTCGTTTTTTTTTTTAAAAAATGTGTCTTCTGTTTCTCGATATTTACATTTGTTTGAAGATGTGGTATAAGTATTACTGGCGCCTACTGTTGCTTGCTACAAAAATGTATTAATCGCTTGTTTCTTGTTAAAAATGCCGGTTGTAATTTAACGCCTGATTAAATCGCAGACCCCGCAAATCCGTGACTGCACCTTCTTCTAAAATTATGAAACTCTAACGTTAATAAATACGAGCGTATGTAACCGAACCAGTAAAAGATACAGTCTGTTTTATATTTTATGATTTTTTTTAAAAACAGCGCACTCAAGAATACGCAAGATAACACTCATAGGGCATATCAAAAATAACAGTGCACGGTCAAAATTCTTTTGGAGTTAATAAGGCCAGGTATAGATGATGTAGAATTAAAACAAATGAAAATTTGAACCGGTTTAAAAACCGCAAACCGATTCGGACCGGATAATTTTCCTGAACTGGAACAAAACCCGAACCCGAAAATATTCGTTTTTAAAAACCTGAACCGAACCCGAACCCTTAAAAGCAAAACGAAGTGAACCTGAACCGAAGCTGAACCCATATGACAAACGGATCGACGCCTTGGCCTGTATAAGTAGTACAAAATCTTACGACTTACGCAATTCCAGTACATAGCAAATCACATTCAGCCTGTGTCTGACATGATCCCTCTGTAGCGCCTGAAAAACATTTTTGAACACATTATTTTTGTGGGTGTGATGTAGCCAGCACTACAGGAAAAATGGTAAAATCGTTTTTTATTCGTTCAGATTGTGTGTCCTTCTGCCAACGTTGCTTTTAAATTTTTATTACTTTCTCCTGTTTACAGCCGGGTGACTTGAAAATTGTCTCATTTAACTAAATCGTCTTCATTACTTGTGATGATTAAAATATATGAGCGAACTTGTTTCGGCTGTGTTTATATAAATTGACCAAATTGTTTCTAGCGCTCTCTAATTAATTTCACCAAAGAAAAACCGAAAACAAGGCCTATTTTAAAACTGTTTGATCACTGTATGTGAGAAAAATATTTTGGTCAAGCTGTTTGTTTAGTGGCATGTTCTACCGCAAAGAAAGACTTACCGTTTGTTATTTCTTTTCTTGCACAAAGCTGATTGGCTGCACATGTAACGCTCTCAGTCAAACCTCCACTTGTTACACTTCCACTCGCACAACGTAACACAGTCGACATGTCAGCAACGCTTCGTCCATTACATCGATCTGCGTCATTGCAGCACGCTGACACGCAACCTCTGTCGAATAACAATTTGATAAAATTATTTACTTAGCATTACACATCGTAGATCGCAGCCTGCTTGTCATTTTAAAAGGCTGCGCGAGGTGTCCAAATTATGGTAGACTAAAATAAACTAAGAAAAGTGTCCATCCTACATCTATATTGTTGAAACGTAGAAATTGGTATTAATCAGGCTGTAATTTGTGAATTAAGGTCATAAAAATCTGGATAAACCTACACCTTGGGTGTATGTAAAGTTACGGTACTTACGCCGTACTAGCGCAGAGATTGTCGCATTCGGTTGGTGATGAACATGTTCCCGAGATGTCGTTTCCTAATAAAACGAAATGAATCTGCCGTTAATGTCTTGTAAAACAAAAGTAGGTAAAACTATTCTCTTTAGAATTGGAACGAGGAAAGATCAAAGTTATGATGTTTTTTAATATGTGTTTACAAATTCCTGTTACCAGTTTCTGTTCTGCCGCAAAGGTCTCCGACGTCACACAGCGTTGTTGCTGTCAGTTGCGCACTAGTGACGTCACCAGTCATACATGTCAGTCTGTTCCTCATTTCTGCAACTGTCTGACCGTTGCAGTTATCTTCGGCGCAGCAAGCCGAGATACAGTTGCTGAAAAACAAGTGTATGTAGCAAGTTTATAGAGCTCTTCTGGCAAACGTAATTTTTATTCCGACGTTTCGACGTCCTATACAGGTCGCATTCATCAGGGTAAATCACCTGTATAGGACGTCGAAACGTCGGAATAAAAATACATTTGCCAGAAGAGCTCTACAAACTTAATATTATGCCTGGTAGCAATAGCTTATATAAGTATATGTAGCATTTATCTTTTTAAATAACATCACCGAATTAGCAGCAACTTACACATTAACACGCAAACATGCAACTACACTTACGCATCAGTTCCACATTGGGCGTCGCAGCTGGCAACGGTAGCTTGGCACGAAAAGGTTGAAGTAACACCATCTGCGACACACACATGGTCATTTTTGTGGTTTTCGTCACTTTTAAAACTTTAATAATTGCAACTACTACTAAAGATGTAAAGCTGACTATATAACAAAGATAGAGCCTCCCCAAAGGTTCCAGATCTCAGAATAATTTTGATTTTACCAATAAATGTCCAGCCATATTAAAACCGGTTTCAATAACTCTTTAAGTTTTGGAATGAAAAAATGGACGTATGTTCAAAATTTAATTTATGGTTGGACGTTGACGTCATACAAAATGTTAGGATTTGTTTTTTTTAATATTACAAAAGAGTTGATAAGCTTGAACGTTTGTTCGCATGTGTTTAATATTTTGACAGTAAATTTGTCACTTGTGTACCAAGATTTACACGCCTTACTTGCGGTGGTCACTTCCTTCCGGCCGCAAACTTCACCCGTTGCGCAAAGTTTAGCTTCTGTTCCGTCGAGACAAAACAGTCGAGCATTTAGGGTGGTGATTGCAGCTACAGTTGCTGAATTGCAATCGTCCGCATCGCTACAGCAGGCTTCAGTGCAACTCCTAATAAAATCATTCCGGTAACGTACGTTTATAATGTAAAAAATAATTGTTAACTTACCCCGTATTTCCGCAAAGAGATCCGCAGGCAGTTGCATCTTGGCAGCTTGCAGCCTCCGTATTAGAAACTGTAATAAACAGTTCATCCTAGTTATTGTTTAAATTAACGATTTTGAACAAATGGTGTGTATTATCCCAACAAAACAAAAGTTTTCGACTTTAAATGTACAGAAAAAGTTTGTTCCGTAAAATACGTGTTTTGTATCTGATAAACTTACTGTCAGTCTTGCCGCAAACTTGTCCAGCAGTGCAGGGCCCGGTAGTATTACCGGATCCAATACATGAGAGGAAGTTTATATTTGCTACTGCTTGATTGTTGCAATCATCTGCGTTGTTACAGCAAGCTTCTACACACGTACTGTGCAAAATATGTAAAAATAAACCGGCTATGATTACTAGCACGCTTTTTTGGACTCATAGATAAATGAAAAAGTAAATATTAAGAATTGTCTTTGAACAGTATGGTTTCTCTAATACATCAGTTTCGTTACGCAAGCCAGCTGAATATACTTAAGATGTATTTTACAGCCTAACTTAACATAATTACAACGTATCGCTTTCTTACCCGGATGCACCAGTACACAGTGCTGTGCCAGTACAATCTGCTGCTGTTGCGCAACTGCCTGTAGTTCCGTCAACTAAAAATATTACAAGTGATTAAAATTAAAGGCAACATCGCTTTAGCACCTAGTATTCTAGTATTACCCGTATCTTCTGTTCTTCCGCACATTTGACCCGCTGCACATGTCGTGCTGGTCACAGGGGAAGTCGTGTAGTCAGTAACGCAATTGACAGTTCCAATGATAGTAGCCACTGGATCACCGTTGCAATTGTCCGCATCATTGCAGCAAGCTCCAACACAACCTCTGGAAATACAACGTATACAGTTTTAAACAAAATACTTACAGAACAGTAACGTGATTTATTTTTACACTTGTCTCAATCTTTTATCTGATTTTATTAGCTATTAACTTACGTTGCACCAAGGCATAGGTTGTCACATGCAGAGAATGTAGAACATGATGCAACAGTCGTGACGACGGTCCCTGAAAAAACATAAGTTGCACAAAAATTAAAACATATACTTTAGAATGACTAGTATGTCTTCAGCTACTAAACGATATACACGTAAATACCTGCAGTTGTTTGAGTTCTTGAGCATTGATAGTTGGTTGGGCATGTTGCAGATGTAAACGATCCAGTTGTGGGATTTGACCCATCCTGCATCATTGTTCCTATACGACAATTCAAACCATTTGCAACGCCACACAGAAGCGCGACAAACACGGCTAATGCTCCAGCGAAATACATTTTTTGTTCCGGTGTTTCAAGTAGTCGATTATTTACGACAAGTTTGTGACAAATCCCGTGCCCAATAATTCTGTGATAATAAACGATTTTCGTTTACTATAAAGAACTTTGTTAATTTGTAAGAAAAAAAACTTATCGGTGTTTTGTTTTGTTCCAAGTTACTTTGCTATGCGCAGTAATTAAACAAATAAAATTGTCGCATTCGGTTGGTGATGAACATGTTCCCGAGATGTCGTTTCCTAATAAAACGAAATGTATCTGCCGTTAATGTCTTGTAAAACAAAAGTAGGTAAAACTATTCTCTTTAGAATTGGAACGAGGAAAGATCAAAGTTATGATATTTTTTACGAAAAAGTGTGTTTAAAAATTCCTGTTACCAGTTTCTGTTCTGCCGCAAAGGTCTCCGACGTCACACAGCGTTGTTGCTGTCAGTTGCGCACTAGTGACGTCACCAGTCATACATGTCAGTCTGTTCCTCATTTCTGCAACTGTCTGACCGTTGCAGTTATCTTCGGCGCAGCAAGCCGAGATACAGTTGCTGGAAAACAAGTATATGTAGCAAGTTTATAGAGCTCTTCTGGCAAATGTAATTTTATTCCCACGTTTCGACGTCCTATACTGGTCGCCTTCTTTAGAGTACATTACCTGTATAGGACGTCGAAACGTAAAATTAAAAATGCATTTACCAGAAGAGCTCTAAAAACTTGATATTATACCTGGCAGCAATAGCTTATATAAGTATATGTAGCATTTATCTTTTTAAATAACATCACCGAATTAGCAGCAACTTACACATTAACACGAAAACATGCAACCACACTTACGCATCAGTTCCACAGAGGGCGTCGCAGCTGGCAACGGTAGCTTGGCACGAAAAGGTTGAAGTAACACCATCTGCGACACACACATGGTCATTTATATGGTTTTCTTCACTTTTAAAACTTTAATAATTGCAATTACTACTAAAGATGTAAAGCTGACTATATAACAAAGATAGAGCCTTCCCAAAAGGTTCCAGATCTCAAAATAATTTTGATTTTACCAATAAATGTCCAGCCATATTAAAACCGGTTTCAATAACTCTTTAAGTTTTGGAATGAAAAAATAGACGTATGTTCAAAATCTAATTTATGGTTGTACGTTGACGTCATACAAAATGTTAGAATTTTTTTCAAATATTACAAAAGAGTTGATGATACAAAAGCTTGAACGTTTGTTCGCATGTATTTAATATTTTAACAGTATATTTGTCACTTGTGTTCCAACATTTACACGCCTTACTTGCAGTGGTCACTTCCTTCCGGCCGCAAACTTCACCCGTTGCGCAAAGTTTAGCTTCTGTTCCGTCGAGACAAAACAATCGAGCATTTAGGGTTGTGATGTCAGCTACAGATTCTGAATTGCAATCGTCCGCATTGCTACAGCAGGCTTCCGTGCAGCCCCTAAGGAAAAAAGAAAAACGCTGAAAAAGACATTAATTTTCTTAAAAAAATAATTCTTAGCTTACGCTCCGCAAAGAGATCCGCAGGCAGTTGCATCTTGGCAGCTTGTCACCAGTGTATTAGAAGCTGTAATAAAAAGTTCATGCTAGTTATTGTTTAAATAAACGATTTTGAACAAACGGTGTCCGGGATTACAAAAACAAAAGTTTTTGACTTTAATGGACAGTTAAAGATTGTTCCGTAAAATATGTGTTTTTTCTCAAAAAAACTTACTGTCGGTTTTGGCGCAAACTTGTCCAGCTGTGCAAGCTTCAGATGCACTGGATCCGATACAGGAGAGGAAGTTTACATTTGTTGCTGCTTGATTGTTACAGTCATCTGCGTTGTTGCAGCACGCCGCTGCACACGGGCTGTACATAAGAAGTGTGAAATAAAATTAAGTAAAATTGGCTTTGATTTCTAGCCTGCCGTTGTGAACATGTATGCTGAATTAAGATTTGTCTCTAAACACTTGTGATTTACCCTAACAACTGTTGTCCTAAAACACCAGTTTGTTTGCGTAACTCGGCTGAATATACTTTACGATGTATTTCGCAGCACAATATTGAATAATCACGAGTATTCTCGTACTTACTCGGTTTCACCATCACACAGACCAGTATTACACGCTGCTGCAGTTTCGCAAGTTGTGGTTGTTGTTGTGGCTTGGCTCGCTAAAAATATTATAAGCTGTAACGATTACAGAGAAATATCGCTTTTGCATCGAGTATTACCCGGGGTAACTTCCTTTCTTCCGCACATTTGGCCCGCTGTACATGTCGTGCTGGTTGATCCCGCAAAGTCAGTAAAGCAATCGACAGTTCCCATAATGTCAGCCACCGGATCACCGTTGCAGTCGTTCGCATTTTTGCAGCAAGCTCCAACACAATCTCTGCAACCATAGCGAATATATTTGTAACAAAATACTTGGAAAATATAGAACAGTAACACGATTTATGATTACACTTGTCTCAATCTCTTATCTGATTTTGTTTTTATTAACTTACGATACACCAAGGCAAAGATTGTCGCATGCAGAGAATGTAGAACATGATGCCACGGTCGTGACGACGGTACCTGGAAACATTTAAGTTCAGCGAAAGTTAAAACAGATATTCGGGATGACTTTTATGTTCCCAACAACCAAACGGTCTACATGTAAATACCTGCAGTTGTTTCGGTTCTTGAGCATTGGTAGTTGGTAGGGCAAGTCGCAGATGTAAACGATCCAGTTGTTGGATTTGACCCATCCTGCATCATTGTTCCTATGCGACAATCCAAACCATTCGCAACGCCACACAGAAGCGCGACAAACACGGCTAATGCTCCAGCGAAATACATTTTTTGTTCCGGTGTTTCAAGTAGTCGATTATTTACGACAAGTTTGTGACAAATCCCGTGCCCAATAATTCTGTGATAATAAACGATTTTCGTTTACTATAAAGAACTTTGTTAATTTGTAAGAAAAAAAACTTATCGGTGTTTTGTTTTGTTCCAAGTTACTTTGCTATGCGCAGTAATTAAACAAATAAAACTGCTACGACCGTCGGTTTAAATAATGGTTTTTAAACCTTAAATTTTGCGATATGTTCTCGATTGCGAATTCGTTATTTCACAGCACAGGCGCAATATCCGCTCATATCGCTGTCAACCATATGCGAAAATTTTCATATGTACCCGGGTTTGGCAGTGAGTTGATTGGATCTAAGTTGTCCAAAATCTGGTTTGCAAGCTAATAAGTGATACTATAGTGGAAAGTTTCAATACAATGTCCCCAAAACAGCACAACCTGTGTTTGTTACCAGTAATAAATTAGCGGAAACTTGATGTCTTAATAATTTTAGTTAGAATGCGCTGTAAGTTTAATAGCCCTATTCAATTGTCGCGGAATGTAGTAGGCTAGAAATATAAAATCTTTTCTGTGTATGTACTGTTAAAAAGTTGATTTAGGCGAAACATCCGTTTTAGCTTTATAAGTCTTGCAAAACGAGCTGTGTTTCGGGGGGCCAGGGGTGTAGATTCACCAGAAACACTCACTAAAAGTCATTTTGTTTTTTTTGATAACTTTAACTTTATTTCTAATTTAATAGACTATTCTACACACTATTTGTCAATATTGAGGTTTATCATAATTGCGGATTCTTGTTTACTCTATTCGAACGGTTGAAAGCCGAAATTAGTACCGAATTCCAACACGAGTTTGCTATTTACATTTTTAAGGGAGCCACAGGTCTTACAGGGTTACTTGAAAGGGGCCACAAGACCAAAAAGTTACTTTTGGGAGGCCACCGCCCACGAATGGTTAAGAACCACTGGCCTAACCTAATACATAATGTCTGGGTGCGCAAGATCGTTTTAATTGAACTAGATTAACAGTATTTACCTGCAAATTATTCTACTTGCTTAAACGAGAACTTTCTACACCCCCCTTATAAATTTGATTCCATGAACTTAGTTTAGTCGCCTACCGCGCACCAAATGTAAAAGTTAACAGCAGCATTAACTGTCAAAACCGTTTCTATCATCGCTGCTCGAACTTTACAATAACGCTTGCCCATCATCTTGTTTGCTCACAGTTTTTCATCAACTTGTGTCCATGCAGGCACAAACGCCCACACCGAGGTTTTCGACTACATTGCCTTTCAACCACCGACAATTTCGGACCGATTTGCCGCAAAAACTCTTCGCGTTTCGTTCTAAGCGCACTTTTGCCGATCTCGTTCCTTTCTTCCGAATGGCAAACCAAACCAATCTGCACAAAAACGTGGCGGCCCCCTCCTTATATTCACTACATTGTAGCGTCCCGACTCTTTCAAGGGAGTCTGATTACCCCAAAACTTTTTCTTTCGCCCAGCGCCATTAGAAATTTTTCAAAGGTCGCTTCCACGTGTTGACTCGTCGTGTGCGGTGAGGATCGGCTTTTTTTCTCGTGTATTGCGCTCCTGTGTACTTCCACGGTAATTGAGGAATCAGCGTGCTGAGTTTTTTGGCCACAGACGATACAAGTGACGTTTTCAACAAATCATTTATTGCAGTGTTTTGGCTAAAGACGATACTCGACTTTTTCTGCCAATCATTTATTGCTTGTTATGTTCACCGGTGACAAGCATATCGATTTAACATGTGCATTTTGCTGAGTAAAATAAAACGTTGTTGAGTTTTACCAAATTTTATCTAAAACTAACACTTTTAATCATTGAATGTGGGAACTTGATTGTTGTTGTTGTTGTCAGTTCAGTGGTTGTCGGTTTAGCTTCTGCTGTGAGCGTTTAGTCGACATTGAAACTTAATCCAAAACACGTCGTTCCCGAACCCGCGCTCACACATAAAAAAGGTTTCGAGTCAGTATGTCACGCTAGACTAAGCTCGCCGTTTTAACTTTTTTGTGCCCTGTGTTTTTTTGTCTGTTTTTTTGACTGTTTTTGGGCAACGAAAGAGGAGAGCACTGTGATTGACGTTACCTGGATTGTTAAATAAGTAAAATTTGGAAGGTATTTTTGACCACTAGCTAACCTTCGTTTGTTTTTTTGTACTAGAGATACATTCCATTCTTTTCAAATGTTGCAACCACCAGAGTATCAACATAAGTTTGTTTAAAGGTCTTTGAATTAATTTGCTGTTTTTATGACACCCGGAAATTGTTTATCAAATTTGTATTGAATAATTTCAAAATAAAACGGATTTGGAATGTACAGAATCGTTGCAAATATATTATAACACTGAGACACAGCTTACATTAACACACTTCACAGTAGGTTGAAATCCATGTGCAACGTAAGAAAATAGTTTAAACTTGGATATATATTCTCTAAATCACACAAACACAGTAATGATGATGCATTGGAAACACATCGATTAAGCCATGAACCAACCGACAACCACAAGACCCATCATCACCAACATATTAATTTGTGCCGCATGTTCAGCACCAGCTGTGGTGGTTGTTGCAGTTGTTGTAGTGGTTGTAGTAGTGGTGGTTGTGGTTGTTGTAGTGACAGCGGCAGAGTTGCAACCGTCAGTGTCACAGCAATATTCGATGCAACCTTCAGCCCTGCAGAACATAATTTTTTTAGTCTATCTGCATTAACTTTTTTTGATTTTTTTTTATTACTCCATGATTTAGAAGGATACGAAGTGTAATGTTAAGTACATTTTAGTTCACAATCACCAATAAGTAGATTTGTTTAATCAACTCACCCATTGCAAACATGTTTCCATCATTACACTCAGCTGCTGTGCTGCAAGTTCCATCTATTACCACTGTGGTCTCATCTAAACATGTGTGAAATTGTACTCAGTAAGGTTTTTACTGCAAATTATTTGTTTACAATTTACGATTAAGCTTAGGTCGACTGCTTTGTGTTAGTAGGTTGTATGTTAACAAAAATACAAAGTCTTTGATAAAAACTTTTCCGAGTTGTACTTCTTATAACCTGCTTCACTTTACATTAAAAAGTTTGTTAAGGTTGCCTAAATTGCGTACACACCTATACCACACAAACTTTAACCCGTTTGTTTTAAATACTGGTACATTGTAACTGTGACAGCTACCTACCTCCACTTGTAGTTGTGGTTTGTGTTCTTCCACACATTTCACCAGCCGGGCAATGCATAGCAGTCAGACTTCCAGTTGCTGCTGCACTTCCAACTTGGGTGGTCATTCCAACCAAACATTGTCTTGTCATTTGTGTTGCCACTGTCAGACTGTTACATCCATCTGCCACATTGCAACAAGCTGCCACACAACCTCTGCAACACACATTATGGTTCGTTGGTTAATATTTACCTCAGTTGCGAGAATAATAAATTTTTGATTAATTTTAGTTTTTATCTGTTTTGTAGAATGACGCGTGTCGCACATTATGGTAGGTATAGATCGTTGGTGCCCAACCTTTTTTGACTCAAGATCGACTTTTGAGCTATCAAACTCTCGGGATCTACCATTCCAGTTGAATAGCAAAGGATAATTCGCATTTTCCCAGCCCAGTTTTACGTTTTCCCCGTTTTGTGTATGATTTGTTTTACAGTGCAATGAGCGCTATTTATAAACTTGATCTTATACTAATGTCTAAAATACAATATTGAGAAAAAAGTTTCGACAAAAACACTCATTTGATTGAAATAAAGAGTGGAACTACCAGTACAAAATAACAATTACCACTGCAACTATTACTTTTGTGACGTAAGAATGAGCCTGTTGAGTATTTGTGGTGTGAACATATCGACATATTCTGATAAATAAGTTTTATAAAAAGGTCATCCATGTGCAAGGACCCTCCTCAAAAACGTGTTACAAACCAACTATATATTTTATATTATTTTATGCATCCGTCGCGATCGACTTGATACCAGTACGACATCGACCAGTCGATCGCGATCGACGGGTTGGGCACCCCTGGTATAGATCTTTGAGAGAAATGTAAAACTTACGTGGTTGCTCCACAAAGTCCAGCTGTGCATTGAGCTGTCGTTGAACAAAATCCTTCAACAGCTGTAATGAACAAGATTCACGTCAGAGTTTTTTTTATCGTAGATCTGTATAAGCTATACATTCTCTTAATGAAATAACACATTATACAATGATCGAATTAGGTGATTGCTTTACACCTGGGCATTTGAAAGTTATGTTTGGATACCAAGGCCACAATACCATTAAATGCCCGTACATCCGCAATCAGTACCAAGGCAGTAGTGAAAAAAAGCAAACATAACAGGCACAAAAAACAAAAGTGTAACACGAATATTGTGTTGAATTGTTGATGATTAGATCAGTGATCCGCGGTTTTATTTTTTCAATTGGGACGAAAGAATCTGTGAAGATAATACAAAAATACTTTACGCTACCCTACTTTGACTAAAAAAATGTATGTATGTATTATTGGGAGTTGAAAAAGTGCGATGTGTAGTTAACCCAAAATGTTTAAATGAAATTTGTCAGAGATTACCTCCACTTGTTAATTCTGTTCTTCCACATTGGTTAGTAGCTGGGCATGCCATAGCTGGGGTTGGAAAAGCTCCACTAGCAAATACTCCAACTCCACAGGTCACTACGTTCTTGATGTCAGTGACTGATTCGCTGTTACAGTTGTCGGCATTATTGCAACATGCTGCCACACAACCCCTGTTACGCAATGAAACATGTATTATTTTACATCGAAGTTTACATGTAAACCATAAGCAATAAATACAGAACTCCGTTGTTACAACAATGTAGAACATTTAAAAAAACGAGGTTCTTGCTTTTTTCTTACACACGTTTTTACTTCATATTAACGTCCAACTTACGTGACTCCAGTGCAAAGCAGATCACAAGCAGTGACGTCAGCCTGGCATGATCCAACCCTCACCACAGTATTCACATTATCTGTAATATTACTTCACATTAAGTATGTGTCGAGGTATGCAGCCATAAATAATGCCACAAGTTGTTACTTGCTGTTGTGGTGGTTTCAGTTCTCCCGCAGAAGGTATTCGGATGGCAATGTGTGGCCACCATACTTCCAGTTGGATCATTAGTTCCAACTGTGGTAGTTGTTCCAACCATACAAACTCTGCCTGTCGTCACAGCAATGGTCAAAGTGTTGCACAAGTCGGCGTCATTGCAACACGCAGCAACACAGTCTCTATGACGAAAACAAATTTAACGGTTTGCTTGCACAAAATGAACTTTTGATAAATTTTTAAATTTCAAATTTTTCATTCAAATTTTTTACAATCGAAGCTATTATACTTGTATTATAAAACCTGAAAAACAGCTATTGGCTTGATAAAAAACTTTGAATGATGTCAGGTATATACGAATATAAGATTTATAACTGAAAAACTTACGGTGCTGTGCAACCAGTAGCGCACGCCGTAGGGTCATCAATACAATTTCCAGTAATCGCGCCTTTGTAAAAAAATAATTGAAATGATTCCATTTGCCACAACACGGCTGTTTTATTCATATTACCTGTTGATGTTGTTTCAGTCCTTCGACAATGTTCGTCCGTGTTGCAAGTCATAATTGTAGTGAAGGCTCCGTTGCTGTCCGCGGTTCCAGACCCGCACCGAACGACTGCGTCGATATCCCCGGCTGCTTGTGTGTTGCAAAAATCTGCATTGTTGCAACACGCATATGCGCAGTTTCTGTAACACGAGTGAAATGAAATGATGAAGCAATTCGACAACTTGTTTTATGGCAACATTTAAACATTAGCTACATTAAAAAAGTAGCTAAAATAGAACACAGTTTTGACAAAAACTTACGCTACTCCAGAACATAGCAAATCACACGCAGCTTGTGTCTGGCAGGAACCCACTGTGTCACCTGCACACATATAGTTTTGTAAATTAGTTGAATTAGCATTTGAAACGAATTTCAACTGGTCTACTGCACGAAAATTAATTTGACTTTCTTGTGTTATTACAATAATTTGCAAAACAATAACGCTCTTTGCAAAGTACGAATTACTGTGTCAATTTATTTTTTGCGACTTGATCTGTTCGTCTCTTTTGTAATAGTTGGGAACGCGATAGTAATCTAATTGGATTATATCTAACTTCCTAGCTTTGGGTTGTTAAAAAGCCCGAAAAAGAACGTTTTTTCCAAAAAAAAGAAACAGCTTTTTACCTCCCGTTACTTCCTTTCTTGCGCAAAGCTCGTTGGCGGCACAAGTAGTGGCTGAAGGGAACGATCCTCCTGTCATTGTTCCCGTTCCACAAACAATGGCAGCTTCGATCTGTGCTACCATTCGGCTGTTGCAGTCATCGGCATTGTTGCAACATGCAGCTGTGCAATCTCTGTGAAAAGTATAAAGCTGAAATGGCTTTACTTAAGAAAGAAATTTGAGTTTTGCTTCAAACACATTTTCGTAGTACTGATGACTGAAAGGATTTCACATTTATGTTGTTGTTTGAAAAAAAATTAAACGTTGTTTCTGGTAGTTTTTTTGAAATTGCCTAATAATTAATCAGATTGAAGTTGAATCCTTATTTGGGTATTTTTATAATGATTTCTGCTATGTTTTAGGTATTTTTATAGACGTTTTGCCATGTTTCACAATGTTTTTGTGATAAACTTTATTTCCCTGTTTTTTTTCCGATTTTTTTATCAGTAAAAAGAGTTTTTTCTTCAATTACCGTTTACTGCCCAAATTAGTTTGTTTGAACAAAAACCTGAAAGCAGTTTCCGTTTGTACAAATAATGTACAATATAAATTGTCAGTAAAGGTCTTAAATTCCCCAAAAACATTGTGACAAATTATTTGGTGTTTGTTATGCACTTCTTGCACAACTTGTTTACTGCTTTATTGCACTTACGCAGTATCGGCACAGAGGGCATCGCATTGTGCTTGAGTTGAACATGTTCCGGTTGTTGCTGGAGCTTCATTCAAAAAGCGAACATTTAAACTTCATGCAAAAATGTATTTAAGAAAGTTATTGCGGTCATCCCTATCGCCATTTAATACGACACAACAAGTCAAACTTCATGCAGTAAGGTCTGTGTTTCAGTTGACATATTGGATAGAATGTTATTAGTAAAATGCCCTTTACTGTTTTGTTTTTTTCGAATTTGAATCCAAGTCATTTGCTAACAGGCACTAGTCTTTGTAATATATTTTCGACTACTATTATTTAGCAGGACCCTGCGACTTTAAAACTGAGCAAAGCAAATCGTACTTACTTGAACCAGTTACTTCCATTCTGCCACAAAGCGATCCAGCTGCACAAGTCAATAGCGTTGTAGCGTCCGCTCCAGTTCCACATCGCACAATGTTGCTCATTTGTGCCACTGTCCAAGTATTGCAAGTGTCAGCACCATTGCAACATGCCGACACACATGCGTCTCTGCAACAACAACACTTTGCCTATTATTTGTGGCGATTTGCAGTTTATTGTGTTTGCTACCGATGCACAATTGCTATTTGGTTTCAGGGTTTTCACATTTTTTGATCTAACCTCGTTTTCCTTACCAACACACTGGACCTAAAGCTGTAAAGCAATTTGGTTACCAAATTTTACACGGTTACTAAATTTTAGTGCACGGTTTAATGTACCCTTAAAGTGTAATGGTAGGGCATGAATTTTAATTATTAATTTTAAACGGGCAAATACAGATGAGTTTTTTACTGTTACATTAGAGCTGAAAAATACTGCAAATTTATTTTAAATTCTACACTTTTGCTGGAACTCAGGGGACATTTTAATTGTAACATTTGTTCGAAAAGGGCCAGAAATGTCTCGGACTAACACAACTTACGTTTCGCCATCGCAGGGTGCTTCACATTCAGCCACAGTTGAACAAGATCCAGTGATGGTTACGACTGAAAAGTTTTGTAGTTTTGTTTGTATTTCTAAATTCTTGCGTTTTTTTCTGTTTAATAGTTTGGTATTTTTGAAGTTGTTAGTAAACACAAAAATATTCATGACCGGTACAAAAATACTATATGCTTTTGTAATATGATTTATACGTGTTTAGTCAAGTTAACCGTCAAGATTCCCTGGCAAAAGGTCAAAGCTGTAATAAGGAATGTTGGTAGAAGTTTTCCAGAAGCGTGTTGTACAAAATATTTGTGGTCTAAAACCACTGTAACATTTTAATGTCTATCCGCGTGCAAAAAGCATAAAAGTTCATTTTCTCGACTTACTATTGCTAGAGTCAGTTACTTCCTTCCTTCCACACAGATCGCCTGCGTCGCATGTCTTTTCAGCTGTTTGAAAGTTTGTACCATCGTGTGTTCCAACACCGCAATTTACTGTCCCTCTCATTGTGTCTACCGCTGAGTTGCAGTCATTAGCATCATTGCAGCAAGCAGATATACAGTTCCTAAAAATAAAGGTAAATTGTTTTGCGTCGCATGCACATTTACGAACGTTGTTCTTGAAGTAATTAATGAACTAATAATATTAAAAAAATAACTTGGTATTGTTTTCTATCGCTAACATTTATTGTAGTGCTTGGTTGCGTTAAGTATGCTTAAACGGCGTCAATTGAAACTAGTGCAAATTTTTTATCCACGTTAAACTTTTTGGTGTGTAAAACATGCTGTTTATTTTATTTGCATCAACTCACAGTGACCCGGCACAGAGAGCGTCACAAGCGGCGAGATCGTCCTCACACGATCCAACATGCTCTGAAATGTACAAAAGTAAATAACTAGGTACAAATACAATGTAAGCGGTTACAATGTAGTACAATGTGCAATGTAAGCGGTTCTGACGCTGTGTGTTTTTGCATTCTCTACCTTGTTTTTCCATTTTAATTTTGACACCCTGTTAAACATTGTGCGTCGCTTATCACAAAAACAAACAAACAAATTATATTCTTAACAAAATTGCTACTTACCCCCACTCACTATTTCAGTTCTTCCGCAGAAGTTTGTACAGGCAGCTGTTGCGATATCACTACCAACCGTACCAACCAAGCACATCGTAACCGCTGCATTGGTGTAAAAAACGCCACACACAAGAAAAACAGCCAACAGTGCGGCTGCACGTACGTGGCCCATTGTTTAAATTTGAGATATTTTTGGTTGAAACAAATCCCAACTATACCTGTACGAACATGTTCGATCGGATAAATTGTTGGCATTAAATTATGATCTTACCACTAAATTTTTAACACATATACGATGACTACTTGAACAACTCATTGAACGAATTAAGTACAAGCTAGATATGTATCCGGTTTGCCAAACTGATTCGGCCACTTGCAAACCCAAATTTGAAACGGTACCCCACAATCCTTCATACTATGTCATAACTAAAATGGCGTTTACTATCATGATTTTTCAAACAATATCGTTTTTTCACATTCCGACAACATGTTGTAACAATGTTTTTGCGCGTCTGAAAACTAAAGTTGAGGTTCATTGTGTGTAAAACCTTTTTATTATTGCGTTTTCATAGCTCTGAGGCGAGCACACAAAAAACAAAGTTGTGTAGGGCCTTTGATCACAATTCCAACCAGTCCCGGACAATTAGGCACTGATTTGCGCCAAATCTTTCTCTTTTTGCCCGAAAACCAAAGCGCACTACTCTCGATTTTCTTTCTCTTCCCACTTCGCCGTAAACTCAACTCAACTGCACAAAAACGTGACAGCCTCCTCCTTATATTCACTACATTGTAGCGTCCCGACTCTTTCAAGGGAGTCTGATTACCCCAAAACTTTTTCTCTCGCACAGCGCCATTAGAAATTTTCCAAAGGTTGACGCTTCCACGTGTTGACTCGTCGTGTGCGGTGAGGATCGGCGTATTTCTCGTGTTTTTGTCGTGACTGGTATTGCGCTTCTGTTCACATTCATCTTAATTAACCAATCATTCACTGCAGTCTTTTGGCTACAGACGATACTCGACTTTTTCTACCAATCATTTATTGCTTGCTATATTCACCGGCGACAAGCATATATGATTTAATGTGCATTAAAAAATGTATAAAACAGCAACACTTTTAAACAGTAAATGTGGAGCTCGATTGCTGATGTTGTTGTTAATTCAGCGGTAGTCAGTTTTGCTTCTGCTGTGAATGTTGAGTCGGCATTAGAATTTAATCAACATCACGTGGAACTGGTATCCGCCATGAGACGCAGAAAAGGGGTTTCGTGTCAGTATTTCACGCAAGACTAAATCCGCCGTTTTTACTTTTTTGTGTCCTGACTGATTTTGGGCAACGAAAGAGGAAGTGTAGTGTGGTTGACTATATCTTTGTTAAATAAGTGAAATTTAGAAGGCATTTTTTGACCAATAAAAAACTTTATTTTTTGTTACTAGAGAGACATTACTTCATTCTTTCCAAATGTTGCAACCACCAGAGTATCAACTTAAGTTTGTTTAAAGGTTTTCAAATTCCTTTGTTGTTTTTATGACACCTGGCAATTGTTTATAAAAGTTATATTTAGCGTTTTTACAATCCAACGGTTTTGGAATGTACAGAATCGGTTTAAACGTATCATAACACCTCTCTATTAACAGACACAGCTTATATCAAACACTTACAACACTTATATTAACAGACAAATTTTTTTTGGCGAAATCGCGTTTATAACTTTGTTACGCAATCTAAGCTGAATTTACTTTGTGCGAAAACGTTTCTACCACGACTTGTAAGATTTTCTTTACCTAGTCTCATATGATTTCAACGCAGGGAAGGATCCAGTTAGGCAGTTTGTTACATCACAAACAAGACTAAAAATATTAATTGTTCGCGAGCAATTGCTTTTTTGTTACTTCCAAGCAAAGGAGCATTTCTTGGTAAATATGACTGAATACACAATTTAACAGGCGCACTAATTAGACAAATAAGATTATAGAAAGACCATCTCTTGGCGGTCCAATTAAGCTCGACTCGCAGGTCAAGCTAGAAACAGGCGATGTTTGTAAACTATGCGTGACCCTGCTTTAGTGCGTCGCGCCACAAAAATATTTTTACTTTAACCATTTCCTGGTCCGCATGGAAGTCGTTATGAAAGTTTTCAAAACTTTATTATAACGCTCAACTTGTATCCTACCACGTGATGTTTATGCCTGACTTTTTTCAAGTTTGTTCAAAAACACACGCCTACACGAGGCCTTCGACTGCATTGCCTTCCAACCCCCCACAATTTTGGACCAATTTACCGCGTATCACCTCGCGCGTTCTGTTCGATAGTTACCTGCATTTAAAAATGTATAAGGCAAAAGCTGCAAAAGCCCCAGGACCAAACATGGTACATTTTCACCAATTCAAAGTTGTCGCATGTCAGGAAATAACCCGAACCTGGCTCCAGACGCTAAAAGATTAAGCAACGTGGCCCTTCGATCACCGCTGTCTTAGACGCCTAATATGCAGGTTAAGTTTTCGCAACATTCTGCGTTTGAACAAACTATAGCTGGAAATCATGGCCTAGCAAAAAATGCCAATTTGACTTCAATGTTTAAAGCGAATTCTTATTTACTAATGTTTAAAGCGACAAGGCCCACAAGCGACTTGGCCTCGAGCGATTTCATGAAACCCGCCGAAAAATCTCAGCCAATTCCCGCGAAACTCTAGAGTCTAAACTGAAGTTGCAATTCAAAAACTTAAACAAAATATCATCTTTTCCCTCCAACTCAACTGATGTAAAACCATACGATCCCAACCTTATATTCACTCAACGTTAGCGTCCCGTCCTTTTCAACCAAGTTTGGTTGCACTAAAAAACCTCTCTCTTTTTTTAATAAACTATTAATAAACTCGAAAATTGTTTTCTAAACGTTCTTACTCGTGGGGCAAGTTTGTGTAATAACACTCGGGCCTTTTCTGTGTTTATTGGTAGTAATGACAGAGATTGTGTCTTGTCATTGTCGCCTTTTGTTAAATTTGAAAAGCACCCTTGTTTCTGTTTTTAGGTTTAAGTTGCGTTCGCATTAAATTTCACAGGACTCACTAATTTCGTTCATAATTTAAACTGTGTAATTTTAAAGTACACCGTAACAAAGGTTGGAAACGCGTATTGTGACATTATTACGTTAGTGTGAATTGCGTGAAATCGAAACAAACGAATTGACTTAAATCATCATTGCCAATGGATCGGTACTGAGTGATTGCAGCTAGTAAAAAAACTGGGTAATCCGAGACATCGAAAAACGTTTTCTACTGCGCTACCTTTGTGTTGACGCGTCTTTTCCGGGTTTTTTATTTTGAAACTCATTAGCGTCGAGTGTAGAACTATTGTGCACACGATTTCACTTCGTCTGCCCAATAAATCACAGGAATTTCACTACAAAAAATTCTATTTGGCGATATAAATTGCAAACAGTTTTGGAATGTACAGAATCAGTTTAAATATATCATAACACTGAGACACAACTTACATTAACACACTTCACAGTAGGTTGAAATCCATGTGCAACGTAAGAAAATAGTTTAAACTTGAATATATATTCTCTAAATCACACAAACACAGTAATGCTGATGCATTGGAAACATATCGATCAAGCCATGAACCAACCGAGAACCACAAGACCCATCATCACCAACATATTAATTTGTGCTGCATGTTCAGCACCACCAGTTGTTGTAGTTGCTGCAGTGGTTGTAGTAGTGGTTGTGGCAATAGCGGCAGAGTTGCAACCATCAGTGTCACAGCAAGTTGATACACAGTTTTCCGCCCTGTGAAACAAGATAATCATGTTTTGCTGTTCGTTCGTTTTTTACTTTGTAATCTTTTCTGAAAGGATGTTAATATGCATGTTAAAAGAAATGTTGTTCGTATCACTTTTGATGGGACAAAGTTTATACGAATACCATTCACAAACAAGCGATGGGCAAAGGTTTACTTAGTACTAGAGACTGTTACAAAAATTTGTAAGTATGTTTTTACTAACTTACGTTCCGCAAAGTGTGTCGCATGCAGTTGCTGCTGTACAAGATCCAACTGTAGTCACTGTTGTTGTACCTGAATATTAGCAAAACATTAGAAAACATAATTGCAAAAGAAAATGTGCGCGAATAATTTATCCAAAGCATTATTGCTCTTGTGAAGGCCCCAAACCAGTTGTGGCAGCGAACAGAATAGTAGAGGTATGGCTTTCTTTATTGTGGTTGGATGGCTTCACTAGCAAATACGGTTAATCTATCGCCACCAGCTGCAATAATGAGACTATATAGATCGAAACATTGTACACTGTCTGCAGGTTGTTATTGCCCTTTATGAGTACTTTAAGTAGGGTTGTTACGTACGAAAGTTCGAATAAGAGACGACCATTAGGTAACGTCGCACAAGACTTACTTCCAGATGTGGCAGATGTCTGGGTTCTTCCGCACTGTTCGGATGCAGCGCACCGAGTGTAAGTCATATCCATAACTGGTGTGTCGGAAGTTGAACTTCCAACGTAACAGTTTCGGGCCATTTGTTGGCTCACTGTTAAAATGTTGCAGAGATCCGAACTGCTGCAGCAAGCACTCACACAATTTCTATGAAAAATGTGGTTTACAAATACTGTAAAATTGTCCCTTGACTATTGTAACCTGTGTTTTGTCGTCACAAACTGATGAAATAGAACAAACCGGTTTGCTGACAACTATTAATTTGAGTCACTTGTTCCCAACTTTGGGTTCCCAAAAACAAGTTTAAAACTGAAAACTATGCGTGCAAAAAAGTAGGATTTAAGCCTCTGGGGTGTAATTGTGCGTGGAGCTTCAAGGGACTGTTACTAATTTCAGGCAGTAATAGAAATTGTGACATAGTTGAGTACTTACGGAGTTGAGCCACACAATGTTGCACATGTAGTTGCAGCTTGACAAGATGTAACAACATCTGCTGTATCTGTTCGAACATTATTGTGTTAAAAGAATCTTTGCTTTGGTGTAAATTTTTGTTCGGCAGTAAAATCGCGTATTTTTTGTGCGCACGGGAAGCCGTTTGTCAGTTGTGTTGTTGAAATTGATTTATTCAACAACAAATAATGCAGATCAATTGTTTAAAGTGCGCGATTCTCACTGCCGAATAAAAAATAGTTACCTTTACCATTTCAATTTACAATAAGTTTCAATGTAATTCAAATCTAAGTTATACAGAACGCGGTAGCAACCCCCAGCAACAGGACTTACTTCCAGTTCCGGTTTCTGTTCTAGCACAAACTTGATCGGTGGTGCAGTCCGCTGTTGTGGTTAAAGCTGTCGCTGTTCCTGTAACTGCTTGATCGTAACAAGTCAGCGTACTTGTCATCATAGCAACTGAAACACTGTTGCAACCGTCCGCATTGTTGCAGCATGCACGGACGCAGTTTCTGCAAATTGTGTAATGTTGGTCGTGCTGGATTTTGTAGAATGTGTGAGCTTGTAAACTTACGAGTCATCTGCACAGAGCAAGTCGCATGAGTCTGCTGATGCTTGACATGATCCAACAACAACCACTGTGTCCTCGTTGTCTGCAAAATTGCGGTTTTGTTAAAAAATTCGACGAGTACTCCATAAATCAAACCGCAGAATGTATTTTACTTGCTGTTGTTGTGGTTTCAGTTCTTCCACAGAACATATTGGGATTGCAATGAGTGGCCACCAAACTTTCAGTTGCAGCGTTGCTTCCAACTGTCATAGTTGTTCCAACCATACATACCCTACCATTTTGCACAGCGGCTGATACGAGGTTGCAGTTGTCTGCGTTATCACAGCAAGCAGAGGCACAATTCCTGCAAAAATACAATTGGAAGGTCGAATATTAACACTTTGTTGTTGAAATGTTTGGACAGAATGTAACGTATTTTGATTTGCTTCTGTTCGTGTCTTGTGCAACAGTTTAAATCTGTGGCGCAAAAAATGTAGTCGAAATTTCACGTACACTACGGGCTATAAACGTCATTTGTTAAGCTGGAGATTTTGGAACCTAAAACACCACGGGAAATGATTGTTTGGTTGCGGCAAGTCTTTTAGAAGGAGTAGAGCTAAATGCCGCATATTACCACATTGCACCGCATAGTATTCCACTGAGAATACTGAATGATGTCGATAATGTGAGAATGGAAGCCCCCAAAAGGGTAAATTAGTCCAGATTCTAGCATTATTTTAATTGCAAACCCTTACTTAACCCGAATAGCGCTAACCGTCAAAGCTTTCAAAAGTCCGCAAAATTATACCTTTGCAAAAGTTTTTTCAAGCCCTTTACAACTTCCTTTGATGTGATAACGTGCGGTCACATGCGATATTTAGTACCACCGCTTTTATCACTGATTATTACTGTTTACTACAAGGACGATTAACAAAGTTTCCGGAAAACATACGCCTAGAATCTCAGGTTATATAACTCGAAGCAGGCATTGACAATCTGAGTTAAGTCACCCCCCGTTGTCGGTTTACTTTCTATTTCTTCACAGTAGCACAACAAGGTATAATTTTTTACTTACATTTGACCAGTGCAAAGAGCGTCACACTGCGTTTGTGTTGAACAAGATCCTACAACTGTAAAAAAGTGTCGCTTTTAAATGTTATATATACACATGTATTTGTGTAATTAGCGCGAGTTTTACACGTTTACTATCTCCACCATACATTTTAATTTTAGACAAAGTAAATTGGTGACACTGCTTTCTGTACAACAAATCGCGTTTGCATATTTTTGTTCAAAATGTAGGCTACAATTCTCTTCATTCTAATTTACTTTAAAATGTGCGATTGATTGTAGTCAGGGAACAGGTTAAAGTTGTTGGCGTTTTCTCTACTACAGACCCGAGTGTATGCACAAGTCATTTTGGTATTATGACAACCAAATATTCTTACCGCCACTATCAGTTTCCTGTCTTCCACAGAAAGTTGTACAGGCCATATCTGTTGTTGGAAATGCTCCATTAGTCAATGTCCCAGTCCCACAAGTAATAGCTGTTCCCATATCAGCGACTGACTGTCTGTTGCAGTTATCTTCATTGTTGCAACAAGCTGACACACAGTTCCTAAAAATTCCCAAACAACTGTTGTATTCACTTGAACTGAAGCGATTTACTACATATTAACCACTGGCTGTTAATGCTAACAATGGATTGGTTACGTAATTCAAATTGAAGCTATTTTTTGTGTTTAGTCAAAAACCCCGTTTGTGGCATTTTAGTGTGCTCTTTGGTTCTGCCGTGGAAAAAAATGTTTCACAAGAGTCGAAAGTGCTGCTGGTTACCATAACTGCTGACAATTAAATAGCCACACTGTATGTCAAGTAACTTACGATGTCCCGATGCAAAGTAGGTCACATGTTGTGACAGAATCTTGACAAGATCCAACCGTCGTTACCACTGTACCCACTGCAAAAGATTCTGCTTTATTAGATAGTTTTTTTTAAATACTAGAGAAAAAATGCTACATTGGTATAAATTTCTCTTTTAAATGGCCTATTTATTTTGTCCGGTGGAAGCAACTAAACAAAGGCGTTAGCATAAACATTTAGTCATTTCAAAATTCGCAAGATAATTATTTTCATACAAGATGACATTTTTAGTTAGTTCGGCTTTTTTATGTTGCGCTTTTAAAGATTTTTCTAACCTGTTGTTTCGGTTCTTCCACAAATCTGGTTAGCCGTGCAAGTTGTAACAGTCAGCGGTCCAGACGCATCCGCATTTCCGTCCTGAGTGAAAGTTCCCACCATACAAACTCTTAGCGAGTTGATCTCAGCGACGGTTCCCGAGTTGCAATCGTCAGCGTTTGAGCAACAAGCGGACACGCATGTGCCGCTACATAAACAAAACAACTATACGTTACTGGAGTCTAATAATTGTAATTTAAATACACGGGGTTCCCGTTGTGCATTTATTGGGAACTATTGGTGGCAGTCTTTACAGATACAAATCAAAAAAAATTTGTCGACTTTTAACTTTTAAACCAAGTGTTTCTAGGATTGTTTTAAAGAATTAAATTAAACGTAAAAAAAGTGATTTGCGATCTAAATGCAACTGTCTGATTGATTAATTAATTTAGTTTATGTAAGTGGGTTTGATCCAGTGCGAACTTACGCGTCTTCACCATCGCAGAGTGTTGAACAAGCGGTTTGTGCTTGACACGATGCGGTCGTTGTTGTGCTTCCTTTAAAATTAAACAAGAGCATTTTCATCTCGTAGGTAATATAATAAATTACTTTTAATATGGCATGAATGGAATGAACTTTGCACGTTTTTGATTGGTCTAAAGTGCAGTAACTATACAGACACCCACCTCCAGCTGGAGTAACTTCTTGTTTGGCACAAACATGTCCAGCAGTGCTGCAAACCTCAGATCCACTGGCTCCGATACAGGAAAGGAAGCCTACATTTGCTACTGCTTGATTGTTGCAATCATCTGCGTTGTTACAGCAAGCTTCTATACACGTACTGTGCAAAAAATGTCAAAATAAATCGGCTATGATTACTAGCACACTATTTTGGATAAATGAAAAAGTAAATATTAAGATTTCTTTCAATAATGTGGTTCTCCTAATACATCAGTTTCTTTACGCAAACTGGTTGAATATACATAAGATTTATTATCCAGCCTAAGTTTTAATGATCACGAAGTATATTGCTTTCTTACCCGGATGTACTACCACACAGTGCCTCATTGGTACAATCTGCTGCAGTTGCGCAACTGCCTGTAGGTGTTGTAGTTGTGCTAACTAAAAACATTACAAGTGGTTAATGTTAAAGACAATTTTACTTTTACATCTAGTATTACCCGTAACTTCTATTCTTCCACACATTTCGGTAGCTTGACATGTTGTGCTGGTTACAGGGGAAGTCGTGTAGTCAGTAATGCAGTTGACAGTTCCCATGATGTCAGCCACCGCAGCATTGTTGCAGTTGTCCGCATCATTGCAGCAAGCTTCAACACAATCCCTGCAAACATAGCGTATATATTATAACAAATATAGAACAATAACGCGATTGAAATTTACATTCATTTTTATTTATTTTTTCTGTTTATAATTTTCACAAACTTACGCTGCACCAAGGCAAAGGTTGTCGCATGCAGAAGCTGTAGAACATGATGTCACGGTCGTGACGACGGTACCTGAAAGAAATTTGAGTTTTGCAAAAGATAAAAGTAATAAACTATATTTAGAATGAATCACGTGCTTTTAACAATTAAACGATATATGTACATATAGTTACCTGCAGTTGTTTCGGTTCTTGAGCATTGATAGTCGGTAGGGCAAGTTGCAAGTGTAAACGTTCCAGTTGCGGGATCTCCCCCATCTTTCATCATTGTTCCCACCGAACAATCCAAACCATTTGCGACGCCGCACAGAAGGGCGACAAACACGGCCACTGCTCCAGCGAAATACATTTTTCTTTTTGTTTTGTTTTAAGTAGTCGGATATTTATGATAAATATGTGACAAATCCAGTTCCCAATAATTCTATGACTACAAAACGGTTTTTATTTAACAAACGTGACCAATAAATAATTGGTTGTGTTTAAACTTAAAATAGTTTACATTGCGCCATGTTCTGATAAGTTATTTGACCCCACACCCATATTACTTTCGTGGCGTGTCATTTGGTAACTGATTTTACGTCGTTCAAAAAATCTGTCAAGATAATATGAAAATAAAAAAGCTAAACAACAAAGAAGTTTGACAACATTGTTTATATGCAGAAGAGGTTTCAAACAGTAGAGCGCAACACAGCTTTATCTCAATAACAGCACTGCCTTTGTTGCGGTAGTTTGTGGCTAGTACTAATTATCCGAAATTTTTTTGTCTTCAAAATTATGAACAAGAATTTTAGTTAGATAATGCCGTTAGTTTAGCAGCCCAATCCCGTTGAAACAGGGTGTGCAACATTTTTTGTCGGTAGGCCAGATAACCTATTTCGGATATTAAGTCAGGTTGGAAAACCCTGGCTTAGCTTATACCTGTTACGTTTAGTATAGCAACTTAGTTGAAAATTTTGATAAATTCTCAGACGAATTGCATTTTTTTCTGAATGGGTGTGTTGTTGAGGGCCACACCAAATATATTGGCAGCCTGGATTGTGGACCACGGACCGTCTGTTCCACACCCCTGCGTCAGAGCATTGTCCGCTCGAACATCCAATTTTAATTTTATTGGTGTTGCGAAACGTACAGTTATTTGAATGGTTGAAATATTGCCCTAATGCCAAAAGGTTTCCGTATTTGACCAAAAACAACATTCACGCCTTAATTGAAGCTACACGCAAGTCAAAACTTAACTGTTTGGTTTATTTTTTTTGAAACGCCGTCACTTGACTTAAGCTAATGCATAGTGTCTAGGTGCGCAAGATTGTTTCATTGGAATTAGATCGTCAGTAAAATACTTTGCAATGCGAAGTATTACGCTCGCTAAAACAAGAACACTGCAACACAGCAAATACTTTATATGTCCAAGTTTTTAGCCATACTTAACCAAATAAACACATACCAAACGCTATGACAAGTAATGTTCCATTATTATTATGTTATCTATTCTTATGTTACATCAGTTCAATATTTTTAGCATCGCCCGGTTGTAAATTTGCTTCCATTGTTTATTCGCGCACCGCATGTATCAGTTAGCGGCACCATCAACTGTCAACACCATTTTTTGTTCAGACCAGTTGTACTGAAACCGCGTTGGCTCATACAACCAGCTTCTGTAAAATCAGCGCTTTTTTACCACTGACAACCAACAACATTGTTAGATGTCACTCAGCATTTGTGCCGCTAATATTTTTATTAAAATAACTTTCTCATGCGCATGACCATTTCTGTCATAGCTGCTTAAACTTTGTATGTTATGCCCGAGTTTTTCCTCAACTTGTGTCCAGGCACACGCGCACGTCCACGCCAAGGCCTTCGACTGCATTGGCTTCCAACCCCGGACAATTTCGGACCCATTTGCCGCAAAAACTCCTCGCGTTTTGTTCTAAGCGCACTTTCACCCATCTCTTTCTTTTCCACCTAATGGCAAACCAAATCAATCTGCACAAAAACGTGGCGGCCCCCTCCTTATATTCACTACATTGTAGCGTCCCCGACTCTTTCAAGGGAGTCTGATTACCCCAAAACTTTTTCTCTCGCACAGCGACATCAGAAATTTTCCAAAGGTCGCTTCCACGTGTTGATTCGTCGTGTGCGGTGAGGATCGGCGTTTTTCCCGTATTTTTTCGTTGCTGATATTGCACTCTTGTTTACTTCCACGGTAATTCATGTTCAGTGTACTGAGTTATTTGGCCACAGACAATACACGTGACTTTTCCAACAAATCATTTATTGCAGTATTTTGGCTGCAAACGATACTGAACTTTTCATACCAATTATTTATTGCTTGCTATGTTCACCGGAGACAATCATTTTTTTACACATAAGTTTGCGCCCATCAGCTAAAACATTGTGCGACAGTAATTGGCTTTATTGCAGGGTTCTGGACCGGTTACGATTGAGTAAGCAGGCTTGGTGTATAAGACCGATCTATCAGGCCTGCCGAAATAATTCGGTAACAAATGTATCATAACACTGAGACACAGCTTACATTAACACACTTCACAGTAGATTGAAATCCATGTGCAACGTAAGAAAACAGTTCACACAAACTACTGTGAAATTGCCGCTTTTTTACCAAAGCCGACAGCCAGCAACTATTTTGGCCTTCGAGCACAAATGCCTTTTACTACAAAGTCCGCTTGGGCGCTCTTGTGAACGTTGCCGAAACTTTGCTCACATTTTTTTAAAAGCGCTTTAACAAATTTACCTATAGTGTTTTAACGCTGGAAAAGATCCAAGGCAGTTTGTTACATCACAAACAAGACTAAAAATATTAATTGTTCGCGAATTATTGCTTTCTTTTGTTACTTGTAACGCAGCAAGGGAGCATTGATGGTAGATATGACTGCACAATTTAATTAACTGTCACCTCACCAGACAAATAAGATTGTAGAAGCGCCATCTCTTGGCACTTCAATTTAAAATCGACACGCGAAGTTAAGATAGGAATAGGCGGTGTAAGGGCTTGTAAACTATGTGACCTACGCATTTCAAGATTAAACTGTTCCGGCCGTCTGTGAAAAAAGTTTGGTGACCCCTGCTTTAGTGCGTCACACCACAAAATGTTTTTACTGAAACCATTTCCTAGCCCGCTTGAAAGTTCTCAGTTTCCGAAGCTTGATTAGAACGCTCAACTTGTCATCTTACGACGTCTTGTTTATGCCCGATATTTTTTTCAAATTGTTTGAGAACACGCGCCTACATACGAGGCCTTCGACTACATTGCCTTCCACCCGCCTACAATCTCAGGCCGATTTGCCGCGTATCACTTCGCGCGTTCTGTTCCAAGCGCGCCACTGCCGATTTTCTTGTGCTTATTAACCCTAGTCCTGGTTACTCGTTCATGGTAAATTAAATAGTTTAAAGATTTCTGTTTCTTATTACCCAAAAATTAAACGCACACATCGCAATATTTTGAAACTTAAACTTTATAGTGACCTGTATTTAAAAGTATCTAACGCGCATTTTTTTCGGTAAGTAATATTAGTCAGTTTACTCGCCTGCTTATTTTGGAATCACTCAATATTCAGAAACACAGCCCCGAGCTAAATGTAGACCAAAATTCGATCCCATTATACCTTTTTAACACGTTACTTTTTATCGCCGTGCCTTAAGCGCTTGTGTTTCTGCCTTTTTTACTGGTTTTACGCGCTGTTTGATTTTAGATTTATTCATTTGAGAATGACACAAGTTGATGTCAAAACGTTATGCTTTATGCAAATATACTGGCTTGTTTGTTTCTGGTTAGAATCTTTAAAACCGTGAATTGTGTACCTAATATTAGTCAGTTATATCAATGTAAGTAATATTAGACTACAAAGTTTCGTGTATTTCCAAAGTAGATATGATCCCGCTCATTGTTTATCAATGTACATTTTACACCAAACAATGTACATTTTGAAGGTGTCGCGTGTCAGAAAATAACCCCAACCTCTGACATCAAAACTTCAGCAATAAGGCCTACTGTCTTATAACTTAGTAGACCGCTCGTTTGGACTCCCAATTTACAGGTTGCGAATTATACTCTTCTTATGTTTAAAGCGATAAGACCCGAAGGTGGTTCGGTCTCAAGCGATTTTATGAAACCCGCCGCAAAATCTAAGCTGAAGTTGCAATGCAACAACAAAAATTTATTCTTTTCTCTTCCCCTGACTGATGTAAAACCATACGATCGCAACCTTATATTCACTTAACGTTGTCGTGTCATCCTGAAAATTAAAAAAAAACTTCCTTTTTCTTCTCTCTGTTATTGAACCATTTTTCTCTCTGTTATTAAAAATTATTATCTAAACATTCCTATACTCGCAGGACAAGTTTGTGTAATAACACTCGGACCTTTTCTGTGTGTATTGGTTGTCATGCAGAGATTGTGTTTTGTCACTGTCGCGCATTAATTTCACAGGACCCACTAATTGTTTAATAATTTAAACTGTATAATTTTGAAGTACACCGTAACAAATTTGGAAACACGTATTGTAACATTAATATGTTAGTGTACATGCGTGAAATCGTAACAAATACATGACAACAAATACAAACAAATTGACTTAAATCATCAGTGCCAACATGATGTGGTACTCAGTTCGGTGTGTGAGAGCACTAGCTGCCTTGTCATGGTAAAAACGAATAAAGTATCAATGCCAGTTAATGTTGTGGGTTTTTGTAATGTTTGATGACTGTCGTTGTAAGGTAATACATGGATCGGTGCTGAGTGATTGCCGCTAGCAAAAATCCTGGGTAATCTGAGACATCGAAAAACGTTTTTCATGCTGCGCTACCTTTGTGAGTCTTTTCCGCGTTTTTTAAATTGAAATTCATTAGGATCGAGTAGAAAACTATTCTGTACACGACTTGTTTTCGTCTGCATCATAATACACAGGCATTTTACTACAAAAGTTATATTTAGCGATGTAAATTGCAAACGTCTTTGGAATGTACAGAATCAGTTCAATAGTTGTATAACACTGAGACACAGCTTACATTAACACACTTCACAGTAGGTTGAAATCCATGTGCAACGTATAAAAGTAGTTTAAACTTGGATATATATTTTCTAAATCACACAAACACAGTAATGCTGATGCATTGGAAACACATAGATTAAGCCATGAACCAGCCGAGAACCACAAGACCCATCATCACCAACATATTAATTTGTGCTGCATGTTCAGCACCACCAGTTGTTGTTGTGGCTGCTGCAGTGGTTGTAGTAGTGGTTGTTGTAGTGGGAATAGCGGCAGAGTTGCAACCGTCAGTGTCACAGCAAGTTGATACACAGTTTTCCGCCCTGTGAAATAACATAATCATGTTTTGCTGTTCGTTCGTTTGCTTCTTTTCTAAAAGCATGTTAGATGCATGTTAAAAGAAATGATGTTATTATTACCCTTGATGGGACAATGTTTGAATGAATACATTCGCATTTGTATACACGTTGAGGGCAAAGGTTTGCCTGAAATTTGTGACAGTTACAGCATTTTATCAGTATGTTTTTTTTTACTAACTTACGTTCCGCAAAGAGTGTCACACGCAGTTGCTGCTGTACAAGATCCAACTGTAGTCACTGTTGTTGTACCTAAACATTAGCAAAGCTTTAGAAGATGTCTATACAAAAGTAAATGTGCTTTTTTTCAATTCAGAACATTGAATAAATATCTTTTATCAGTACCTTACTTTGGGGTTGGTACGCACAAAAGTACAAATGGGAGCCGAGCATTAGGCAACGTCGCACAAGACTTACTTCCAGATGTGACAGAGGTTTGAGTTCTTCCGCACTGTTCGGATGCAGCGCACCGAGTGTAAGTCATATCCATAACTGGTGTGTCTGAAGTTGAACTTCCAACGTAACAGTTTCGGGCCATTTGTTGACTCACTGTTAAAATGTTGCAGAGATCCGAACTGCTGCAGCAAGCACTCACACAATTTCTGCAAAGAAAATGGACAAATAAAAAACACACACAAGTGAAATTACCCCTTGTCTATTGTAACCTTTGTTTTGATCTCACAGGCTGAATACAATAAACTGGTTTCCTGACAATTATTAATTTGCGTCACTAGTTCCCAATTAGGAGTTCCCGAAAACCCAAAGTCCATGGGTTCAAAAACTAAAACTATGATTTAAGCTTCTATTACGTAATTGTGCACGGCGCTTTAAGAGACTGTTACTAGTTTCAGGCAGTTATGGAAATTGTGACATAGTTGAGTACTTACGGAGTTGAGCCACACAATGTTGCACATGCAGTTGCAGCTTGACAAGATGTAACAACATCTGCTGTATCTGTTCGAACATTATTGCGTTAATAGAATCTTTGCTTTGGTGTCAGTTTTTGTTCAGCAGTAAAATCGCGTATTTTTGTACACAGAAGAAGCCGTTTGTCAGTTCTGTTGTCAATTTGACTTATTCAACAACAAATAATTGCAGATCAATTGCTTAAAGTGCGCGATTCTCACTGCCGAATAAAAACTAGTTACCTTTACCATGTCAATTTACAATAAGTTTCAATGTAATCCAAACCTAAGTTATACAGAACGACGTAACAAGCCACACCAACAGTACTTACTTCCAGTTCCGGTTTCTGTTCTAGCACAAACTTGATCGGTGGTGCAGTCCGCTGTTGTGGTTAAAGCTGTCGCTGTTCCTGTGACTGATTCATCGTAACAAGTCAGCGTACTTGTCATCATAGCAACCGTAACACTGTTGCAACCGTCCGCATTGTTGCAGCATGCGCGGACGCAGTTTCTGGAAAATGTGTAATGTTGGTCGTGCTGGATTTTGTAGAATGTGTGAGCTTGTAAACTTACGAGTCATCTGCACAGAGCAAGTCGCATGAGTCTGCTGAGACTTGACATGATCCAACAACAACCACTGTGTCCTCGTTGTCTGCAAAATTGTGGATTTGTTAAAAAAAAAGTCCGACGAATACTCCGTAAATCAAACCGCAAAATGTTTTTTTTACTTGCTGTTGTGGTTGTTTCAGTTCTTCCACAGAACATATTGGGATTGCAATGAGTGGCCACCAAACTTCCAGTTGGATTGCCATTTCCAACGGTGGTAGTTGTTCCAACCATACATACCTTACCATTTTGCACAGCGGCTGATACGAGGTTGCAGTTGTCTGCGTTATCGCAGCAAGCAGAGGCACAATTCCTGCAAAAATACAATTGGAAGGTCAAATATTAACATTTTTGTTGTTGAAAGGTTTGGACAGAGTGTAACGTATTTTGATTTGCTTCTGTTCGTGTCTTGTACAACAGTTTAAATTTGTGGCGCAAAAAATGTAGTCGAAATTTCACGTACACTACGTGCTATAAACGTCTTTTGTTAAGCTGGAGAATTTGGAACCTAAAACACCACGGGAAATGATTGTTTGGTTGCGGCAAGTCTTTTAGAATGGGTTGGGCTAAATACCGCATATTACCACATTGCACCGCATAGTATTCCACTGAGAATACTGAACGATGTCGATAATGTGAGAATGCAAGCCCCCAAAAGGGTAAATTAGTCTAGATTCTAGCATTATTTGAATTACAAACCCTTACTTAACCCGAATAGCGCTAACCGTCAAAACTTTCAAAAGTCCGCAAAATTATACTTTTGCAAAAGCTTTTTCAAGCCCTTTACAACTTACTGCCATGCGGTAACATGCGATATTTAGTACCACCGCTTTTATCACTGATTATTACTGTTTACTACACGGACGATTAACAAAGTTTCCGCAAAACATACGCCTAGAATCTCAAGTTACATAACCCGAATCAGACATTTACAATCTGAGTTTAGTCACCCCCCTTTGTCGGTTTAATTTCTATTTCTTCACAGTAGCACAACAAGTTATAACTTTTTTACTTACGTTTGACTATTGCAAAGGGCGTCACACTGCGTTTGTGTTGAACAAGATCCTACAACTGTAAATAAGTGGAGCTTTTAAATGTTATATATACACATGTATTTTATGTATTTGGCGCGAGTTTTACATGTTTACTATTTTCCACCATTGATTTTAATGTGAGCCACAATGGAAATGGGCGTGAGACATAATGTAAATTCTGTGGTGCTTTGCCTTTACTACATACCCGGGTATATGTGAAACATAAAATTAGGAACGGTTGTGTACTTAGGCAAATTTGCATAAAACCACAAGTCATTTTGATTTTATAGCAATTAAATATTCTTACCGCCACTGTCAGTTTCTTGTCTTCCACAGAAAGTTGCACAGTTAGTAACTGGTGTAGGAAATGCTCCGCTTGCCAAGGTTCCAGTCCCACAAGTTATAGTAGCTCCCATATCAGTGACTGAGACTCTGTTGCAGTTATCTTCATTGTTGCAACAAGCTGACACACAGTTCCTAAAAATTCCCAAAAAACTGTTGTATTCACTTGAACTGAAGCGATTTACTACACATTAACCACTGGCTGTTAATGCTAACAATGGATTGGTTACGTAATTCAAATTGAAGCTATTTTTTGTGTTTAGTCAAAAACCCTGTTTGTGGCATTTTAGTGTGCTCTTTGGTTCTGCCGTGGAAAAAAATGTTTCACAAGAGTCGAAAGTGCTGCTGGTTACCGTAACTGCTGACAATTAAATAGCCACACTGTATGTCAAGTAACTTACGATGTCCCGATGCAAAGTAGGTCACATGTTGTGACAGAATCTTGACAAGATCCAACCGTCGTCACCACTGTACCCACTGCAAAAGATTCTGCGTTATTAGATAGTTTTTTTAAATACTAAAGAAAAAATGCTACATTGGTATAAATTTCTCTTTTAAATGGCCTATTTATTTTGTCCAGTGGAAGCAACTAAACAAAGGCGTTAGCATAAACATTTAGTCATTTCAAAATTCGCAAGATAATTTCTTTCATACAAGATGACATTTTTAGTTAGTTCGGCTTTTTTATGTTGCGCTTTTAAAGATTGTTCTAACCTGTTGTTTCGGTTCTTCCACAAATCTGGTTAGCCGTGCAAGTTGTAAACGTCAGCGGTCCGGAAGCAGGGTTGGATCCATCTTGTGTGAAGGTTCCCACCATACAAACTCTCAGCGCGTTTGCTGCAGTAATTTCGGCAACGGTTCCCGAATTGCAATCGTCAGCGTTTGAGCAACAAGCTGATACGCATGTGTTGCTACATAAACAAAACAACTATACGTTACTTGAGCCTAATAATCGCAATTGAAATGCACGGGGTTCCCGTTGTGCATTTATTGCGAGCTATTGGTGGCAGTCTTTACAGATACAAATTTTAAAAAAAAATTTGCACAACGGGAACCCCGTGTATTTCAATTACGATTATTTAAAAAAAAATCGACTTTTAAATTTTAAAACCAAGTGTTTCTAGGATTGTTTTAAAGAATTAAATTAAACGTAAAAAAAGTGATTAGCGATCCAAATGCATCTGTTCGATTGATTAATTAATTTAGTTCATGTAAGTGGGTTTCATCCAGTGCCAACTTACGCGGCTTCACCACTGCAGAGTGCTGCACAAGCGGTTGGTGCTTGACACGATGCGGTCGTTGTTGTGCTTCCTGAAAATTAAATAAGAGCATTTTCATCTCGTAGGTAATGTAATATATTACTTTTGATATGGCATGAATGGAATGAACTTTGCACGTTTTTGATTGGTCTAAAGTACAGTAACTATACAGACACCCACCTCCAGCTGGAGTAACTTCTTTCTTGGCACAAACATGTCCAGCAGTGCTGCAAACCTCAGATCCACTGGCTCCAATACAGGAGAGGAAGCCTACATTTGCTGCTGCTTGATTGTTACAGTCATCTGCGTTGTTGCAGCATATCGAAGTGCAAGTGCTGTGAAAAAGCAAAACGTCAATGCGAGATTAGAAGTCAAAAAGAGAGCAAAAATTATTCATAAAAGCTTGGGGTAAAGACAAAACGGACTGATGTTGTAAACTTAAGGCACATGTTTAACACGTCTATTGTCCCATATACCGCCTGTTTTAAATTGTTTTAAAAGTCTTTATTAAACTTTTGGAACATTAATGGCGCAATCTTGTAACCTAAAAAAAGGATAAACCTCGTATAAATGTTTGTATTTGACTTACCCCGCACCGCCACAGAGATTACAGGCGGCTGCACTCGTAGTCTCGCACGATCCCGTCATTGTATCTTATAAAAACGAGTTTAAAAGACTCTCAAAATCGGCTTAAAAATAAAATGAAGCTAATTATTACTTCCATCTGTGTCATCCGCTCTTCCGCACCACTGGTTGGCTGCACACGCCATGCTTGTGGCGGCGCCAGTGGCAATGTTACCCACCAGACAGTTGACAGTTTCCATGATATCAGTCACCGCAGCATTGTTGCAGTCGTCCGCGTTTTTACAGCATGCTCCAACGCAATCTCTACAAGCGTACAACGCCGTTATTTTACGAAAAGAAAAGGCAACTAGTTTAAAAAATATGTAGCGTAGTAACAGTACTAAACTTACCAAAAAGGTAACCAAAATTACAATAATTTTATATTTGTATTCGCATTATGTCCGCCTTTTGTCATTTTCCTTAAACGTCTGTAAACACACATACAAACTCGAAAAGCGTCTTTATTTGCTGCGAACTTACGTATTCCCGAGGCAGAGATTGTCGCATCCGCTCGTTGTAGAACATGATCCGACGGTCACAACAGTATCAACTGAAGAGGCTAAAATATGTACATTTAACTTGCGCTGCTTATACTTTTATGTACAATGTACAACAATGCTTTCAAATTTTTACGCAGAGTAAAACAAACGTAACCTCAGGTCACACCATCATGATGAACGTGGAAAAATCAGTCGCTAAGTTGAGCAATCATGTTATATTTGTTAATTTTTTCATTAACTTGGTACTGACTGCCTTCAATAGTGGAGCGTTTATGAGCCACTAATCTACCACGTTTTATATGCCAACTTTAAAACATGAAAACCTACCAGTTGTCGTAGTTTCAGTTCTTGAGCATTGGTAGTTGGTCGGACATGTAGCAACTGTGAATGAACCAGTTGCGGGGTCAGCCCCAACTTTGGTGGTTGTTCCGATCGAACAATCCAAACCATTTGCAACAGCACAAAATGCGAGCACGGCCACTGCTTGCACGAAATACATGTTTTGTTGAATATTCAAGTTTGTCAATTACCCAAAACAAGTTTGTGGCAATTCTTATGTTCACTAAATCTAAAGCGACAAATTAAATTATATATTTTACATTTAAGAAGTTTTGGGCTTTGCTAAGTTAATAGTGTTTAACATCAAATTTTTTCTGTTCCCTAAATTTCGCTGCTTACAACAGGCAATAAGGTCTGGGCATGCAATCGAATTAATGAACTTGGTTACCGACAAATTAGTTTACTCGCCTTTCGCAAGGGACGGAAACTTTGTACACCACGCACAAGTCTTTATGTTTTCATTTTTTCATTAACGCAGGCTACGCCCGGTTTCGCAACAAGCACTGTCATTGTTTTTAAATTGTCGTCTATTCCTCCTGAAACTAATTTTTTTGCTACATGTCGGTAATAAATTTGCCGACCGGGCACCACATGTAAAAACTGGCGGCAGTCATCAACAATATTGCGCGCGTTGGTTTTACGTATAATGTGTTAAAGGGCTATTTTCGATAAAATCGTCGCCTTTCTACCACTCCAAACTCTTAACAATATTAGACATTAACCCTCTACACTCTACATCAGGGTTATCAAACTTTTACCCCGTATAGTTCTCCCATAAAATAGCTACAGTTCGCATAAACGTTCTCGTCGGCGTTGCTAAAACTTCGTCAAAACGCGCGCACATCAAATTGTGTGTTACCGCATTTATGAATGCTGGGCTTCGCTTCAACTATGTGCAAGCACGCGCCTAAAAATAGGCCTTCGAGTACTTTGCTTCTCACTCCCCGGCAATTTTGAGTCGATTTGCCGCGTAACACTGACACGTTCTGTCTCAAACCCACCACTGCTGAATTTCTTTCTTTTCCGCCTAATGGCAAACCAAACCCAACTGCACAAAAACGTAGCAGCCCCCTCCTTATATTCACTACATTGTAGCGTCCCGACTCTTTCAAGGGAGTCTGATTACCCCAAAACTTTTCTTTTTTCTCTCGCACAGCGCCATTAGAAATTTTCCAAAGGTCGCTTCCACGTGTTGACTCGTCGTGTGCGGCGAGGATCGGCGTTTTTCCTCGTGTTTTGTCGTGACTGGTATTGCGCTCCTGTTTACTTCCACGGTAATTGAAATATCAGCGTGCTGAGTTTTTTGGCCACAGACGATACACGTGACATTTCCAACAAATCATTTATTGCAGTCTTTTGGCTAAAGACGATACTGGACTTGTCATTTATTGCTTGTTATGTTCACCGGCGACAAGCATATACGATTTAACATGTGCATTTTACTGAGTAAAACAAAACGTTGAGTTTTACCAAATTTTATCTGAAAGTAACACTTTTGATTATTGATTGGGGGAACTCGATTATGTTGTTGTTAGTTCAGTGGTAGTCGGTTAAGCTTCTGCTGTGAGCGTTTAGTCGGCATTAGAACTTAATCCACAACACGTGGTTCCCAAACCCGCGCTCACACATAAAAAAGGTTTCGTGTCAGTATTTCACGCAAGACTAAGTTTTCCCTTTTTACTTTTTTGTTTTCTGACTGATTTTGGGCAACGAAAGAGGAAGTGTACTGTGGTTGACGTTAGCCGGATTATTAAATAAGTTACTTCGTTTGCTTTTGTTACTAGAGATACATTACCCCATTCTTTCCAAATGTTGCAACCACCAGAGTATCAACTTTAGTTGGTTTAAAGGTATCTAACTGCCTTTGCTGTTTTCATGACACTCGGCAATTGTTTACAAAAGTTATATTTAATATTGTCAAAATCAAACGGATTTGGAATGTACAGAATCGGTTACATAGTATAATAACACTGAGACACAGTTTACATTAACACACTTCACAGTAGGTTAAAATCCATGTGCAACGTAAGAAAATAGTTTAAACTTGGATATATATTCTCTAAATCACACAAACACAGTAATACTGATGTATTGGAAACACATCGATTAAGCCATGTAGTCACTACAAATTAGAAAGAGGTATACCACCGTCCTTAACCTCCCAAGCTCCTGGGCTTGTCAGGACCGGAGTCCTGGAAACTCCACACACGTGTCTTGCACTTCGGTTCGTTTGTTTATTACTTCTGAAAGGCACAAGGGACAGAAAGAGAGGCAAGAGAAAAGATCGAAATGAACGAGTGCGGTTTATATATATACTCCGGATAAAGGCGTTAAATCGTACACATGTGCTCTTGCGATTGGCTCTTGCACAAATTCCCACACAAAGCAGCATCCAATCACAGCACGAGACAAAACATACGGTTAAAGCACATAAACACCAGATCACAAAGTTGCATCTGCATCCTAATTAACTGCGACAGGAAATATTACAAAGTCCGAACACGATTTGTCATTACAGTGGGATTTGGTTGCTATACATTTTAACTTCCTCGCAGCCTTTGAGCTAGCGAGTCAAAAACGAGCTATTTTGGTAAACAAATATTGCAAAGTTTGCACAAATTATGTCGCAACCGCTACAAAATACCCCCCGCCATTTTTTTGAGCAATGAGCAATATATGGTCATTGCGGGATTGGGCATGAAAGTGGCACACAAGAAAATACATATCATACACAACGGAAAACAGTATGCAATTGAAAATTTGTTGATTTCTTGAAGTTTCTGTATCAACACAACGATACATAAGTAACATCACAAATACAGTATTGTCTGCATTAGGCATTAAAACGTTTAAACTTATACATTCAAGAACAAACAACATTCGCTTTTACACCACACTAATTATCGAATTTGATTATCGCATTTCGAGCGTAACGTTTTGTTCCTGGAGATTGATTGTCTCCAGTCTTCAGACACCTCAATCACTGAAATTATGTGTCTGTCAGTATGGTGAATTTGAATGTCCTTTGCTCTTGATCACAATAGCGGTTGAAAGTCACGTCGCTTCTGAAACAACAAAATAACAAGCAGTATACCGAAATAACAATGACATTTATTTCACACATAAGTTTTAATGTGTAACAATAGAACATAGTAATTACGGTAGAGCAGCGCATTTATTGCCTGAGAATCGAATTCAGTATTATGTGTTACAATTGGGCAGGCAATAAACTTGGCAATTGAAGCGTTAGTCTTGGCTGACTAAACTAGAAAAATTGTACAATAAATGAATACGTTTGATAAAGCAGAACACGAAATCAAGTTGTGATTTAATGTAGGTATGCCCCCAAGCTAGCCGATGTTCAGACTAAACCTTAAATTGTAGATGGTACTCAGGAGTATATTGATGTAAATAATCATTCGCATGAAGTATAATAGTATTCATTCCTCGTGGGAAAGTAATAAAAAGTACGTACGTGTATCGAGCCATGCTCGGAAGCTGCGACAAGCTTCGATTGTTCGTTCTTTTGTAATGTATAGAAAAGCGCCTATAGTTGGCGTATCATGCAATGATAATAAAACAGAGAGCGCCTAGTTGGCGTCATAATGCAATAATAATAAAGTAATCACCGCCTATTTGGCGTAGTAATACAATAATCGGACAAGTAATAAAGACCGCCTAGTTGGTTTATCATGCATGAACAAGAAGAACAATAAACGCCTAATTGGCGCAACATGCGATGTAATAGCACGGTGGCATAAACAATATACTCCTATGGCTAGGCTAGTGGACAGCACCCACACGATTTGGTTGTTTTTATGGTTAAATTACGTGTTTCTTAAAATCGAGCGCATGAGGTCAACACAGTGGAAGACCGATACAATTCTTTGTGCGCATATGATGTAACATGAGTTGTAAAAAGTTTTTCTTTCGTTAAACAAATACGCATACAAATAACAAATCAGCCAAGAATAGCACTTCAATATTTGCTCACCTGGTTTAAGAAAAGACATCGCACTGCGGTGTAACTGATCGAACGATGATATAGAAACATGATCCAAACGGTGAGAAACAAAAACAAACGTTCGACGTTGATGACAACACATAAAATACAGTTTTCTGCAAAAAAATAAAACGTTTACAACTTCTTAGCTTAACGATGCAGTCCAAACATTTGGACGGCAAACTGGAAATTCTTTCGGTCTCTTGTAGTAAACTTCGCTGCCATCACTCGAGCTTTTCTGAAGTTACCACTTGTTAAACAGCAAATGTTTTGTAAGTTCTCCTCTCTCGAGCGGCACCAAATTTTTGTAGTGTTAAATACGGTTTGTCGCGGTACAAGCTATAAAACCGAGTCACTATAAATGTTCGGTGATGAGTCTCAAGGTTACAACCGCGTCACTACAAATTAGAGAAGGTATACCACCGTCCTTAACCTCCCAAGCTCCTGGGCTTGTCAGGACCGGAGTCCTGGAAACTCCACACACGTGTCTTGCACTTCGGTTCGTTTGTTTATTACTTCTGAAAGGCACAAGGGACAGAAAGAGAGGCAAGAGAAAAGATCGAAATGAACGAGTGCGGTTTATATATATACTCCGGATAAAGGCGTTAAATCGTACACATGTGCTCTTGCGATTGGCTCTTGCACAAATTCCCACACAAAGCAGCATCCAATCACAGCACGAGACAAAACATACGGTTAAAGCACATAAACACCAGATCACAAAGTTGCATCTGCATCCTAATTAACTGCGACAGGAAATATTACAAAGTCCGAACACGATTTGTCATTACAGTGGGATTTGGTTGCTATACATTTTAACTTCCTCGCAGCCTTTGAGCTAGCGAGTCAAAAACGAGCTATTTTGGTAAACAAATATTGCAAAGTTTGCACAAATTATGTCGCAACCGCTACAGCCATGAACCAACCGAGAACCACAAGACCCATCATCACCAACATATTAATTTGTGCTGCATGTTCAGCACCAGCTGTGGTTGTTGCTGCAGTTGTTGTAGTGGTTGTAGTTGTTGTGGTTGTTGTTGTAGTGACAGCGGCAGAGTTGCAACCATCAGTGTCACAGCAATATTCGATGCAACCTTTAGCCCTGCAGAACATATTTTTTTAAGTCAATGGGCATTAACTTTTTTTAAAGTTGTTTTGTGCTATGATTTTGAAGGATGCGACATTTTTATTCGACAATCACCAAAAGGTAGATTTGTTTAATCAACTCACCCATTGCAAAGCATGTTTCCATCGTTGCATTCAGCTGCTGTGCTGCAGGTTCCATCTGTTACCACTGTGGTCTCACCTAAACATGTGAATTGTACTCAGTAAGGTTTTTACAATTTACGATTAAGCTAATGTCGACTGCTTTGTTTTAGTAGGTTGTATGTTGACAAAAATACGAAATCTTTGATAAAAACTTTTCCGAGTTGTATTTCTTATAACCTGCCTGACTTTAGATTAAAATGTTTTGCTTAGGTTTCCTGATTTGCGTACACGCCTATTCCACGCGAAAATAAAACCGATTGTAGTTTTAACTGTTGATGCAATGCAACTGTGACAGCTACCTACCTCCAGTTGTAGTTGTGGTTTGTGTTCTTCCACACATTTCGCCAGCCGGGCAATGCATAGCAGTCAGACTTCCAGTTGCTGCAGCAGTTCCAACTTGGGTGGTTCTTCCAACCAAACATTGTCTTGTCATTTGTGTTGCCACTGACAGACTGTTACATCCATCTGCCACGTTGCAACAAGCCGCCACACAACCTCTGCAACACACATTATGGGTTATTGGTTAACATTTACCTCAGTTGCGATAATAATAAGTTTTGGATTAAATTTGGTTTTTATTTGATTTGCAGATTGACGCGTTTTGCACATTATGCTAGGTATAAATCATTGAGAGAAATGTGAAACTTACGAGGTTTCTCCACAAAGTCCAGCTGTGCATTGAGCTGTCGTTGAACAAAATCCTTCAACAGCTGTAATAAACAAGATTCACATCAGAGTTTTTAAACCGTGTTTGATCATAGATCAGTATAAGCTATAGGTTCTCTTTATGAAATAACACATTACAATGATCGAATTAGGTAATTACTTTACACTTGGGCATTTAAAAATTATGACTGGATAAGGCAAAAATCCCTGTAAATGCCCGTACACCCGCAATCAGTTAAAAGGCCGGAGTGAAAAAAACTAAACGGGCACCAAAAACAGAAGTGTAACACGATTAAGTTGGGTAATATCCCTCAATGCGGATAATAGTGTGTTGATTTGTTAATGATCAGGTGAGTGATCTGCGGTTTTATTTTACTTCCGCCTCACTATTCCCATTGGGCGGCAGATATTATTCCACAACGAAATAATCCATGAAGATAATACAAAAGTATCTTACGCTACCCTATTTTGACGCAAAAATTTATGTATGATTTGGAGTTTTAAATTTGGGAGTTTTAAATGTGCAAGTGCCATGTGTAGTTAATCCAAGATGTTCAAATGAAATATGTCAAACCTTACCTCCACTTGTTAATTCAGTTCTTCCACATTGGTTAGTATCTGGGCATGCCATAGCTGGGGTTGGAAAAGCTCCACTAGCAAAAATTCCAACTCCACAGGTCACTACATTCTTGATTGTAGTGACTGATTCGCTGTTACAGTTGTCGGCATTATTGCAACATGCTGCCACGCAACCCCTGTTACGCAATGAAACATGTATTATTTTACATCGAAGTTTACATGTAAACAATAAGCAATAAATACAGAATGCCGTTGTTATAACAATGTAAAACAATGAAAAGAAACGAGGTTCTTACTGTTTTCATATACAGGTTTTGAGTTTCACGTTTTTACTCTTTACTTATATTAACGTCCAACTTACGTGACACCAGTGCAGAGCAAATCACAGGCAGTGACGTCAGCCTGGCATGATCCAACACTCACCACAGTATTCACATTATCTGTAATATTACTTCACATTAAGTATGTGTCGAGGTATGCAGCCATAAATAATGCCACAAGTTGTTACTTGCTGTTGTGGTGGTTTCAGTTCGCCCGCAGAAGGTATTCGGATGGCAATGTGTGGCCACCATACTTCCAGTTGGATCATTAGTTCCAACTGTGGTAGTTGTTCCAACCATGCAAACTCTGCCTGTCGTTACAGCAATGGTCAAAGTATTGCACAAGTCTGCGTCATTGCAACACGCAGAAACGCAATCTCTGTGACGAAAACAAATTTAATGGTTTGCTTGCACAAAATGAACTTTTGATAAATTTTCAAATTTCAAATTTTTCATTCAAATTTTTTTACAATCGAAGCTATTATACTTGTATTATAAAACCTGAAAAACAGCTATTGGCTTGATAAAAAACTTTGAATGATGGCAGGTATATACGAATATAAGATTTATAACTGAAAAACTTACGGTGCTGTGCAACCAGTAGCGCACGCCGTAGGGTCATCAATACAATTTCCAGTAATCGTGCCTTTGTAAAAAAAATAATTGAAATTATTCCATTTGCCACAACACGGCTGTTTTATTCCTATTACCTGTTGATGTTGTTTCAGTCCTTCGACAATGTTCGTCCGTGTTGCAAGTCATAATTGTAGTGAAGGCTCCGTTGCTGTCCGCGGTTCCAGACCCGCACCGAACGACTGCGTCGATATCCCCGGCTGCTTGTGTGTTGCAAAAATCTGCATTGTTGCAACACGCATATGCGCAGTTTCTGTAACACGAGTGAAATGAAATGATGAAGCAATTCGACAACTTGTTTTATGGCAACATTTAAACATTAGCTACATTAAAAAAGTAGCTAAAATAGAACACAGTTTTGACAAAAACTTACGCTACTCCAGAACATAGCAAATCACACGCAGCTTGTGTCTGGCAGGAACCCACTGTGTCACCTGCACACATATAGTTTTGTAAATTAGTTGAATTAGCATTTGAAACGAATTTCAACTGGTCTACTGCACGAAAATTAATTTGACTTTCTTGTGTTATTACAATAATTTGCAAAACAATAACGCTCTTTGCAAAGTACGAATTACTGTGTCAATTTATTTTTTGCGACTTGAACTGTTCGTCTCTTTTGTAATAGTTGGGAACGCGATAGTAATCTAATTGGATCATATATCTAACTTCCTAGCTTTGGGTTGTTAAAAAGCCTGAAAAATAACGTTTTTTCCAAAAAAAAGAAACAGTTTTTTACCTCCCGTTATTTCCTTTCTTGCGCAAAGCTCGTTGGCGGCACAAGTAGTGGCTGAAGGGAACGATCCTCCTGTCATTGTTCCCGTTCCACAAACAATGGCAGCTTCGATCTGTGCTACCATTCGGCTGTTGCAGTCATCGGCATTGTTGCAACATGCAGCTGTGCAATCTCTGTGAAAAGTATAAAGCTGAAATGGCTTTGCTTAAGAAAGAAATTTGAGTTTTGCTTCAAACACATTTTCGTAGTAATGATGACTGAAAGGATTTCACATTTATGTTGTTGTTTGAAAAAAAATTAAACGTTGTTTCTGGTAGTTTTTTTGAAATTGCCTAATAATTAATCAGATTGAAGTTGAATCCTTATTTGGGTATTTTTATAATGATTTCTGCCATGTTTTAGGTATTTTTATAGACGTTTTGCCATGTTTCACAATGTTTTTGTGATAAACTTTATTTCCCTGTTTTTTTTCCGATTTTTTTATCAGTAAAAAGAGTTTTTTCTTCAATTACCGTTTACTGCCCAAATTAGTTTGTTTGAACAAAAACCTGAAAGCAGTTTCCGTTTGTACAAATAATGTACAATATAAATTGTCAGTAAAGGTCTTAAATTCCCCAAAAACATTGTGACAAATTATTTGGTGTTTGTTATGCACTTCTTGCACAACTTGTTTACTGCTTTATTGCACTTACGCAGTATCGGCACAGAGGGCGTCGCATTCCACTTGAGTTAAACATGTTCCGGTGGTTGCTGGACCTTCATTCAAAAAGCGAACATTTAAACTTCATGCAAAAATGTATTTAAGAAAGTTATTGCGGTCATCCCTATCGCCATTTAATACGACACAACAAGTCAAACTTCATGCAGTAAGGTCTGTGTTTCAGTTGACATATTGGATAGAATGTTATTGGTAAAATGCCCTTTACTGTTTTGTTTTTTTCGAATTTGAATCCAAGTCATTTGCTAACAGGCACTAGTCTTTGTAATATATTTTCGACTACTATTATTTAGCAGGACCCTGCGACTTTAAAACTGAGCAAAGCAAATCGTACTTACCTGAACCAGTTACTTCCATTCTGCCACAAAGCGATCCAGCCGCACAAGTCAATAGCGTTGTAGCGTCCGCCCCAGTTCCACATCTTACAATGTTGCTCATTTGTGCCACTGTCCAAGTATTGCAAGTGTCAGCACCATTGCAACATGCCGACACACATGCGTCTCTGGCTCTCTGCAACAACAACACTTTGCCTATTATTTGTGGCGATTTGCAGTTTATTGTGTTTGCTACCGATGCACAATTGCTATTTGGTTTCAGGGTTTTCACATTTTTTGATCTAACCTCGTTTTCCTTACCAACACACTGGACCTAAAGCTGTAAAGCAATTTGGTTACCAAATTTTACACGGTTACTAAATTTTAGTGCACGGTTTAATGTACCCTTAAAGTGTAATGGTAGGGCATGAATTTTAATTATTAATTTTAAACGGGCAAATACAGATGAGTTTTTTACTGTTACATTAGAGCTGAAAAATACTGCAAATTTATTTTAAATTCTACACTTTTGCTGGAACTCAGGGGACATTTTAATTGTAACATTTGTTCGAAAAGGGCCAGAAATGTCTCGGACTAACACAACTTACGTTTCGCCATCGCAGAGTGCTTCACATTCAGCCACAGTTGAACAAGATCCAGTGATGGTTACGACTGAAAAGTTTTGTAGTTTTGTTTGTATTTCTAAATTCTTGCGTTTTTTTCTGTTTAATAGTTTGGTATTTTTGAAGTTGTTAGTAAACACAAAAATATTCATGACCGGTACAAAAATACTATGCTTTTGTAATATGGTTTATACGTGTTTAGTCAAGTTAACCGTCAAGATTCCCTGGCAAAAGGTCAAAGCTGTAATAAGGAATGTTGGTAGAAGTTTTCCAGAAGCGTGTTGTACAAAATATTTGTGGTCTAAAACCACTGTAACATTTTAATGTCTATCCGCGTGCAAAAAGCATAAAAGTTCATTTTCTCGACTTACTATTGCTAGAGTCAGTTACTTCCTTCCTTCCACACAGATCGCCTGCGTCGCATGTCTTTTCAGCTGTTTGAAAGTTTGTACCATCGTGTGTTCCAACACCGCAATTTACTGTCCCTCTCATTGTAGCTACGGCTGAGTTGCAGTCGTTAGCATCATTGCAGCAAGCAGATATACAGTTCCTAAAAATAAAGGTAAATTGTTTTGCGTCGCATGCACATTTACGAACGTTGTTCTTGAAGTAATTAATGAACTAATAATATTAAAAAAATAACTTGGTATTGTTTTCTATCGCTAACATTTATTGTAGTGCTTGGTTGCGTTAAGTATGCTTAAACGGCGTCAATTGAAACTAGTGCAAATTTTTTATCCACGTTAAACTTTTTGGTGTGTAAAACATGCTGTTTATTTTATTTGCATCAACTCACAGTGACCCGGCACAGAGAGCGTCACAAGCGGCGAGATCGTCCTCACACGATCCAACATGCTCTGAAATGTACAAAAGTAAATAACTAGGTACAAATACAATGTAAGCGGTTACAATGTAGTACAATGTGCAATGTAAGCGGTTCTGACGCTGTGTGTTTTTGCATTCTCTACCTTGTTTTTCCATTTTAATTTTGACACCCTGTTAAACATTGTGCGTCGCTTATCACAAAAACAAACAAACAAATTATATTCTTAACAAAATTGCTACTTACCCCCACTCACTATTTCAGTTCTTCCGCAGAAGTTTGTACAGGCAGCTGTTGCGATATCACTACCAACCGTACCAACCAAGCACATCGTAACCGCTGCATTGGTGTAAAAAACGCAACACACAAGAAAAACAGCCAACAGTGCGGCTGCACGTACTTGACCCATCGTTTAAATTTAAGATAATATTGGTTAAAACAAATCCCAACTATATCTGTACGAACATGTTCGATCGGATAAATTGTTGGCATTAAGTTATGATCTTACCACTAAATTTTTAACACATATACGATGACTACTTGAACAACTCATTGAACGAATTAAGTACAAGCTAGATATGTATCCGGTTTGCCAAACTGATTCGGCCACTTGCAAACCCAAATTTGAAACGGTACCCCACAATCCTTCATACTATGTCATAACTAAAATGGCGTTTACTATCATGATTTTTAAAACAATATCGTTTTTTCACATTCCGACAACATGTTGTAACAATATTTTTGCGCGTCTGAAAACTAAAGTTGTGGTTGATTGTGTGTAAAACTTTTTTATTATTGCTTTTTCATAGCTCTGAGGCGAGCACACAAAAAACAAAGTTGTGTAGGGCCTTTGATCACAATTCCAACCAGTCCCGGACAATTAGGCACTGATTTGCGCCAAATCTTTCTCTTTTTGCCCGAAAACCAAAGCGCACTACTCTCGATTTTCTTTCTCTTCCCACTTCACCGTAAACTCAACTCAACTGCACAAAAACGTGGCGGCCCCTCCTTATATTCACTACATTGTAGCGTCCCGACTCTTTCAAGGGAGTCTGATTACCCCAAAACTTTTTCTCTCGCACAGCTCCATTAGAAATTTTCCAAAGGTTGACGCTTCCACGTGTTGACTCGTCGTGTGCGGTGAGGATCGGCGTATTTCTCGTGTTTTTGTCGTGACTGGTATTGCGCTTCTGTTCACATTCATCTTAATTAACCAATCATTCACTGCAGTCTTTTGGCTACAGACGATACTCGACTTTTTCTACCAATCATTTATTGCTTGCTATATTCACCGGCGACAAGCATATATGATTAATGTGCATTAAAAAATGTATGAAACAGCAACACTTTTAAACAGTAAATGTGGAGCTCGATGTTGTTGTTAATTCAGCGGTAGTCAGTTTTGCTTCTGCTGTGAATGTTGAGTCGGCATTAGAATTTAATCAACAACACGTGGAACTGGTATCCGCCATGAGACGCAAAAAAGGGGTTTCGTGTCAGTATTTCACGCAAGACTAAATCCGCCGTTTTTACTTTTTTGTGTCCTGACTGATTTTGGGCAACGAAAGAGGAAGTGTAGTGTGGTTGACTATATCTTTGTTAAATAAGTGAAATTTAGAAGGCATTTTTTGACCAATAAAAAACTTTATTTTTTGTTACTAGAGAGACATTACTTCATTCTTTCCAAATGTTGCAACCACCAGAGTATCAACTTAAGTTTGTTTAAAGGTTTTCAAATTCCTTTGTTGTTTTTATGACACCTGGCAATTGTTTATAAAAGTTATATTTAGCGTTTTTACAATCCAACGGTTTTGGAATGTACAGAATCGGTTTAAACGTATCATAACACCTCTCTATTAACAGACACAGCTTATATCAAACACTTACAACACTTATATTAACAGACAAATTTTTTTTGGCGAAATCGCGTTTATAACTTTGTTACGCAATCTAAGCTGAATTTACTTGATGCGAAAACGTTTCTACCACGACTTGTAAGATTTTCTGGTTAAGTTTTCGCAACATTCTGCGTTTGAACAAACTATAGCTGGAAATCATGGCCTAGCAAAAAATGCCAATTTGACTTCAATGTTTAAAGCGAATTCTTATTTACTAATGTTTAAAGCGACAAGGCCCACAAGCGACTTGGCCTCGAGCGATTTCATGAAACCCGCCGCAAAATCTCAGCCAATTCCCGCGAAACTCTAGAGTCTAAACTGAAGTTGCAATTCAAAAACTTAAACAAAATATCATCTTTTCCCTCCAACTCAACTGATGTAAAACCATACGATCCCAACCTTATATTCACTCAACGTTAGCGTCCCGTCCTTTTCAACCAAGTTTGGTTGCACTAAAAAACCTCTCTCTTTCTTTAATAAACTATTAATAAACTCGAAAATTTTTTTCTAAACGTTCTTACTCGTGGGGCAAGTTTGTGTAATAACACTCGGGCCTTTTTTGTGTTTATTGGTAGTAATGACAGAGATTGTGTCTTGTCATTGTTGCCTTTTGTTAAATTTGAAAAGCACCCTTGTTTCTGTTTTTAGGTTTAAGTTGCGTTCGCATTAAATTTCACAGGACTCACTAATTTCGTTCATAATTTAAACTGTGTAATTTTAAAGTACACCGTAACAAAGGTTGGAAACGCGTATAGTAACATTATTACGTTAGTGTGAATTGCGTGAAATCGAAACAAACGAATTGACTTAAATCATCATTGCCAATGGATCGGTACTGAGTGATTGCAGCTAGTAAAAAACTGGGTAATCCGAGACATCGAAAAACGTTTTCTACTGCGCTACCTTTGTGTTGACGCGTCTTTTCCGCGTTTTTTATTTTGAAACTCATTAGCGTCGAGTGTAGAACTATTGTGCACACGATTTCACTTCGTCTGCCCAATAAATCACAGGAATTTCACTACAAAAAATTATATTTGGCGATATAAATTGCAAACAGTTTTGGAATGTACAGAATCAGTTTAAATATATCATAACACTGAGACACAACTTACATTAACACACTTCACAGTAGGTTGAAATCCATGTGCAACGTAAGAAAATAGTTTAAACTTGAATATATATTCTCTAAATCACACAAACACAGTAATGCTGATGCATTGGAAACATATCGATTAAGCCATGAACCAACCGAGAACCACAAGACCCATCATAACCAACATATTAATTTGTGCTGCATGTTCAGCACCAGCTGTAGTTGTTGTGGCTGCTGCAGTGGTTGTAGTAGTGGTTGTTGTTGTGGCAATAGCGGCAGAGTTGCAACCATCAGTGTCACAGCAAGTTGATACACAGTTTGCCGCTCTATGAAAATAAGATAATCATGTTTAGCCGTTTGTTCGTTTTGCTTCTTTTCTAAAAGCATGTTAGATGCATGTTAAAAGAAATGATGTTATTATTACCCTTGATGGGACGAAGTTAGTATGAATTAATTTGTATACACGTTACGGGCAAATGTTTGCTTGAAATGTGAGACAGTTACAACATTTTATGATTAAGTTTTCACAACTTACGTTCCACAGAGAGTGTCGCATGCAGTTGCTGCTGTACAAGATCCAACTGTAGTCACTGTTGTTGTACCTGAAGATTAGCAAAGCATTAGAAAAAAACCTGCAAGGTAAATGTGCTCGGTTGATTCATTCAATCCCGAACATTGAGTAAATGTCATTTCATCAGTACCTTACTTTGGGGTTGGCCGCACGAAAGTACAAATAAGAGCCGAGCATTAGGTAACTTCGCACAAGACTTACTTCCAGATGTGACTGATGTTTGAGTTCTTCCGCACTGTTCAGATGCAGCGCACCGAGTGTAAGTCATATCCATAACTGGTGTGTCTGAAGTTGAACTTCCAACGTAACAGTTTCGGGCTGTTTGTTGGCTCACTGTTAAACTGTTGCAGAGATCCGAACTGCTGCAGCAAGCACTCACACAATTTCTGCAAAGAAAATGGACAAATAAAAAACACACACAAATAAAATTAACCCTTGTCTATTGTAACCTTTGTTTTGATCTCACAGGCTGATGAAATACAATAAACTGGTTTGCTGATAGCTATTAATTTGGGTCACTGCTTCCCAATCAGGAGTTCCCTAAAACCCAAAGTCCATTGGTTCAAAAACTAAAACTATGATTCAAGCTTTTAGGACGTATTGTGCACGGCGCTTCAAGAGACTGTTACTGGTTTCAGGCAGTTATAGAAATTGTGACACAGTTGAGTACTTACTGAGTTGAGCCACACAATGTTGCACATGCAGTTGCAGCTTGACAAGATGTAACAACATCTGCTGTATCTGTTCGAACATTATTGTGTTAAAAGAATCTTTGCTTTGGTGTAAATTTTTGTTCGGCAGTAAAATCGCGTATTTTTTGTGCGCACGGGAAGCCGTTTGTCAGTTGTGTTGTTGAAATTGATTTATTCAACAACAAATAATGCAGATCGATTGTTTAAAGTGCGCGATTCTCACTGCCGAATGAAAACTAGTTACCGTTACCATTTCAATTTACAATAAGTTTCAATGTAATTCAAATCTAAGTTATACAGAACGCAGTAGCAACCCCCAGCAACAGGACTTACTTCCAGTTCCGGTTTCTGTTCTGGCACAAACTTGATCGGTGGTGCAGTCAGCTGTTGTGGTTAAAGCTGTCGCTATTCCTGTAACTGCTTGATCGTAACAAGTCAGCGTGCTTGTCATCATAGCAACCGTGACACTGTTGCAACCGTCAGCATTGTTGCAGCATGCGCGGACGCAGTTTCTGCAAATTGTGCATTATTGATCATGTTGATTTTTGTAGCGTGTCAGCTCATAAACTTACGAGTCATCTGCACAGAGCAAGTCGCATGAGTCTGCTGAAGCTTGACATGATCCAACAACAACCACTGTGTCCACGTTGTCTGCAAAATGGTGGTTTAGTTAAAAGTTCAGACGAATAGTTTCAACATCAAACCGATGGTTTTCACCTGCTGTTGTTGTGGTTTCAGTTCTTCCACAGAACATATTGGGACTACAATGTGTGGCCATCAAACTTCCAGTTGCAGCGTTGTTTCCAACTGTTGTAGTTGTTCCAACCATACAAATTGGACTGTTCTGCATGGCTACGGTTAGAGTGTTGCATGTGTCGGCATTGTTACAGCAAGCAGAAACACAATTTCTACAAAAACATGACAAACATTAGTAACTATTACGACCGTACGTTTGAAGGTGTGTTTGGTGTTATTGTTTGTTGTGATATACAGACTTGTGTGCAATGATTTCGCCGGGGTTTTCCGGGGGATCTGTCTCAACTGTTTTGGTGAGATTGGCTATACAAGTACTTAAGCATGCAACTGCGATTGTAAAGGTTACTCACTCATTGCTGCCGCAGAGTCCGGCACAGGCACTTGCTGCTGTGCACGATCCCACAACCACAGTGTTACCTATACATGTATGAAGTAAAAAACCTACTATTCCAAAGAGTTAACTTTTAAAACCGCGCAATAAAGCCTAAATTTGAATTACCGCTTGTGGTTGTTTCTGTTCTTCCGCATTGTTGTGTAGATAAGCATGCCATAGCTGGGCGTGGAAATACTCCTTCCGTTGATAGAGTACCATCTCCACATCTCACTACGTCCTTTATATCAGTGACTATTTCGCTGTTACAGTTGTCGACATCATTGCAACATGCTGCCATGCAACCCCTGTAACACCATATGACATGTATTATTTTGCTTTCCGTGTGAATAAAACAAACATATTTAGGAAAGCAGAAACCTTGCAAAAATATATTTGTCTAGTTTTTTTCCTTATTCTAATGCAAATTACGGATGTAATACATTTTTGGTGTGGTTTTAACTGACATGTACTTTTAGTGGGCGTATAATGCGTGCTTATCCGTTGTTTTAATTTGTTTGATTTTGCTTTTTGAGAACCATGTTTAGAGTTTGCTTGTTTTAACATGACTAACAAGTACAACTTTATGGCAAAGTTTTGCACTAGGGAATATTTTTTTTGCATCGTCGCTAGACTAAAGTAGTGGTATTCTACTTACGCAACACCAACACAAAGTAGTTCACAAGAGGTGACCGTAGCTTGACATGAACCAACAACAACTACAGTGTCGACAGTGTCTGAAAAAACAAGTCATGTGGTATCTTTGTTGTTCAATTTTTAATGTTCAAAGGCAACGTTATGTAGATATGTTGGATCTTACTTGCTGTTGTGGTGGTTTCAGTTCTCCCGCAGAAGGTATTTGGACTGCAATGTGTGGGCACCATACTTCCAGTTGCTGGATCGGTTCCAACTGTGGTAGTTGTTCCAACCATACACTTTATACCTGTCTGTACAGCGATGGTCAAAGTGTTGCAGTTGTCAGCGTCGTTACAGCAAGCTTCCACACATCCTCTAAAAATGTATTTTAGTCATATTTTGTGTACTAATTGAAGGCATGGTATTTATTGGTATTATTGCTGATTTTTATGTTGCTGAGCTTAAACTTTGTACATGGAAAGCATAAAAAAGATTCGAAATGCTTTTCAATTCAACTACTTTGCGTTTCGTTGACTGTTTATTTTCTGCGCTTTTACGCTTTACGGTCAGAGATCTGCGGAGAGCTTAGTTCAAGTAAGTTTGTGATATTTGAAAGCAAACCGACTAAACTGCTTTGATTGCAGTGTAAAAATAATTGTTGCGCAATTGTTATGTAAACAGCGTTTATTTTACCTCAGTTAAAATACTGCAAATATCTGCAAATATAGAAACCGCCAGTGGATAGAATGTTAATGTGTGTTAAATCTAAAACTTACGCAGCGCTGTTGCACAGACTCCCACAATCAGCTGTTGCTGCACAAGATCCCACGGTTGTCACCACAGTGTTTCCTGAAAAATGTATTGGACATTTTTAATAAGGTACCTGAAGGTATATAGGCCCGGAAGGTAATAAGGCCCACTGCTCATATTTTTTTGTGTGCAAGAAAAAATATTTCCGTTTTGATGTAATTTTAAAATATATACGTACTTACAATGATTTACAAAGTTTTGGACCTGCAAGTTGTGTGTAATAGTTGTTGTGACCAATCCAAATTTAGACGTGTTTGTTTTCAACTTTTTATAAATTTTTTCATAAAAATTGGTAACAAAAATGGAAAGGTTGTGTTGTCAAAATGAAAAATTTTTAAGATATATTAGTAATGGGGTCATTTCAGTTTAATTGAAGCATTGTCCCATCTGGAAATAAGAATTACTTCAAATAAATTTGATTACGGTTTTGTTTGTCAGCCATTGCTTGCAATAAGGCCCAACATTTTTTTGTCATTTTCTAAAGTGTCTTTTATAGTAAAGGCGACTGATATGCACAAAATTTGCTTTTTTGCTTTCTTAGGGAGACAAAAAGTCCGAATAAGATGTTTGTAGAAGTAATCTTTCATTTAGTTTTTTTGGTTATCGACTGTCAAAAGGTCGTTTATTCCTAGTTGTTAGTACCTTCAGATTAACAGTTATATGCCTTAGTTAACAATATATGTGTTGTATAAGTTAATGGCGTTGCTTGTTTGAACTTTATTTTGACAGAAGCAAAGTTTAATTGAGTCCGATTGGTTTCTGGACTATTTTTAAAAACATGAAAATGTTGGGCTTTATTAACAGCATACGCATGTAATAAGGCCCAAGTTTTAATTTTTTTTAAACTGTCATCCTACAAAAACAAAACTTGCAAACATCCTCAAAATCTGATAGATGTTTAATATCAACCTCTGCAACCATCACACCAAATTTGACCTGAAACTCTCCAATTGTTTTTTAGTTATACGCAATAGTTTTTTAAGGGGCCTTGATACCTGCAGGTACCTTACATGTCTTAATTTTTTCTCATGAACAAGTCAGCATTTTTGCTACTGAGTTTATTTGATCTTTTGAATTCACCGTTCGTGGTGACCGAAGTTTCGATTCTCCCGCACTCTTGTGTGGTGGCACAAGTCATGTAGGCAGGAAGATTTCCATCGGTAGTTGAACCAGTTCCACATCGTAAAATGCCGTTTACATCGGCAATAACTTCCCCATTGCAGTTGTCCGCATCGTTACAACATGCCGATATACACGGATCTCTGTAAACCAGTTTGTTGTTTAAGGCTCGTGTATTTGACTCATGAAATGTTTTTGACACGAAATAAAACTGATTACTTACGTGACACCACTGCAGAGCAAATCACACTGTGCTTGTGTGGAGCACGACCCAACAGTTGTTACAGCTGAAAAAAAAGTGTTTTTGTCACACGAAATGTTTAGGTGTTCTCAATTAATCTTATGTTATCGGATCGAACAGTTTATTACAAAAGCATTCAGGCTTTTACTAACACTCATGCTTACGTGCAGCATGTTTAAGTCCTGACGCATAATTGCTGAACACAGCGTTCGGTAGAAACGCTTGTAAGATTGTCGCATTGTGTCGTAAAAAATTATGTCTCGTTTGTGTAAAAATGATTATAGCGAAATGTTGCACCATTTCCATTTTATGTTCTATGTTGCGATCTGCTTCTCACCTCCACCAACGGCAGCAGTTGTTTGTTTTCTCCCACAAAGCTGTCCAGCCTCACAAGCAGTGGTAGCGGTAAGTGTCATACCCGTTACTGTCCCCGTCATGCAAGTTACCACATTTCTTATCTCGGCAACAGTCGCAGTGTTGCAGTTATCTACGTTGCAGCATGCCGATACACAGCCACTGAAACAAACCTTTCAGGCATGACTTTTTGGCACGACATTTTAAAACTTTGTTTCGTTTTGATCAAAACATATATTTTTCAAGTATAGTAATAAAAAAATACATTAGTGCAATTTAGGAAATAGGCAAGTTTTTACTTACGCAGTTCCCATGCATAGGCCATCGCATGCTGCGGCGTCAGCTTGGCATGATGCGACAGTAGCTGTCATTCCCACTGTAATTCGGAACAAAAATTTTTAAATCCGTGCTGGTAATCGGAAAAAGCTACTTACTGGGGTGATACAAATATTTTAACAAGAATCCATGTAGGTGTTTAGCGACCTACATATGTTATATCATCGTCTAAAATTCGTAGGGTGAACAAACTTGTTAATGGAAGGTGTGACAAGAAAAAATATTTTTAAAGCCGTAGTTTATTGAGAGTAAATGTCAAGCTAACGTAGCAAGTCAACAACTTACAAACTATCATTACTTAAAATTTATTTTAACACGCGTTTAATTTGATTAAAAATGTAATTAATAAAACATTTTTGCTTACTGTTGTCCGTTGTTTCGGTTTTTCCACAAAACGTTTCGGCGCCAGCGCAATTGCTATTCGCCAGATCGTCGGCAGCACTTGATCCCTGTTGACAGCTCAAACCATCGGTTTGGGAAACTCCGAAAATAACCAGAGCTGCTAACAACACCACCGCACGTTCCCGAGTCATAATTAAGTTTTAATTAATTCTTTACAAGTGACCAAAAACCTTTTAATGTAGATTTTTTTTATAATTTGGCGTTAAACCAGTGGTGGGTAACTTTTTTTGCATTGCGGATCGTTTTAAAACTGTTATTTTATCAGGGCCCAACCTTAAACAACCAACACATGTTTAGCAATGAATATTTATTACAACTCATATAGGTTATATATTTGGACACAGTCATATTTAAGGACTACTACAAAAGTGTTTCAAATTATTGACCCCGAAAAAGTATACGGCCTGGTAACAAACACCTCACGGACCGGCACCTGGTGCGCCTTGTAAGTTTCGACCACTACGTTAAACAACCTTACATCGACATGGCGAACGCTTTACTTTATAACAAACGCCCCGAACCTTCTGCTCTCCGCACCATAACCAATCCGTCGCAGAAAGCGAAAACACTTGTTTTAGATTTTTTACTATGACATTATCCTATTAAAATCGCTGTTGACTTTGCTAGAAGGCAAAGTTGTGATGAACGACGGTTATTGTCTGGTTTTATCGCCACGAATTTGACAAAATATTTTTACCTTGAATTTTTGATTTTGAGATTTTAGTTACCCGTCAGTTCCATAATGTTTGCGAGTATAGTCTTCCTTTTTTTTCGAACGTTTTGAATTTTGCAGGAAAGGCAATGTTTCGTTATACCTCACAAAACGAGGCCGGAGTATATTTTGGTATTGCTAAAACGTGTATTAGTTTTCGTAGCATAGTCAAAAGATTACAGACTAAACATTACGCTGTGGTCGCATATCTGGTTTGCTTATCTACAAAACAGGTTTAAACGAAAAAAGTTTACATTACCGAATACGGCTAATAGCGAATTTTCTTCATTTACGCAAAGCGCTCAGTTCGTGCACCTCAAAGCCTTCAACCTAGTTTAAGTTCGATACAGTCCAAGCCTGTAATGTAAAATAGGGCTAGTTTTCAGTGCTAGCCCGATTGGAATCGACAACCAACTGCGTAAAACGAGCCACACCCGGCCTTATATTCCTGGTTCCCGAGTTATCAGGTCCTTTTATATTTTGTTACGCAGTCTATGTGGTACATCTAGCGCACGGACAAATCATTGAAAATATTTTATTCTTAAAAGCTGTTCTATAGGGGTTAGAAGCAGGAAAGTATAAACCTACACTTAGTAGCGCATACAGAAAAGAACAATGTAAAAACATTTCGGGGAAGAAAAAATAGACTAGAATTTGTGTGACACCCTTTGCAGCTCGATGTGAGACCGCACTTTACATACGTCTGTTAGTGTTGGATTTTGTTATGTGGTTTATACAAATTATCGCAGTTCCTGTGTCGAATGCTCCACTTTTGTTAAATACGCCAGGGTATACGTTTTATTCAGAAGCAAAGAATTGTCAGTCAAAGAATCAGTAACAATTTAATATGACCCTGATTTATTTTTGATTAACACATTTTCAAAATTTTGCCGAAACCGAACTTCTGCATAAACTTACTAACTGCAACATGCTAACACGCCCAACAAAGGTTTATCTGGATTCTACACTGTTTTACAAACAATATCACATTATCATTATGTTGTCTATTCGTTCATGGCATAAGTTCAATAGTTTTTACCTCGCCGGTTTGTAAATTGGCTTTCATTAACTTTGTTTAGTCGCCTACCGCGCACCAAATGTAAAAGTTAACAGCAGCATTTACTGTCACCACAATTTTATCCCATTTACACGCGTTGTGCTAAACCAACTAGCTTTCGTAAAATTAATGCCTTTTTATAGCTCAAAGCAAACAACCAGCAACTATTTTACATGTCACACAGCATTTGCGCAACAAAATATTTTATATTGAAACAAGTTTCTCATACGCATAACTGTTTCTATCATCGCTGCTCGAACTTCTTCTTGTTTACTCAGAGTTTTTCATCAACTTGTGCCCAGGCATGCACGCTCACGCCGAGGCCTTCGACTACATTGCCTTTCAACTCCCAACAATTTCGGACCCATTTGCCGCAAAAACTCTTCGCGTTTCGTTCTAAGCGCACTTTTCCCGATCTCTTTCCTTTCCGCCGAATGGCAAACAAAACCAAAAACTGCACAAAAACGTGGCGGCCCCTCCTTATATTCACAACATTGTAGCGTCCCGACTCTTTCAAGGGAGTCTGATTACCCCAAAACTTTTTCTCTCGCACAGCGCCATTAGAAATTTTCCAAAGGTCGCTTCCACGTGTTGACTCGTGTGCGGTGAGAATCGGCGTTTTTCCTCGTGTTTTTGTCATGACTTGTACAGCGCTCCTGTTTACTTCCACGGTAATTGAGGTATCAGTGTGCTGAGTTTTTTGGCCACAGACGATGCACGTGACGTTTTCAACAAATCATTTATTGCGGAGTTTTGGCTAAAGACGATACTGGACTTTTCTGCCAATCATTTATTGCTTGTTATGTTCACCGGCGACAAGCATATCGATTTAACATGTGCATTTTACTGAGTAAAATAAAACGTTGTTGAGTTTTACCAAATTTTATCTAAAAGTAACACTTTTATTCATTGAATGTGGGAACTGGATTGTTGATGTTGTTGTTAGATCAGTGGTAGTCGGTTAAGCTTCTGCTGTGAGCGTTAAGTCGACATTAGAACTTAATCCACAACACGTGGTTCCCAAACCCGCGCTCAGACGCATAAAAAAGGTTTCGAGTCAGTATTTCACGCAAGATTAAGTTTTCCCTTTTTACTTTTTTGTGTCCTGACTGATTTTGGGCAACGAAAGAGGAAGTGCACTGTGGTTGACGTTAGCCGGATTATTAAATAAGTAAAATTTGGAAGGTATTTTTGACCACTAGATAACCTTCGTTTGCTTTTGTTACTAGAGACACATTACTCCATTCTTTTCAAATGTTGCAACCACCAGAGTATCAACTTTAGTTGGTTTAAAGGTCTCCAAATTTCTTTGCTGTTTTCATGACACCCAGGAATTGTTTACAAAAGTTATATTTAATATTGTCAAAATCAAACGGATTTGGAATGTACAGAATCGGTTCAAATATATCATAACACTGAGACACAGTTTACATTAACACACTTCACAATCGGTTAAAATCCATGTGCAACGTAAAAAAATAGTTTAAACTTGGATATATATTCTCTAAATCACACAAACACAGTAATGCTGATGCATTGGAAACACATCGATTAAGCCATAAACCAACCGAGAACCACAAGACCCATCATCACCAACATATTAATTTGTGCTGCATGTTCAGCACCAGCTGTAGTTGTTGTTGCTGTTGTTGTTGTGGTTGTAGTGGTGGTGGTTGTGGTTGTTGTAGTGACAGCGGCAGAGTTGCAACCGTCAGTGTCACAGCAATATTCGATGCAACCTTCAGCCCTGTAAAACATATTTCTTTAGTCTATCTGCATTAACTTTTTTAAAAGTTGTTTTTTTTTTCGCCATGAATTAGAAAGATACAAAGTTGAATGTTAAGTACATTTTTTTGGCAGTCACCAATGAGTAGATTTGTTTAATCAACTCACCCATCGCAAAGCATGTTTCCATCGTTGCACTCAGCTGCTGTGCTGCAGGTTCCATCTATTACCACTGTGGTCTCACCTAAACAGGTGTGAATTTGTACTCAGTAGGGTTTTCTGCTCCAAATCATTTTTTTACAATTTACGATTAAGCTTAGGTCGACTGCTTTGTGTTAGTAGGTTGTATGTTGACAAAAATAGGAAATCGTTGATAAAAACTTTTCCGAGTTGTACTTCTTATAACCTGCTTCACTTTAGATTAAAATGTTTTGCTTAGGTTTCCTGATTTGCGTACACGCCTGTTCCACGCGAAAATAAACCCGATTGTAGTTTTAACTGTTGATGCAATGCAACTGTTACAGCTACCTACCTCCAGTTGTAGTTGTGGTTTGTGTTCTTCCACACATTTCGCCAGCCGGGCAATGCATAGCAGTCAGACTTCCAGTTGCTGCAGCACTTCCAACTTGCATAGTTCTTCCAACCAAACACTGTCTTGTCATTTGTGTTGCCACTGATAGACTATTACATCCATCTGCCACGTTGCAACAAGCTGCCACACAACCTCTGCAACACACATTATGGGTCATTGGTTAACATTTACCTCAGTTGCGACAATACTAAGTTTTGGATTAAATTTAGTTTTTATTTGATTTGCATATTGACGTGTGTTGCGCATTATGCTAGGTATAAATCATTGAGAGAAAAGTGAAACTTACGAGGTTTCTCCACAAAGTCCAGCTGTGCATTGAGTTGTCGTTGAACAAAATCCTTCAACAGCTGTAATGAACAAGATTTACGTCAGACTTTTTAAACTTTTTTTAATCGTAGATATATGTATAAACTTTACGTTCTCTTTATGAAAAAACAAATTACAATGTTAGAATTAGGTATTACTTTACACATGGGCATTTGAAAAGTAGGCCAGAATACCATTAAATGGCTGTCCGAAATCAGTTCAAAAGCGGTAGTGAAAATAACTAAATGGGCACCAAAAACAGAAGTGTATCACTATTAAGTTGGGTAATATAATATTTGTGTTGATTTGTTAATGATTAGATCAGTGAACCGCGGTTTTATTTTACTTTAACCTAAATTTTCCAATTTGGCGGCATAGATTAATCCCAAAACAAAAGAATCCTTGAAGATAATACAAAAATACTTACCAAATTTTGAAGCAAAAATGTATGTAAGGTTGATTGTAAATGTGAAAGTGCGATGTGTAGTTAACCTAAAATGTTTTAATAATACATGTCAAATTTTACCTCCACTTGTTAATTCTGTTCTCCCACATCGTTCTGTAGCTTGGCATGTCATAGCTGGGGTTGGAAACGCTCCACTAGCAAAAACTCCCACTCCACAGGTCACTACGTTCTTGATAACAGTGACTGTTTCGCTGTTACAGTTGTCGGCATCATTGCAACATGCTGCCACACAACCCCTGGAGTACAATGAAATATATATTATTTTACATTGACGTTTACATCTAAGCAATAGCCAAAAAATACAGAATGCTACAGCAATGTAAAACAATTTATAAAAAAACGAGGTTTTTGCTTTTTAAGTGTTTTGTCATCTGTTTATCTATTTTTAACGTCCAACTTACGTGACACCAGTGCAGAGTAGATCACAAGCAGTGGCATCAGCCTGGCATGATCCAACCCTCACCACAGTATCCACATTATCTGTAATATTACTTCACATTAAGTATGTGTCTGGGTATGCAGCCATAAATATTTCCAAAAGTTGTTACTTGCTGTTGTGGTGGTTTCAGTTCTCCCGCAGAAGGTGTTTGGACTGCAATGTGTGGGCACTATACTTCCAGTTGGATCATTAGTTCCAACTGTGGTAGTTGTTCCAACCATGCAAACTCTGCCTGTCGTCACAGCAATGGTCAAAGTGTTGCACAAGTCTGCGTCATTGCAACACGCAGCAACACAATCTCTGTGACGAAAACAAATTTAATGGTTTGCCGGCACAAAATGAACCGAAGTATCTGGTTTGACTTTGGATTCGTTTGAGTTTATTTAAACTTGTGCCAAATTGAATCGTTTTTTTAACAGTTTTTTTAATCGAGGGTATTATGCTTGTGTTATAACACCCGGGAAAAGGGTTTTGGCTTGATAGAAAAAAGTTTAATGACAAGTGTACATGAGTATCAGATTTATTCATGAAGCAACGTACGTTGCGGTGCAACCACTAGCGCACATGGAAGCGTCAGCAATGCAGGATCCCGCAATCGTATTCGTTGAGGTTGTTTCAGTCCTGCGACAGTGTTCATCTGTGTCACATGTCATGATTGTAGTGAAGGCTCCGTTACTGTCGGCTGTCCCAAACCCGCACCGGACGACTGCGACGATATCTGTGACTGCTTCTGTGTTGCAGAAATCTGCATCGTTGCAACACGCAGACATGCAGTTTCTGTAACACGAGTGAAATAAGTTATGAGACTTCGTGTTGTACAACGTGTTGTATCGGAGCATACATACATTAGCTGCACTGAAAAATAGCTGAAACAGAACACAGTTTTGACAAACACTTACGTTACTCCAGAACATAGCAAATCACATGCAGCTTGTGTCTGGCAGGAACCCACTGTGTCACCACCTACACATATTTTGTATTCGAATTAAGTCGGACAAAGCTCAGTCAACATAACTAACCAAAATCTTGTATAACTATAGGAAGTGTGCTAACCAAATCGGCTAATTTGTTTTTGCAAAACAACTACAAAAACGAACTTTTACCTCCACTGACTTCCATTCTTGCGCAAAGTTCGCCAGCGGCACAAGTGGTGGCAGTAGGAAATGCATTGTTAGCCCAAGTTCCAGTTCCACATTTAATAGTTGCGCCAATTTCTGCCACTGCTCTTGTGTTACACATATCCGCGTCACTGCAACATGCTGAAGTGCAAGACCTGGAAAAAGTCAAATTACAGAAAATAATCCGTGAGAATTTTCACTAGAAACCTTCAACAAAAATGAAGATGCAACGCGGTTGTGAAGTTGTGAAATCAGAAATACTTATTGTAATGTTTAAGTTACGTATTTAACTGGCTGTTTCTCGTCAAATCATTTTCGATTCTCAATGAGTTTATTTCGTGAAAATTTCGTTTTGTCGCGACGTCAGAAACACCTTTCTACAAAGTATGGTTTCCTAGCGTTTTTAAATTTTCGTAGTTCCGAAGTTGTATGAACAGATCGCGTAAATTATGTAGCTGTTGGGTTTACCGATATTTTGCTTTTTTAAACAAAGTGGGTTTGGCGTCACTGCATTCAAGTATTGCTCATAAGCAGCGCATTATTAAATCAGAAAACATTTTGTATTGACTAGAACAGTACATTGCATTAATGCTTTCTGTTATTACTGGAACATTATTTTGTAGTGATGTTTTCTGTCGTTTGATTTAGCCGTAGAAAGCCGGAATCAGCTCAAGATACCAAATTGTTTTTTTGTACTTACGCAGTATTTTTACATAAGTCGTCGCATTCTGCTTGGGTCGAACAAGATCCTGTAGTTGCTGCACCTTTAACCAAAAACATAAAAGTTTGACTTAAACATCGGTTAAGGTAGGTAAAATTATTCAAACTAAAACAAATTAGGACGAATGCTTGATAAAGCTTTACAGAAAGTATATGCACCCTCAAATACTTCAAAAAACAAAAACTTCATGAAAACATTTTATCAGTGCCAGTTTATTTCACCCTTTGATATTTTTACATTAGAAACACATTTTCTGCACTAGCGTTCTTAATGTCAGTTGTTAAAAAAGCATTTATGGTTATTAACTACTGGTACAATTAAAAAAAAATGTAAGGAAAATTAAATATTTTCTTACTTGGAGCAGTTACTTCCATTCTTCCACAAAGCGATCCAGCCGCGCAAGTCAACAGTGTTGTAGTAGCGTCCGCTTCAGTTCCACATCGCACAATGTTGCTCATTTCTGCCACTGTTCGTGTGTTACAGTCGTCAGCATCATCGCAACATGCCGATACACAGTTTCTGGGAAAGGAACGGATGTTCAACTAACGTCATCCTACAACTTTTCGCATAATGTCCGCTTTGCAAAAAAACATTATGAAGCATTCTGCTTCATAAAACTTACGCGGTATTGTCACAAAGCGCTTCGCACTGGGCTTGCGTTGAACAAGTTCCGGTGGTAGCACCTGCAAAAACATTTTATGAAAAGCGCAACTATTTCTTGTTGCCATTTTAGTTCATGCAAATCGTTTCTTACCACCGGTAATTTCTGTTCGTCCACAAAGTGATCCTGCAGCACAAGTCAGCATTGTAGGAAATACTCCACTTGCCAACTCCCCAGATCCACATCGCACAATGTTGCTCATTTCTTCCACTGTTCGAGTATTGCAGTCATCAGCATCATTGCAACATGCCGATACACATGGATCCCTGTGACCATATTACTTTGTATATTGTTTGTTATATATCAATATGTTCAGTAATTGGCAGTTGTTCACTAAGGTTTTAGGTGAAATGATGATTTTTTTGAAAGGTAGGCAGCTTTTTTTGCCAAACGTCGTCACACAGTTTCTGATAGAATGCCTAAAGAAAATGTCTGGTGATATTTACATGATGTCGTGGCACAAGTTTCTGTTTAGTTTTGATAATAATATTAGTTTTCTTTGGCGAGTTTGGTTTTTAGTAATTTGGTTGTTAGATCTCTAAATTTATCTTTATGTGAACCATACAAAAACCAAAATACTGGTTTGAATGTTTATTGGCTTTCTCAAACTTTTGTACAGTAAAACTTACGTCACTGCATCGCATAGAGTTTCACATTCTGCAACAGTTGAACAAGATCCGACAATAGTTGGGGCTGTAAAAAGAAAATGTCGAATTAATGTGACCTGTGTTATTCTGACTCATTTAAGTGCACAACTCCCCTTTTCGTTACTACTAGATTCTTTTTTTGGATTAAAATTTCTTACTAAGTATTGTACACAGTGTGTCAACTCGACAGGGTTTGTCGGTATATGCGGCGTATACCGGTAATGCCAAATTAATAAAAAACAATTTTATTGCAAATTACAGGGCGCCAGACCTAATGTAGGTCTGCAAGATGGGTATAGGCGGAAAGAACACCCAAAAGAGCTGTACCGTTGTTAAAACATGTGAATCTTTTCCTTACGTGTGCCTGACGTTTCAATCCTTCCACACAGATCGCCTGGGTCACACACCATTGCAGGGGAAGGGAACGCGCTACCATCATGTGTACCAACCCCACATGTCACTGTTCCTCTCATTGCAGTGACCCCGGTGTTGCAATCGTCAGCATCATTGCAGCAGGCCGATACACAGTTTCTAAACGTTACAGAAATTTCTAAAAAACTTTTATTTTGGTTTGTTTGATTTAACTTAAATGCAAATTTCACTTGCTATAACTGCTTTTTGTCAGATATGTTGTTTTAGTGCGACGGCGCGGTTGTGAAACAAGCTAGCGTACTCTGTGCGCGTTTACTTGACGTATTTTATAATGTCGGTGAGAACAATTTTTTTAAAGTTCTTTTTTACATCAACTTACGCTGTTCCAGCACACAGAGCGTCACAAGCGGCGACATCGGCCTCACAGGATCCAACTTGGGCTGAAAAAAAAAACAGTAGTCGTTAAAAGAGGACACGTCCGATGTGAACTGTTTTGGCTCTGTGTTTCATGAGCTGTTTCCCTTTGACCGTTTTAAACATCCTTTAGGACGGATTTGTTTTACTCTCCACTTTTTAAACAAGTTGCGTTATAAATCATAGGTTGCAAAACGTGCGGTCATTGGGCAAAGGGGGCATAATAAATAAAGGTTGTGTGGGAGTCTTTGGATGTTAAATGAAGTGTTTTCCTGCCAAAACATTTAGTGTAAAGCTACCAAACGATTTGGAGCTGCTCTATGCGTCCGGTGTTATTTTTCTGTGGAAGGCGGTCTTATATCATATAATTACATTTGGTGCATAGCACACCCATTAAATTGCTTATACAAGCGAGAAATGCTCTTTACAAGCTTCTACTTACCACCGCCCGCTATTTCCGTCCTCCCACAAAACGTAGTACAGGTAGCTGCAGCTATACCATCACCAACCGTACCAACCATACAGGTCGCAGGCTGAGCATCACTGAACGAAATGCGACATACAAAGAAAACCGTGAACAGTGCAACTGTACGTACTTGGCCCATGTTTTTTTCAAATAAAATTGAAGATATTATTGGACAAAATAAATCTCCCCTGTATCTCTATCAATAACAATGTTAGTCGCAGAAAGTTTAACATACAATACATTGTCTTGTGTCATTTCACATGCAATCAAGGTCGCTTCGACTGCTTCAGTTACAACCAACGCCGACAATTGGGCACCGACTTGCCGCTAAATCATTCTCTTCGTCTAAGATCCCAAGCGCACGAATCTCGATTATGTTTCTCTTCCCACTTCACCGAAAACTCAACCAATCTGGACAAAAACGTGACAGCCCCCTCCTTATATTCACTACATTGTAGCGTCCCGACTCTTTCAAGGGAGTCTGATTACCCCAAAACTTTTCTTTTTTCTCTCGCACAGCGCCATTAGAAATTTTCCAAAGGTCGCATCCACGTGTTGACTCGTCGTGTGCGGCGAGGATCGGCCTTTTTCCTCGTGTTTTTGTTGTGACTGCTATTACGCTCCTGTTCACATTCACCTTAATTGAAGTTGGCTTTCAGCGTTCTCTTCAGCGCAAGTCTTTTTTCACAGCACTAAGTTGGGTTAACACCAAAGGTTTAAGTTACCCATTAAACGTTAGTTTTGTCATCCCAGTGGTGTACAACCTGTGGCCGAAGATTTATTCTAATGTGGTATTGCCTGTTGCTAGATATTTAGTTTAGACATACACCCTAAAGGTTTCGGGGCGAAGTAACGGTATTTTAATATGCGATGACAACCTAACTCATTGAACGAATCGAGTTTTAGGTTCGGGATTTGGGTGACCAAGACTAAATTACATGAAAACATTTTAGACATTTCTATCAAAGATGCGAATTTTTGCACGTCTGGAAACTAAGCTGTGGGTTTTACTGAGTCATAAACTATAGGGCTGTGCAAACAAGTATTACTAATTAAGTACGCCATACATCACACTTTCAGTAAGTTACTTGTGTGAAAACAATGCCATACGTTACAACATACATGACAAATCATTTTTTACGCTTGTGCTCTAAACAATATAAAGGACGCACTGGCGATCGTTGGCAAAAACAAAACCTTTTATGCGGTCATCAATAGCGAAAAAGTTGTGCAATCCCATGCTAGCCGTTGGCAGAAAGCAATATATAGACAACATTGATTGCACCCATGTATTTGAAATCCATAACACTATTCTCCTGAAAAACAATACTGGGTAAAGGATTTTAAATTCGCTGCGGTTTACTGTACATATGTTCTATTTGACATCAGTAACATTTCCCCTATTGAAAACAACACTTGGTTGTAGGATTTTAAACTTACCAAACTACATACTGATCGGCAAAAGTAATCTTTTATTTTGTGAGTTGAAATTTTTGCTATGCTTGGCGCCATTGGTCCAGATCGTATTGGTTTAGCTTCTGTTGTGAGCGTTGAGACGGCAATGGGACTTAATCCACAACAGTCGACACGTGGACCCCAGACCCCAGCTCAGACGGAGAAAAAAGGTTTTGTGTCAAAGTTTCACGCAAGACTAAGTTTGCCACTTGCCCTTACTGTTTTAGTTTTAATAAATCGAAGGAAGGTTAAATGCATATTGCTAAAAGCTGAAAGTTACTCTTTGATTACTTGCTAACTTTTTGATGCAAACGAATAACACAATTTTGCTTTGTAGACTCCTGTCGTGGGTTCGAATCCCACCGCAGGCTAGATTTTTCTAGCCTAACCCTTGCCATATGGTGGTGAATGCTTGGTGACTGGTAGATTCGGTATGGCGCCTTCAATTGGCCTGGCTTACTGTGATTTTACATTGTATTTTGAAATGTTTTTCTCGAGCGCTAGGATATTAACTAAAGCTTGTTTGGAAGTCTCTAAATTTTCCTTTTTCATGGAGCTATCATGAGACTTGATGCCGTTTTCATGAAACTCGGCAATTGTTTATCAAAGTTACATTTAGCGTTTTCAAAATCTAACGGTTTTGGAATGTACAGAATCGGTTCAATTGTATTATAACACTGAGACACAGCTTACATTAAAATTGAAATCCTCGCACTGTAGGCCTATTATATAAACCACACAGGACAATAACAAGTATTAACTTGGTTATTGATTGTTAAGTTCTTGGAATAAAGTTAGTTAATCTAGTCGTCTCTTTTGCACCAAAAATTTAACAGTAAAAATATGGTGTTGAAAATTACCTGCTAAAATTACCGGGACAGCTTGTTTAAAAACCTCTCCTTTAAGTGCTTATAAAAAATTATCCAATAGTGATTCTAATTGGCCTATTTTAAAGTACAGTTAGGTACGTTTGGATTTTTGACATTGGGTACGGTACGCTCTTCGTAACGAGGCACGTGGGACGGTCAACGCGGTCTACCGCACCGTACTGCCATCCTAGCTCATAAATCATTCTATTCTTTGAGTGAGTTATTGAAACCTTTTAACTTACGTTGCACTGTCGCACAGTCCTTTGCATGCTTCATGATTGTGACACGATCCGACAGTGGTGGTGCCTGTAAAAGGAAAATCTCTGTTTTGAAAAATGAAATACGACACCAACGTTTTAAACAAAATGGCGGTGTCGTAGTAGTGACGTTTCTTTTGACTTGAATACAACTGTATAGCGTATACTTCTGACCTTTACAGACAGTATTGTACAAAATGAGTTTTGCAAGGTTAAGAAAATTATGTAATGTAACGGATGTTTGCTTTGTATCAAGCATGTTTTCAGCTTCAGGATATTTGACAGTATTACTAAAATAGTTTTTACAAGCTTCCTGTGTTGGTTACGTATAGCTGATCGTTGTTATGATCAAGTGTTGTATTTGACACTTACTTCATCCAGTTGTTGTTTTTTTGTGCACAAAGTTCCCCGGCGGCACAAAACGTAACTGCAGGAAACTCTCCATTACTCAATGTTCCTCATATAATTCTGACTCCCACCTTTGCTACTTCGGGCGTTACGGTATCAGCAATGTTGCAACAAGCACCTGTGCAAAATTTATGGAACTAAAAAGTTTTTGTAATTTTAGTCGCATAAACTTTTGGTTTTTTTATTGTGCTAACGTCGCTTCTCTTTTTCTGCTTTAATCAGTTTCGCCGATCTTATTATTATTTCTTGTCATTGTACGTTGTTCTTAGAGCTATTATCATGCTTAAGATATTGAAACTTGGTATTGTTGTCTAACTTGCATGTTTATGTTGGGTTTGGTTAAACGGCTTCGATTAAAAGTAGTTCAAATACTTAACATACATTAAACTTAGCTTCGTACTTGCCTCATATGTTATACACGAGGAAAAAGAGGGGCATAAAAGTTTATGGTATTTGACTTTGTTGACACAAACTGATCGAATGCTAGATAACATACATATACGTGTTCAGAAAAATACTTTCTTCTCCTGGTGTATATTGTCCAGGTGTAGGCTATATTGATTTGTTTTTTTCTCATAATAGTCGGCTTTTAGTTTCTTATGCTTTTATTGCTTGCGAAACCGACTTGGTTCTTGTATTACACTTGTAACAGCCCTGACGAACTTTAATTTAACTTATTTTAAGGTTTTATCTTTTAAGATAACGTTTAGGCGATTTAGTGAACATGAGCTAACGTTGTCCATCTCGCAAAGCTCAGGTAAAGTCACACAATTTTATTTAGCGAGTTAAATTGTAAGCACTTTTGGAATGTACAGAATCAGTTCAAATGTATTATAACATTAAGACAGCTTACATTAAACACTTCATAGTACGTTTAAATCCATGTGCAACGTAAAAGAATAGTTTAAACTTGGATATATATTCTCTAAATCACACAAACACAGTAATGCTGATGCATTGGAAACACATCGATTAAGCCATAAACCAACCGAGAACCACAAGACCCATCATCATCAACATATTAATTTTGGTTGCATGCTCTGCACCGGATGTAGTTGCAAGAGTTGTTGTGGTGGTGACAGTGGCAGAGTTGCAACCGTCACTGTCACAGCAATGTTCGATGCAACCTGCAACCCTGCATCAGAAAAAATTTGTCATCTTTTAATAACACTAATTGTGTTGTACGCTATCGTATCGAGCGTTTGTTTTAGTATTAGCGATTAATAAGCGGTCATTTGCGTGCATAACAAACTCACCCATTGCAAAGCATGTTTCCATTGTTGCATTGAGCTGCTGTGGTGCAAGATCCCACTGTTACCACTGTGGTCTGACCTAAACACATGTAATGTTGTGTTGTTGTCATGATATACAAATGATATACACCTGATGTTTGTTGCGATTCATTACGTTGTTATGAGATGATTATGCTTAGCTTGTCTTATTAGTGTTTGCGTACGGTTTGCAGGAGGAAATACATGATTAACTTTAAACTGCAGACAGTGCACACTGTTTCGACCTATAAGGTCTCATCAGTGCAGCTGGTGACGAGAGATCGGCCGCATTGGCTAGTGTAGCCATTCAACGGCACTCCAGTTTGTTGGGAGCACAGGGTACAACCCCATGCATCACCTAGTCTGTGCGATGCCACAACTGGACATACAGCACAGATGAAACTGGCTCACAATGGCCATGGGGTTGTACCCTGTGCTCCCAACAAACTGGAGTGCCGTTGAATGGCTACACTAGCCAATGCGGCCGATCTCTCGTCACCAGCTGCACTGATGAGACCTTATAGGTCGAAACAGTGTGCACTGTCTGCAGCTTATCATTTATTGGCTCTATATGCTTTTACATTAACTTTAAACCTCTTGAACATCATTGAAGTTCAACATTGGGTGTTAAATGTGTGTTTGTGTTTATAAAATATGTTGCGGTTGGTTTAGTTTTAGATGTAGGTACATTGTAACTGTAGCAGCCATCTACCTGCATTTGTAGTTGTGGTTTGTTTTCTTCCACACATTTCACCAGCCATGCAATGCTCAAGAGTCAAACTTCCAGTTGCTGCTGCACTTCCAACTTGGGTGGTTGTTCCAGTGTAGCATTGTCTTGCTGTTTGTGTTGCCACTGACAGAGTGTTACATCCATCTGCGTCGTTGCAACAAGCTGACACGCAATCCCTGCAATAAAACAAGAAAAATTTATAAGCACACTGTTTTTTTTGTGTGTAAACCATTTGTATTTAAAATGACGACCACAATAGTTTGAGCATAGGATTTTTGACTTACGCTGCAGCACATCCTGTTCCACACGTGGCATCTCCTGCAATGCACGTTCCAACAGTTGTAACAGTGTTACCTGAAACAATAGTCCAAATGTTAATTATGTAATGAATGAAAACCGCCTATTCAATGAAATGCTTGATACCTGCAGTAGTTTCAGTTCTTTGGCATTGTTGACCAGATGCACAAGTCATTGTGTTAGGGAGGTTTCCATCTGTTGCAGACCCAGTTCCACATCGAACAACCATTTTTATTTGTGCCACAGTCCGAGTGTTGCAGTTATCGGCATCATTACAACATGCTGATGTACAACCCCTGTGATGGGTAATAATGATCTTGAAAGCTTATATTTAACCTTCATTATAGCTTAGATAGCAGACAAATCACTTAACTTAATAAGTGAAAACTTAGTCCTATTAATAAGTTTGTGTTTGTGTCAACTGATTAGTGTACCTGCCGATAAGACGTGAATACTGCGCTGTTTGTTACTTGCTAAATAATTCATTTGATTCTCACAAGTTTTTGCCAGTGTCGAAGTGCGTGTCACCTACTATGACAGATGTGGCCTTTCTCTTTTATGTGAAGCAACAATGACCGCCACTAAATCAATTTTCGTGTTGTTTTGTTTAATGCTTTCCATGCAACACTTTTATGTCAGTAAATGTAAAAAAGTTAACTTACGCGATTCCAGTACAGAGTAGATTGCATGAATTTTGTGTCTGGCACGATCCCTTTACAGCTGCAGACAAATTTGTCATTACAGTTTCTAAAGCTACTAATGTAAAGCGGTTTATTTGTTCGTTTGAATATGTAATGGGTATGTTACCAACACTGGCATTTTTTTTTATTGTAATCGATAAAAATTTGCAACATAACAACTTATTTGTAAATTTTTATTCACTTTTTATCAGGACGGTTTTAAAGTTTTACCTGTGCCAATTTCGGTCCTCGCGCAAAGCTGGTTGGCGGTGCAAGTGGTGGTTGAAGGAAACGCTCCATTAGCCATTGTTCCAGTTCCACACGCAATTGTTGCTTTGATGTTAGCCACAGACTCTCTGTTGCAGTTATCTTCGTTATTGCAACAGGCTGACACACAGTTGCTGAATAATATAAAATAGATGTTAAAATCCCTAAATTAAACTGACAAACTTTAAAAGTTCAATTCACTGATCATGAAATCTTTGATCAGTCGCATATGTGTTTTTGGCTTGGCAACTAAACTTCGGAAAATGTTTTTGCCTTTAAAAAAGGTATTGACAAAGTTTACCTTAATGAAAAGTTTCGAATTGTTGTTGAAATTTTTATGTTTGAGTCGGATGGAAACGCGTCAGCATTGCAAATTTTATAACTTACGCGGTGCCTGCACAAAGAGCGTCACAAGTGGCGACAGAATCTTGACATGATCCAACTGTTGTCACAACTCTACCCTCTAAAAAACATCACCAATTGACTTTTTTTTGAAATATTTTGCATTATAACGTTTATTTATTTTTTGCTAATGCGGGGGTTGAAAATATGACTTTTTTAAAGTGCACATTTAAGAGATTCACAACTGTAATGGCACTTTTTAGTCGGCACAAAACATATTTAAAAGATTAGGCAAACTTAATAAAATGTTTCTTTCATTATAAAAGTGCAGTCAAAAAATTGTAATACACCATCAGGTTGACACTTGCTCACCTGTCATTTCGGTCCTTCCGCAAATCTGGTTAGCCGTGCAAGTTGTAAACGTCAGCACTCCGGAAGCACGGTTGGATCCATCTTTTGTAAAAGTTCCCACCATACAAACTCTCAGCGCGTTTGCTGCCGTAATCTGAGCAACGGTTCCCGAATTGCAATCGTCAGCGTTTGAGCAACAAGCTGATACGCATGTGCCGCTTCAAAAAAGCGAAATATTGTATTAAGCCTCCAAGTCGGTTGTAAAGGTTCATGTTGACTTACGTTTCACCAGTACATAGTCCAGCGCATGCAGTTTGAGCCTGGCACGAGGCTGTGGTTGTAGTCGACCCTGTGTAAAAATTGACTCATTTAGTTTTGTTTTTGTACATTTAGTTTCGTAATTTTATGTTTTTTGAACGTGCTCCATACTTAGTTCTGCTTCCTTCACCTACCTCCAGATGTAACTTCTTTTTTAGCACAAACTTCATTTGCGGAACATGGTGTTGAAGGTGCTGAGCCACTATTCGTAACGGAACATGACACAACGTTCATTTGAACCTGGGTCTGGCTGTTACAATCATCTGCGTTGTTGCAGCATGCTGAGACGCAGCTATGCGCAAAAACATGTCAATTCGTAAAAATAATATATCGATATCGAGTATGCTATTTTTGGTGATTTATCCAAACAGATATTGTACTGAAACATTGAGCGTAAATGGGGTTTAAGGTTCGTTAAGTACGCGGGTTTAAAATTATTACGAGATACTGCTGTAGTTACCTAGTTTGGCCAGTACACAGAGCAGCACATTCTGTCGCAGTTGAGCAAGAGCCCGTAGGTGTCGTAGTTCCGCCTTGAGGTTTAGCAAATGTTGGAATTAAACCATCGTCTTATGTTAATTTGTAAATTGACAATTGTACCTGAAGTAACTTCTTTTCTTCCGCACATAACCCCATCTCTACATGTTATGCTGGTCACGGGAGTAGTCGTGTAGTCAGTAACGCAATCGACAAGTCCAATCATAGTCGCCACCGGATCACCGTTGCAGTTGTCTGCGTTCTTGCAGCAAGCAGCAACACAACCTCTGCAAATACAAGTAAAAAGTTTTACTTCGGTGATTTTACACGAGTCTTTGTTGGCTACAAACTTACGTTACACCAAGGCAAAGATTGTCGCATGCAGAGAATGTAGAACAAGATGCCACGGTCGTGACGACGGTACCTAAAAACATAAGTTGCGCAGAAGTCTAAATATACATTTAAGTTGAATGGTATGTTCTCAGCATTGCAACGATATATTTGTAAATACCCGCAGTTGTTTGAGTTCTTGAGCATTGGTTGTTGACTGGGCAAGTCGCAGATACAAACGATCCAATTGTGGGATTTGATCCATTCTGCATCATTGTTCCTATGCGACAATTCAAACAATTTGCAACACCGCACAGAAGGACGCAAAAAACGGTCATTGCTCCAGCATAATGCATTTTTCGTTTTGTTTGTTGTAGGTAGTCGAATATTATTTATGACAAGTTTGTGACAAAACCCCTGCCTTTTTCCCGATGAAAATCGACAACCAGCAACATTTTTGTTACACAACGTTCTTCCAACAAAGTGATTTAACAACTTGGAAGTTTTTTGTGGTTGCTACAAAAACTTTACTAAAATGCGTGCACATCAAAGCCAATTTAATTTGTATTATACCACATAAAGCTAAGTTGAGAAAAATTGGGTCTAAGCCTACGCACCCAAAAGGACCTTTGGCTGCATTGCCGTTTGACCCCCGACAATTTTGGACGAGTTTGCCGCATAACACTGACATGTTCTGTTCCATCCACACTTTTACCGATTTTTTATCTTTCCACTTTACCGTAAACTCCGTACTGCCTCAACGGTAGAGACAGAATCGGAAATGCAGAGTCAGCACGTGAATCTTTGTCCACTTTGTCTCACAAGGTATTTCCCTTTTTCTGTCTTCACGCTTATTAGCTTCACACCTGACTTTTATGTCAAGAAATGACGGAATAGCTGAAGGTACTGTCCAGCTTCCTGTGTTGTTTACGTATAGCTGATCGTTGTTATGATCAAGTGTTGTATTTGACACTTACTTCCTCCAGTTCTTGTTTCTTTTCGTGCACAAAGTTCCCCGGCGACACAAAAGGTAAATGCAGGAAACGCTCCATTATTCAAAGTTCTGTTCGGGCGTTACAATTATTAGCAATGTCGGCTTTCTTTCTCTTCCCGCTTTAAGTCAACCCAACTGCACAAAAAAGTGACAGCCCTTCCGTATATTTACATTGTAGCGTCCGACTCGAAACTTTAGTATTAGCAGGTGGATCTCCTACCCGCTTCTTCGAGAAATAAATTTGTTACAAGCGCAATTGGTCTTTTCTCATTTTGTATGATGCTTTTAACAACCCTGACGAACCATGATTCAAGGCGTTTGCTTTAAACTAACAGTCAGGTGTTTTAGTGCACAAGAGATAAACCACAGGCATTTGGCTCAAAGATTTAAAATTGTATTTAGGGATGTCAAATGCAAACAGTTTTGGAATGTACAGAATCGGTTTAATAGTATTATAACACTGAGACACAGCTTACATTAACACACTTCACAGTAGGTTGGAATCCATGTGCAACGTAAGAAAATAGTTTAAACTTGGATATATATTCTCTAAATCACACAAACACAATAATGCTGATGCATTGGAAACACATCGATTAGGCCATGAACCAACCGAGAACCACAAGACCCATCATCACCAACATATTAATTTGTGCTGCATGTTTAGCACCAGATGTGGTTGTTGCAGTTGTTGTAGTGGTTGTAGTAGTGGTGGTTGTGGTTGTTGTAGTGACAGCGGCAGAGTTGCAACCATCAGTGTCACAGCAATATTCGATGCAACCGGCAGCCCTGCAAAAGATTTTTTCACCTTATTGCAATATTAATAATCGTGCTGTAATGTTGCACGCCATGGTATCGAGTATTTTTTTAGTATAGGCATCTACATCTTGTTTAGGCGATTAATAGACGGTCAAATGCTTGCATAACCAACTCACCCATTGCAAAGCATGTTTCCATCGTTGCATTCAGCTGCTGTGCTGCAAGATCCAACTGTTGTCACTGTAGTCTCACCTAAACAAATTAAATATATTATTGTCTTCTTAAACACCATGTCTATTGTAATTTTGTGTGTTGTTAAGTAATGTTTACGCTTTGTATGACAAGCGTACAGTTTGCAGGCATAAATTCTTGGCGTATTTCGAATACATGTACGACTTCGTTGGTTGAATGCGTTTATGTATATTGATGTTGTTTGTAGTTTTAGATGTTGATGCATTGTAACTGTGACAGCAATCTACCTCCATTTGTAGTTGTGGTTTGTTTTCTTCCACACATTTCACCAGCGGAGCAATGCTCAGCAGTCAAACTTCCATTTGCTGCTGCACTTCCAACTTGGGTGGTTGTTCCAGTGTAACATTGTCTTGCCATTTGTGTTGCCACTGACAGAGTGTTACATCCATCTGCGTCGTTGCAACAAGCTGACACGCAAGCCCTGCAACCAATAAACAAAAGTGTTTATCTGAGTGCTAAGTCATAAAAACTAAAATAAAGTTTGGATCTTTTCCCTACTAGGGAACGAGTTAAGAAAGTTCGAATTTTAATTGGCTATCAGTATGTTACGGTTTGCAAATCAAAATATCCTTATTCTGTCGACTTTGCGATTTTGTCTACCCGTTTCCTTCCAAGTTGTAACTGTTTGTTGTCACGAACGCTGGATTCAATTTTTTGTGACAATTTAAAGTTGACATGATAACAATTTGGATAGCATTAGAGCTTTTAAACTTACGGAGCAGTACATCCAGATCCACATGTGGCATCTCCAGCAATACATGAACCAACAAGTGTAACAGTTTGGCCTGAAAAATAAACCCAGTTTTAATTATGTAATGAATGAAGATAAAGATTTTTATGCAACAGATTATACCTGAAGTTGTTTCAGTTCTTTGACATTTTTGACCAGATGCACAAACCATTGTTGCAGTGAATGCTCCGTTCGTTACAGGCGCAATTCCACATCGGACCACATCTATTATGTTCGTAACAGAAAGACTGTTGCAGAAATCTCCGTCGTTGCAACACGCAGATGTGCAACCCCTGCAATATATCCAACATTTAATGTTTTCACTCTGGCAGGTTGTTAAGCAAAACGATGCACGCCAGATAAATGTGAAAGTTAAAATAACTAACTATATGTCAGCTTTTATTACAAGTTGCAGAAATTTTCATATACGTGGAAAAATTCACTCACGTGACTCCAGCGCAGAGCAAATTACATCCAGTTTGTGTCTTGCACGATCCTTCTGTAGCACCTGAAAATAAGTTTTGGTATTTTACAATATAGAACTTCATTTGGTTACAAGTTAAACAGGACGAAAATTTGTTGTGTGTGGTTGTCAGTTTTAGGCATAGTTGCATGTAAAAAGTCCCTAATGGGAGTTTTTTTGCGAAACGGAAGAATGTCTAAAGGAAATGTAGGCTGGCTAAACAAAGTTTGGCTTATTTACCTCCTGTTATTTCTGTCCTTGCGCAGAGCTCGTTAGCGGCACAAGTGGTAGCTGTAGGAAACGCGCCACCAGTTAAAGTTCCAGTTCCACATCTTATTCTGGTTTCAATCTGTACCACTGTTCGGGTGTTACAATTGTCTGAGTCACTGCAACATGCTGACGTGCAGGTTCTGTAAAATTAAATTAAGATAAGGTAAAAAATGAAACGTGACAACATACAATTCGAAATGCAAGAAACATATTGCACAGATCAACAAAATTAGTGCACACTTGACTTTCGGTTGTCTTTTTCTAAGGGCCTTTTTGATTTTATTTATAAGCATCAAAATTCAAATAACTAAATCGCACTAGGTTTTCGCCGCTTGATTGCAGCACAATTTAATTTGTGAATATTTTTTGACCCATACTTACGCAGTGCCGGTACATAGGCTGTCACATTCATCCTGGGTTGAGCAACTTCCATCAATAGTGCCTAAAAATATATCAAAGTAAAAAAAAAAACTTTTCTAATAGGCCACAACAGGATTTATTTCTTACTTCCATCTAATGTTCGCCCACATAGCGATCCAGCAGCGCAAGTCATCGATGCCGCTGTTGGGTCAGACCCAGTCCCACACAGAACCACGTTGTCTATATTTGCTACTGACTGAGTGTTGCAATAATCTCCATCCTTGCAGCAAGCCGATATACAGCCCCTGATAATAATGTGATGTCGATATTTATCTTAAAGGTGTGTATTGGTTTTCATCTATGTTATGTACACGGATTAGGTATAAACTACTTTTTGTTGTAATATTATGTTGTGATGAAAAACAGCAAGAAGTAGTCTGTAAAAAGTAAATTAAATGTGCGGCGCTACAGAAAAGTTGGTAATTATCCATTTATTTTAATCCCATTTATTAGCTAAAGATTGAACTAATTTTTGTGTTTGATGAATCTTCTATGCTTCCAGTGAGTTATTTAAGCCACATAACTTACGTATCACTGTCGCACAGTCCTTCACATGCTGTCTGAGTCTGACACGATCCGACAATGGCGGTGGCTGTAAAAGAGAAATGTCTTATTAAAAAATGAAATAAGATGCCAACGTTCCAAACAAGAGGGCGATGTCGTGGTAGTGACGTTTCGTTTGACTTCAATGTACCTTTATAGCATACAATTCTAATCTTTATAGTGAGTGTTTTGCAAAGTCGGTTTTTATGAGCGTTTAACATGTGAATTCAATGTAACACATGAGTTGCCTTTCCTCCGCCTAGCGCCAAGATTGTTTTTCAGCTTCGGGATATTAGGCAGTAAGCATCCTGTGTTGGTTACTAATAACCGATTGTTGTTATGACCAAGTGTTGTATCTGACACTCACTTGAACCCGATGTTGTTTCTGTCCTTGCACAAAGTTCCCCGGCGGCGCAAAACGTAGCTGCAGGAAACGCTCCATCATTTAATGTTCCAGTTCCACATACAATTCTGTCTTCCATTTGTTCTACTGTTCGGGCGTTACAATTATCAGCATTGTTACAACATGCAGCTGTGCAAGATCTGTGAAACAAAAAAATGGTTTTTGTAATTTTTAGTCGCAGAAAAATGCGCTTTTATGTTCGTTGTGCTAATGGTAAAGTTGCTTCACTTCTGCTGTTTTCAATTAGTTTCGTCGATAATTTATAATTTCTTGCTATAGATTTTTGATGTTTTTATTTTGATTTAAACAATTCTTTTTCTCACTTACGCGGTTCCAGCACAAAGGGCGTCGCATTCTGCTTGAGTTGAACATGATCCGGTTATTGCTGAACCTTTAAGCAAAAACACAAACTTAGTTTAAAAATTCTCAGAAGTGTAAAATAGTATGTTGGAAAGATGATACAAGTTCTTTGGTAAATATATCCGCACATTGACATTTACCTACTTTAAAATGTTGGCTGCACTGGCGTTTTAGATTGCAGTCGCTTCTAAGCGCGTTGGTTATTATAATTTTTTAAACTGGTAAATGTAAAACTATACCAGTTCCAATTTCGAATATTATTTATCTATTGTTTGCCTTGTCCACTTTCATCTACTTTGAAAGTCAATGTATGTTAATGTTTGAAACATGGCACCAGTGCTTTTCATATAAGCAAGCTAAACAATCCCATACCTGTTCCGGTAACTTCCCTTCTTCCACAAAGCGATCCAGCTGCGCAAGTCAACAGTGTTGTAGTAGCGTCTGCACCAGTTCCACATCGCACAATGTTGCTCATCTGTGCCACTGTGCGGGTATTGCAGTTGTCAGCATCATTGCAACATGCCGATACACAGTTTCTGAGAAGTCAAATAAAGAGTTAGTGACACTTTCCTGTCTTTCTTAAGGACCAATTTTTCCTTTTAAGTCTGAGCTTGGAGAAAAGTTAAAACGAAATAAACCATAATTATATCGTTTTAACTTACTCGGTACTGCCGCAGAGCGTCTCGCACTCCATCGCTGTGGAACAACTCCCGGTTGTGGCGCCTGTAAAAAGGTTTTGCGAAAGCTTGGCACTTTGTTTTAACGTACAAAATAACCATTGATCGATTTGTCACATACATTGCTATCCCACAATGCTTTTACAGAATGTAATTTTTACTTTATAGAATTCAAAAAGCGCGAATAAGTAATTCTAATTTTAATATTAAATTATTAGTATTGCCGTTTTAAAATTAATACCCACCACCATCAACTTCCGTTCTGCCACAAAGCGATCCCGATGCACAAGTCAGCATTGCGGCCGTAGCGTCCGTCCCAGATCCACATCGTACAATGGTGCTCATTTCTGCCACTGTCTGAGTATTACAGGTGTCAGCATCATTGCAACATGCCGATACACATGCATCCCTGCAACAACAACACTTTGCATGTTATTAGTGGCGATTATTTGAGTTTGAATATGCGTGCAATTGCATTTCTGGTTTCAGAATTTAAGGATTTTCGTGCCCAAACATAAAAAGATTTAGTCGTCTGACCCTTGACGTTATTTTTCACATAGTTTTGTCGCCAATTAACACATTGTGGGTAAAGTTTGTAAAGAACGAAACACAACTTACGTTTCGCCATCGCAGAGTGCTTCACATTCAGCCACAGTTGAACACGATCCAGTGATGGTTTCAGCTGTAAAATGTTGTAGTGTTCTTTGTATTTTTTAAAATTTGACGTTTATTGTTTTGAAGCAATTTTTTACATAAACGTTATCGTTCGTTTTAAAGTGATTAAAAGTGTATAGTTTGCTTCAAAGACTGCATGTATGTTTAATGCCCCAAAGAAAGCTTTATTCTCAACTATGCATACTCACTGCCATCAGTCGCTGTCACTTCCTTCCTCCCACAGAGATCTCCCGCGTCACAAACCATTGCAGGGGTTTGAAAAGCGCCGGTATTTGCCCCAACCCCACATGTCACTGTTCCTCGCATTGTAGCGACCCCGGTGTTGCAGTCGACAGCATCATTGCAGCAAGCAGATACACAGCCCCTGAAAAATGAGTTACATGCAAATACAGTAAGACAAAACGTTTTACCATGCAGTGACCATATAATTCTAAGCAATTGCGCTTCACCATTACCAGGTACGTGTCTATTTCGGAGTTTCCATGAAAAAAGTTTAGGAACATTTTTGATTTTGTTTCTACTTACGTGATTCCGGCGCAAAGAGCGTCGCAAGCCGCCAGATCTGCGACACATGAGCCGACAGGATCTAAAACATACACAGCATTAACATGCACGCTTGTATTGATATATTGTGTTTTTAATGTTATGCCGATTTACAATTATCTTATTATTACAACCTTCTTTACTTCTAAATGCACGAACACACTTATAAACAAATCATAGTTTAACTCAAGCTACGACTTACCACCACCCGCTGTTTCGGTTCGTCCGCAAAAGAAGTCGCTGCTTGCACAGTTATCTTGAGCAATATTACCAACAGCACTTCCAACACCAGTTCCAACCAAACATGTCGTAATTTGAGCATCACTGAACGAAATGCCACACACAAAGAAAACCGCTAACAGTGCAACTGCTCGTAATTGACCCATTTTTATAATTCAAGATACTGTTGTATGGAATAAATCCCAACTGTTTCTGTAACAATATTTGGTCAGTTGCTTTGTTGCTATTTGGGGTCTTGCATTAATTTAACTGGACCAAATAAAGTTAACGATGATAATTCAAAAGGACAGTGGCGTGTACGCACTGAGCGGTTATTTTATTGACTCGAGCCTTCTGCTCTGTGTCATTTTACAGTGTAGCTTAAGACACTTTTACTCCCTTATAATTGCTGCATGTATACTTTCGTTCGCGTGAAAGTTTTACATTTTTTTTACTGTTTAAGCACCAATGCAGTGGTTACCTATTTCTTTGACGCGATCCAACTCCATTTAACGTTTAAATCTGTAACTTCCCGCAACACGATAGATGTTTTAGTTACTTTTTACCTGTAAACGTTCTTTCTCCCAAACCTACCGATTTGGCCCAAATTTGAGATAGAGTTCGAAGATCTTTCACGTTAGAGCCGTTCGAAGGCTACCAGGCAAAGTTGATGTCCTCGTTAAAAAAACAGGCGATGTAAATTTTTGGCAACATAGCTTTGCCCCGACCCATACTTTTAGTTGCAAACAATTTTAGCTGGCGTTTTGATAAACTTTGTAAACTTTGTGTCGTAACATGTTGTTTTCTCTATTATGACCTGGGACTTTTGTGGTGCTTGTGAATGCTGTTTTAAATTGTTTAATTATTTTAAAACATGATGTTTCCAACCGAAATCTGAATTTTGCTCTTGAATTTGACGCGTATTCCTTATCTTGCTCTATGGCAGATGGCACACACATGTGAACAAGATCGTGTCCTTTCGACTACGGTACCGCTAAACCCCCGGTAATTACGGACTGACTTGCCGTTAAACATTCCCCTTTTCTTCCAAAGCGCAAAAATTGTCGACTTTCTTTCTCTTCCCACTTCACCGTAAACTCAAACCGAACTGCACATAAACGTGGCAGCCCCCTCCTTATATTCACTACATTGAAGCGTCCCGACTCTTTCAAGAGAGTCTAATTACCCCAAAACTTTTCCTTTTTCTCTCGCTCAGCGCCATTAGAAATTTTCCAAAGGTCGCTTCCACGTGTTGTCTCGTCGTGTGCGGTGAGGATCGGCGTTTTTCCTCGTGTTTTTGTCGTGACTGGTATTGCGCTCCTGTTCACATTCACCTTAATTGAAGTTGGATTTCAGCGTTCTTATCAGAGCAAGTCTTTTTTCAAAGCACTAAGTAGGGTTAACACCGAAGGTTTAAGTTACCCCTGTCTGCCTCGGAGTGTACAACCTGCGCCCGCAGATACAAGTTTATGCGGCCGTGCTTGTTGCTAGAAATTTAAGTTAAACCCGCACCCAAAGGGTTGCGGGACGATATAATGGTATTTTACTGATTCAATACGACATACGTCAGAATTTCAGTAAGCACCTTGTGTGCAAACACGGAAAAATAAACAAACAAACAACTCCATACGTTACAACATAGAAAATAAATCGTTTTTGTTTACACATGAGCTCTATAAACAATAAAACAACAAACTTGCGACCGTTGGTAAAATAAGGACCTGTGGCGCGTCCGGGAATGGGAAAATAGTGTGCACCGCCATGCTAGTCGTTGGCATAAAGTAATTTATCAACAACATTTACTGCACATATGTATTTGAAATCCATAACACTCTTCCCCTGAAAAACAACACTGGTTGTTGGCATTTAAGATTACCAAACTACATACTCATCGTAAAAAGTGATTATTTGTTTTTGGGAGTTATTTTTTTTGCTGTGCTTGGCACCTTTGTTTCAGCTCGTACTGGTTTAGCTTTCTGATGTGAACGTTGAGAAGGCACGACACGTGGACCCCGAACCCCAGCTCAGACGCAGAAAAAAGGTTTTGTGTCAAAGTTTCACGCAAGACTAAGTTTGCCACTTGCCCTAACTGTTTTGGAATAAGTCAAGGAAAAGTTAAAGACATATTGCCACAAAGATAAAGACCTTCTATGTTTACTTTTTTAGGTGCAAACGAATAACGCAATACTACATTGTATTTTGAAATGTTTCTCGACCGCCAGAATATAAAATTAAGTTTGTTTAGAGTTCTGTAAGTTTCCTTTTCCATAGAACTGTCATAACACTAGATGGTGTTTTCATGACACTCGACATTTGTTTATCAAACTTGTATTTAATATTGTCAAAATCTAACATTTCGGAAATGTACAGAATCAGTTCAAATATATTATAACACTGAGATACAGCTTACATTAACACACTTCACAGTAGGTTGAAATCCATGTGCAACGTATAAAAATAGTTTAAAGTTGGATATATATTCTCTAAATCACACAAACACAGTAATACTGATGCATTGGAAACACATCGATTAGGCCATGAACCAACCGAGAACCACAAGACCCATCATCACCAACATATTAATTTGTGCTGCATGTTCAGCACCAGCTGTGGTGGTTGCTGCAGTTGTTGTTGTGGTTGTAGTAGTGGTGGTGGTTGTTGTTGTAGTGACAACGGCAGAGTTGCAACCATCAGTGTCACAGCAATATTCGATGCAACCTGCAGCCCTGCATAAGAAACACTTTGTCACCATTTTGCAATAATTTGTTTGTTTTGTTTTAAGCTATTTTAGCTTTGGTATGATATAAGTATCTGTTAGGCATCCGATTTTGTTTGAACGACTAATAGGCGGTGAATTGCGTGCATAACCTCCCAACTCACCCATTGCAAAGCATGTTTCCATCGTTACATTCGGCTGCTGTGCTGCAAGATCCAACTGTTACCACTGTAGCCACATCTAAACATACGTAAAATGATGTTATTGTCGTACTCATCCCCTGGTGTGTATTGCGATCCAATGGTGTAGATTATATGTATTTGCGATTTTTTAGTTTGATTACTTTTTTGCAGGCAGAAATATATGCACAATTTTAAACTTCTTGAACACACTTCTAACATGGGTGGTTAAACTTGTGTTTGTCTTTGAACACACAAAATGTGCATGGGGTGCACCAGTACGAAGGGGTATACAAGGGTGCATCACAAACTTTTAACGAACCATTAATATTTGACTGTGAGGATATTAGAAAAATGACGTAGGTTTCATGTGATGTGAACCAAGGTGAACTTTTTTAATGTTTTATCCCCGTGTCAAGTTTGATCGTGTCTGCGTTACAGTCGGATTATATTAGGACAGTGGTTCCCAAACTTTTTCATATTTTTCTCAAAACGGTCCCTTTGCCATTATTTCGAGGGCTCGCGTGCCTTAAGCCTAAATGTGTATTTCATAAAAACGAAAGTTGATTGCAGGATTTTAGCCAGTTATGCAAAATTGCGCATAACAATCATTCAAAGACAGCATGTGACATCACAAACAGGACAAAAACATTACGATTGTGCGCGAACAATTGCATTTTTGATAGTTGTCATTCTATAAAGGCCATTGTTTAGCAATGGAGGCAGTCGATTCTCAATTCTACTTTGATTTTAAAGTGATTTAGAAGCACAAACTGACGCCAAATAAGATTATAGAACTACTTCAAGCGCTTCGCGGTCCCCCCAAATTGCCTCACGGACCTCTAAGGGACCGCGGACCCCAGTTTGGGAACCGCTGTATTAGGACATCGAGTTTTGGCCTTTTCTCCGGTGTTTTACAGAAAATTCGCGAACATATGCTGGAGTATTGGTAGCAATTAAACAATTTTTGCGATCTCCGCTCCGTTTGATTGACATGATGATACGCATAATGATTTTTAATATCGCTTTTATCTCAGTTAACCTTTTTAAGTAAACAGGGTGCATGAGTTCGTCACAACAAGTTTAGGGGTTCACCAAGACAAAAAAGGTTGAAGAGCACTGGTTTAAGATGTTGGTACATTGTACGGCAGTCTACCTCCACTTGTGGTTGTGGTTTGTTTTCTTCCACACATTTCACCAGCGGGGCAATGCGTAGCAATCAAACTTCCAGTTGCTGCTGCACTTCCAACTTGGGTGGTCATTCCAGTCAAACATTGTCTTGCTGTTTGTGTTGCCACTGACAGAGTGTTACATCCATCTGCGTCGTTGCAACAAGCTGACACGCAATCCCTGCAAAAACAAGAACAATATTTAAGGACATTAAAGATCTGTACTTGAACAAAAATGATTTCTTGTGCGTGTATAAGACATTATTATTTGAACTGACGACCACAATAATGTGCGAACTCGTTACACGTTTTCTTTGATTTTTTTTCTCCACGTTTATGCTTCGGGTGGTTAATTGTAGCTTAAATTTAGCTTTAAGCTTGTGCTTTTTAACTTACGCTGCAGCGCATCCAGTTCCACACGTGGCATCTCCAGCAATGCACATTCCAACAGTTGTAACAACGTTACCTGCAATAATAATTCCGATGTCAATCATGTAATGAACGCGACCGACTATAAAATGCAATACTTCATACTTGCAGTGGTTTCAGTTCTTTGGCATTGTTGACCAGATGCACAAGTCATTGTGTTAGGGAGGTTTCCATCTGTTGCAGACCCAGTTCCACATCGAACAACCATTTGCATTTGTGCCACAGTCCGAGTGTTGCAGTTATCGGCATCATTACAACATGCTGATGTACAACCCCTGTGATAGGAAATAAACAAAAACCCTGAAAGCTTATATTTGATATATATATTTGACTTCCATTTTTTCTGGGAGTTAGCGAAATAACAAGTTACAATATTTAATTTTGTGTGTGTGTGCCAAATGAATATTATAACTGCTGTTAAAGCGCTTGATAATACTTTAAATATTTCAATAAAATGACACAAGTTTTTGCTAGTTTGACGTGCACACGATCAACTACGTGTGTAGCCCACTATAACAGACGTGGCCTTTCTCTTATAATGTAAAACCGCAAACAACGCCCCTTTTGTTTGATTAGGTCGATACATTGAAAATGGTGGCTTTTCATGCCACACCTTTCTGTTGGTAAATGTAAAAAATCAACTTACGCGACTCCAGCACAGAGTAGATCGCATGCATCTTGTGTCTGGCACGATCCCTCCACAGCTGCAGACAAATTCTTTGTTTTTACAGTGAATAATGTTAAACGGTTTGTTTGTTTGTTTTGATATGTGATGGGCATGTTACCAACACGGGCATTTTTTATTGTATTCGATGAAAATGCATTTCTAACATTATGTTGTAAATTTTTATTCACTTTTTATTAGGGCGGTTTAAAATTTTACCATTGCCAATTTCGGTCCTCGCGCAAAGCTGGTTAGCGGTGCAAGTGGTGCTTGTAGGAAACGCTCCATTAGCCATTGTTCCAGTTCCACACGCAATTGTTGCTCCCATATCAGCCACAGACTCTCTGTTGCAGTTATCTTCGTTATTGCAACAGGCTGACACGCAGTTCCTGAATAATATAAAATGGATGTTAAAAATACTGAAATAAACTCGGACAAACTTTTTTGACTGAGCAACTACACTTTGAAAACTGTGCTTTGAAAAAAGGTTTTAACAGAAATTATGATAAATTTAGCATGATGCATAGTATTGAATTATTGTTGAATTGTTGCATCGGACCAATGCATATTCAAAAACTTACGCGGTGTCTGCACAAAGAGCGTCACAAGTGGCGACAGAATCTTGACATGATCCCATTGTTGTCACAACTGTACCATCTAAAAACAGCAAGTATGTTTATTATCGCGTTTACTTGGCGTTAAAAACATTTGTGCTTTTCAAAACAAGGCCGATAAAACAACAATCTTTACAACACATAAGCACATACTCAGTTGACTGTTTTGTTCAAATATTCTGTGTTATAACGTAAATTTTATTTCATAACGCTGGTGAAAATATGGCTTATACCTTTTGAAACGCACATTCAAGAGATTAAAAACCTTAATTGAAATTTTTGTTTGGCACAAGAAAAATTGTTTAAAAAGATTTGGCTTAATAAAACTTAAAGAGATGTTTCTTTCTCAATATAAATGCAGTGGTGAAATTGTAATACACCATCAGGTTTACATTTTCTTACCTGTCGTTTCGGTTCTTCCACAAATCTGGTTAGCCGTGCAAATCGTAAACGTCAGCACTCCAGAAGCAGCTGCCGACCCATCCTGGGTAAAAGTTCCCACCATACAAACTCTCAGCGCGTTTGCGGCCGTAATCTCAGCAACGGTTCCCGAGTTGCAATCGTCAGCGTTCGAGCAACAAGCTGACACACATGGATCCCTACACGAAAAAGCGAAATATTGTATTAAGCGTCCAAGTTGGTTGTAAAGGTTCATGTTGACTTACGTTTCACCAGTGCATAGTCCGGCGCATGCATTTTGATCCTGACACGAGGCTGTGGTTGTAGTCGACCCTGTAAAACGTTAAAACAAGTTATTTTTTTGGCTAAAACTAGTCATTATGTGTCCCCTTCCACGAAGGTATTGTTTTTGTCTGTATTTTTTCTGTCCGACGCTGGTTTGTTATACGCGTTTGGTCAAGAAAGAGTGCTTCAAATTTAGACAGATGTTAGTTATTAATCCAAATATGATCCTCCAGAAGTTTGACCCCGAATGACCCAGCGGTCCACCCACGGGCCCTCAAAACGTGTTTTTTTTAAACGGCTGTACTGACCCAAATACATAATCTGAGAGTTTCATGCTTTGTTGATTGGTGCAATGTAAGGTATTCTAAAGAATTTTGTAACTTTTTATTGGATAAACCCATTTTTATCCTATCCCTTAAACCCCAAAATAATAAGTTTTGGCCCAGAAATTCAAGCCTTAATGTTCTGAACTGTTAAACAGTTGATTGCAGTAGGTTATTCGTTTAGTATTTAAAATTTTGCCTCAATCGACCAAATAGTTACTTTTACAGGCCATGATGTGTACATTGTCAGTCAGATATAAGTCTCAACTCTCAAGGGAGTAATTCACTTGTTTACGATTAAGGTGGGCGAATGCAGGGCGTGCTCAGCTTGACGTCCGGACGGACATTTTACGAGACAATCGTGTCGGTGATCAGAAATGAGCTGTTTTTGCGCAGCTATGCTATGTCGTTTTATTAAGTTATCAAGCACATTTTCAGTTTTGGAAAATTGTGTTTAAAAACTGACCTGCAACGACAATATCTAGGTCAAAGCATGAGATTAAATTGAAAGTATTTTTCCTGTTCCTATTCATTGTTGTTTGTAATTATATGACAATAATGATGCAAAAAGAATACTGATAAAACTTGGGTTATTGCTGAAGTTTGGGTTATTGCTAAAGTTGCTTAAGTTTTTCCTTAAGAATCTAAAAATAACCAGGACGTTTGTTTACCGTAAATCCGCACAAATCGGGACTCATTCGGGAGGGGGGAGGGGGGGGGTCATTCGTTTTTGCTTGCAAAAACAATCATATGTGTAGATTAAATGATGTGTATAGTAAATTGGTAAATATCGTATGGAATACATACAATGGAAGTATGTCAGAAACCTCCTTTCTAGTTAAAAATAGAAGTCAATAATTATCATGTATTATGTGTCCACCGATTTTATTGAAGTGCTTTATTCTTATCCAACACATCTCTTGTTCGTTACTCACCTCCAGCAGGAGTAACTTCTTTCTTGGCGCAAACTTGTCCAGCAGTGCAAACCTCAGATCCACTGGCTCCAATACAGGAGAGGAAGCCTACATTTGCTGCTGCTTGATTGTTACAGTCATCTGCGTTGTTGCAGCACGCTGCTGCACACGCGCTGTGGAAATGAGTTTAAAAGTAAACTAAAAAAATCACTATGATTAAGCACGCCGTTCTTGACTTGAATGTTGATGTTAAGATTTGTCCTCAAACGCTTGAGATTTACACAAACAAATATTGTTGACCATCAGTTTATTTACTTAAATCGGCCGTATATATTTTACGTTGTATTTTGCAGCACAATGTTGAGTAATAACGTATTGCTTACTTACAGGGCTTCACCGTCACACAGACCAGTAGTACACGCTGTTGCAGTTGAGCATGTGCTTGTGGATGTTACGTCTCCATTGACTAAAAGTATAACAAGCGGTAATGTTTACAAGAAAAATCGCCCTAGTCTCCAGTATTACCTGCAGTAACTTCCTTTATTCCGCACATTTCGCCAGGTGAACATTCTGTGCTTGTAGTTGCCGCAAAGACGGTAATGCAGTCGACAGTTCCAATCATAGTAGCCACCGGATCATTGTTGCAGTTGTCCGCATTTTTGCAGCAAGCTCCAACACAATCTCTGCAACCATAGCGTATACTTTAAAAAAGTACTTCATAATAGCACAGTAAAGTGATTTATGTTTACATCCGTCTTAATCTCTTTTCTGATTTTATTTTTCACAAACTTACGTTACACCAAGGCAAAGATTGTCGCAAGCAGAGAATGTAGAACATGATGCCACGGTCGTGACGACGGTACCTGAAATAAATTTGAGTTGCGCAACAGTTAAACACATGGCTAGTATGTTTTCAGCTAACAAATGATATACATGTAAACACCTGCAGTTGTTTGAGTTCTTGAGCATTGATAGTCAGTTGGGCAAGTTGCAGTTACAAACGATCCAACTGTGGGATCTGACCCATCCTGGGTCATTGTTCCTATGCGACAATCCAAACCATTCGCAACGCCGCACAGAAGTGCGACAAACACGGCTATTGCTCCAGCGAAAGACATTTTTTGTTTCGGTGTTTCAAGTGGTCGATTATTTACGACAAGTTTGTGACAAATCCTGTACTCAATAATTCTATGAAAATAGAACGTTTTTATTGAACATAAAGCACTTTGTTATATTGTTAGCAAAAAATGAAAAGTTTACTTTGTGCGAAAAAACACGAATATTTTTCCTGCTAGAACGAGAACTTTTCTACACTACGCAAAGATTTTTGGGTCCACATTTTAAGCAATGCTTAACCAAATAGATCTGGTTTCACAAAAATCAATGTCACATTGTGATTTGGTAATCTGCATTTTTAGATTGAAAATTTGCTTCCATTAACTTTGCTAAGTCGCCGACTTCGCACCACATGTAAAAGTTGAACTGTACACACACAATTTTATTTCTACACCTGATGTTCTTAACCTGCGTTTGCTCATACAATTAACTTCAGAAAGTCGGTGCCCTTTAACGCTCCAAATTGCTAACCAGCAACATTTTTCAAGTTTAAAGTGCTCTTCTGGCATGGCAAATGTGCCAGATTTGCCAGAAGAGCTCTTTAAACTTGGTATTTAGCCTGGCAGCAATAGCTTATATACAGCAACATTTTTCTTACACAGCGTTCTCCCCACAAAATGTTTTTTTTCCAAAAACTGGGCGTTTCGGTCAAGAAAAAAAAACTTTTTAAAAGGCATGTACATTAAAACCATGCTAAGATTAAGACTTCTTTTTGTGTCTAAAAAAACAAGCTTAAAAGGCGACTACGACTGCACTCCCTTTTAACCCCCGAAAATTTCGAATCAATTTGCCGCCTAACACTGACACGTTCTGTCTCAAACTTAGCAATGCCGATCTCTTTCTTCCCACTTCACCGTAAACTCAAACCCAACTGCACAAAAACGTGGCAGTTCCCTCCTTATATTCACTACATTGTAGCGTCCCGACTCTTTCAAGGGAGTCTGATTACCCCAAAACTTTTTCTCTCGCACAGCGCCATTAGAAATTTTTCAGGGATCGTTTCCACGTGTTGACTAGTGGTGTGCGGTGAGGATCGGCGTTTTTCTCGTGATTTTGTCGTTGCTGGTGTTGGGCTCCAGTTTACTTCAATTTAATCTTCCCGTTAGTGCACAATGACTTTTCTTCTGTAACACTTGGTTGGTCTTAACCCTCGTTCAAGCACCAGTTTCACAATTAAAAAAATGGTCTACGTATATGAATTAGACCATTACATTTTCCATGTGCGATTTAAAATCTGTACTAGCTTTCATGCAATGTACACGTATGTAGCAAACCAAATAAATTTAATCACTCACAGTAATTTTATTTAAAATTATTTATTGTGTTCATGCAGCTCTTATACTAGGTCAGGGGTCGCCAACCTTTCCACTCAATAAGCCGTTTGTTTGGACCCATTTTACACAGTTAAAACAGTGGAAGCCACAAAGCCCTTTTAAAATGTACTGCCACTACATATGAGGTTTTTTTGGCGGTAAAATGCTGCCAGTTTGTCTCTTTCATACTTTACGTTTCATGGTATGTAGAAACGCCGTTGTAGCTAAATACTAGAAGCGGACACCGTCATGTTTTTGCACTGCAATTTTCGTTTTCGACTTTTATGGCGGCATAATTAAATATTGTAAAGATTTTGTAATAACTGAAATTGGGCCGCAGCAGTGGGATCGAAGAGTCACAGGTTAGCGACCCCTATTCTGGGTAAAGGTTTTGTGTTGGTTGCTGTTAGTGCGGTGCTTGTCGGCTTTGTTACTGCTTTAACTGTAAAGATGGAATCAGAGCAACACTGTTACCACGTGAATCTCTTGCTCGCTCCAGGCTAGAAAAAGAAAAGTCAATTTGCCTTTTTCTGTCTTCACGCTTCTTAGCTTCGTGCTTTTTCTTAGCTTTAATTAGGGCGGAATACCTGATTGTAGAAAACCCTTTCGCTTACTATATAACATATATTTACGTGTTTACAAAATCAATTTAACTTTTTTTCGAGGTATATTTAACAAGATTTTCGGGTACTGCATTAAGTATTGGGCTCTGCAAATCTTGAAACTTATTGCATCAAAATCGCATTGTATAAGACCATCACTTTAACCCCAGCTGGACATGCCATACCTGGGGGGATAAATACTTTGTTTGCAAATGTCTAAACTCCCTAATTGCTACATTCTTGATGACGTCGACTGAATCGCTGTTGTTTCAGTTTTTTAAGGCCCCACTTCCATAACACGAGTGCAAAGCGTAGTAAGGTAAACAATTGACTTAAATTGCGGCTTAAATGCTTAAATAATGACCGTACACTCCAAAAATTGCATTTTATTGGTAAGTGTTCAACTATTAATTTAACAAGAAAGTAGTTCAAACAAAAAAGTTTTAAAAGCTGATTATCCGTTCGAATAGCTGATTTGTTTCCAGTCACTTTTATCAAGCATGTCTTATGATTTAAACTATTATAAGGTTTGTGTTTCAAATCACGGTCAAGCAGTTTATTATGGGCCTGCTTCCCTGAAGGGGACACATATTGATTTTACTCAAAATGTTTGTTTTTTTCTTGTTTTTTTCTTTTTTTTTCTTCTACCCAAAGTTTGTCCGACTCGTTTTTCCATCAAATCCTTGATGGACTTGGATGAAATTTACACAGATGGTAGATGAAGTTATGTAGATGTGCATCCCACTTTGTGTTTGTTGATAACCCCAGTATTTATCCCGCTAGCCTCCTAAAATGTGTATTTTTCCCCGAAGTTTGTACGACTCGTTTTTCCATCAAATGTTGGATGAATTTGGCTGAAACTTATACAGATGGTAGATGTAGTTATGTAGATGTGCATTCCACTTCGTTTTTGTCGATAACCCCAGTATTTATTTCGCTAGCCCCCTAAAATAGGTACTTTCCCCCTAAAGTTTGTCCGACTCGTTTTTCTATCAAATGTTTGATGGATTCGGCTGAAATTTACACAGATGGTAGATGTAGTTATCTAGATGTGCATCCCACTTCGTTTTTGTCGATAACCCCAGTATTTACCCCGCTAGCCCCCTAAAATAGGTATTTTCCCCCTAAAGTTTGTCCGACTCGTTTTTCTATAAAATGCTTGATGGATGTGGCTGAAACTTATACAGATGGTAGATATAGTTATGTAGATGTGCATCCCACTTTGTTTATCCGGATAACGCTAGTATTTACCCCGCTAGCCCCCTAAAAGGGGTGAGTTTGTAAACAATGTCAGAATTGGTTAAAATTTGGATAGCTTGTAAACTATGCCAATTATCGTTATTGCGGCATTGCAGTTCGGGGTTGTTAACAGCCCTTTGACGTCAGAAACATTAACGGTTGTTGCTCAAAGCACCTCTAGTGGTTGAAATATTAAACGTTGGCAGATTGGAATGAAATTTTGCAGTACTATTGATTGAGTCATTATGGTTTCCTACTTTTAAGTTTGTGTGTGTTGAATCGCAATCAGTTATCCTACTAGCTCCCTAAAATGAGTTTTTTAATTTAAATAGTTTTTACTCCATATAGCATATTTAGATGTGCACAGCACCAATCACTGTGTTTGTCTTCACAATACCAAACTTACTCATTGTTATCTATTGAATTGCATTATTTTCATCTTTGCATGTGTGGGGACCCACAAGTTTTTGCTTGCTGAAACAATCAAGGTTATAAAAGACGATGGCTAATATGGGATCCAATACAAAATAAGCATAGGAAATATATTTATGTTTTAAAATAGATCATAGTGTATGTGCAAGGGCAATATGTGCTAAGCCACCCTTCTAGTTATGTTCTACGTTTTCTTTTAGCATCAAAAGTTTGGTGTGCAAGATTCAATATTTTCTACCTCGTAAACAACAGACACTATGCTGAAATTTTTACTGTTGTATTTAAAGTTTGAAAATTTTAACGCTTTTGGAATGTACAGAAACAGTTCAAATATATCATAACACTGAGACACAGCTTACATTAACACACTTCACAGTAGGTTGAAATCCATGTGCAACGTAAAAAAGTAGTTTAAACTTGGATATATATTCTCTAAATCACACAAACACAGTAATGATGATGCATTGGAAACACATCGATTAAGCCATGAACCAACCGAGAACCACAAGACCCATCATCACCAACATATTAATTTGTGCTGCATGTTCAGCACCACCAGTGGTTGTTGTGGCTGCAGCAGTGGTTGTAGTCGTGGTTGTTGTTGTGGCAATAGCGGCAGAGTTGCAACCATCAGTGTCACAGCAAGTTGATACGCAGTTTGCCGCCCTGTGAAATAACATAATCATGTTTTGCTGCTTGTATGTTAATATGCATGTTACAAGACAATGATGTTATTATCACCTATGATGGGACAAAGTTTGTATGAATACATTTACGTACACGTTAAGGGCAAAGGTTTGCTTGAAATTTGATAAAGTAGCATCAATTTATGATTATATTTTTTCTCAAACTTACGTTCCACAAAGTGTGTCGCATGCAGTTGCTGCTGTACAAGATCCAACTGTAGTCACTGTTGTTGTACCTAAACATTAGCAAAGCATTAGAAAAAATGTCTGCAAAAGTATATGTCCTCGTTTCATTCATTTAGTTCATAACATTGAGTAAATGCCGTTTGCCAGTACTTTAGTCAGGGTTCGTACATGAGAAAAAATAGCATTAACGTCGCACAAGACTTACTTCCAGATGTTGCAGAGGTTTGAGTTCTTCCGCACTGTTCGGATGCAGCACACCGAGTGTAAGTCATATCCATAACTGGTGTGTCTGAAGTTGAACTTCCAACGTAACAGTTTCGGGCTGTTTGTTGGCTCACTGTTAAACTGTTGCAGAGATCCGAACTGCTGCAGCAAGCACTCACACAATTTCTGTGAAAAATGTGTTGCCGGTTATAATACCCCCTTGTCGTTGTGGTGTTTAATAAAAGCTGAATGGTGTTTAATATAGGTAATCGTGAATATATAATATTCTATAAATGATCAATGAGATGAACGTATATCTCATATAAAACTTACGGAGTTGAGCCACACAATGTTGCACATGCGCTCTGAGCTTGACACGATCCAACGGTTGCAACTGCGGCTGAATCTAAAAACATTACAATTGAGTGAATTGGTTGGACTGAGCAAAGCAAATAGGCAAGTACATCAGTTGTTTTTTAGTTTTCTACGTTTGTTTTTAAGATTTGATCACACTTACTTCCCGTTCCGGTTGTCGTTTCTGTTCTGGCACAAACGTGATTTGCTGTGGTGCAGGCCGTTGTTGCGGTTAAAGTTGTTCCAGAGACCGTTCCTGTGTAGCAAGTCAGCGTGCTTGTCATCATAGCAACCGTAACACTGTTGCAACCGTCCGCATCGTTGCAGCATGCGCGAACGCAGTTTCTACAAATTGTGCATTATTGATCATGTTGATTTTTGTAGAATGTGTGAGCTTGTTAACTTACGAGTCATCTGCACAGAGCAAGTCGCATGAGCCTGCTGAAGCTTGACATGATCCTACAACAACCACTGTGTCCATGTTGTCTGAAAATTGTGGTTTTGTTAAAAAATTCCGACGGATACTTTGTGACTTAAACCGCACGATGTTTTTACCTGCTGTTGTGGTTGTTTCAGTTCTTCCACAGAACATATTGGGATTGCAATGAGTGGCCACCATGCTTCCAGTTGCGGCGTTGCTTCCAACTGTAGTAGTTGTTCCAACCATACAAATTATACCTGTCTGTACAGCGACTGTCAAGGTATTGCACAAGTCGTTTGTGCAGCATGCAGCAACACAATCTCTGCAAAATTGTCAAAGTGGTTATTAAAGTCTCAGTGAGTGATTTTATCTGACGCTGATTGTATGAAAATGTCAAATGTTGATTTTGCGATGTGACGTTTTGTTGCTTTGGTAAAACTAAAAATCCTTGTCATTGTGGCGTTGGCTAACTTTAACTTACGGTGAAGCACACGAATCATCACAAGACGTTCCGTCAGCAAGACATTCTCCAACAGTTGTAACAGCGTCGCCTAAACATATTTAGTTGTTTGTAATTTCGTATGATTAAACATTCAAACAAGTTTGTCTCTGTTTCATACCCGAAGTAGTTTCACGTCTTCTGCATTTTTCTGTGGACGCGCAGACCATTGTTCCAGTGAGTGTTCCATCAGTTACGGATCCTGTAGCACATCGCACCACATCTACTATGTCAGTTACAGCGAGACTGTTGCAAAAATCTCCATCGTTGCAACATGCAGATGTGCAACCCCTGCAAAATATCTAACATTTTATGTTTTTCTACCTAGGCAGGTTGTTAAGCAAAACGATGAACGCAAGATAAATGTAAAAGTAAAAATAACTGGCGAGTTAGATTTTATCACAAGATGCAGCAATTTTTATGTATGTTGAAAATTCTACTCACGTGACTCCAGCACAGAGCAAGTCACATCCAGCTTGTGTCTGGCACGATCCTTCTGTAGCACCTGGAAATAAGATTGGGCATTTTACAAAGTAGAACTTTGCACTATGCACAACTTGGGTTACACGTTAAACTGTTGGAATATTTATTGTGTGTGGTTGTCGGTACAAGTAAAAAGTCATCAGTTTAGGTTTTTGGCCAAACGGATTATCGTATAAACTCGAAAGGAAATGTCAGTTTGCTAAATTAAGTTTGGTTTATTTACCTCCTGACACTTCTGTCCTTGCGCAGAGCTCGTTAGCGGCACAAGTGGTAGCAGTAGGAAATGCGTTGTTAGCCCAAGTTCCAGTCCCACATCTTATTCTACCTGCAATCTGTACTACTGTTCGGGTGTTACAATTGTCTGAGTCACTGCAACAAGCTGATGTGCAGCTTCTGTAAAATTAAATTAAAGAAAGAGATAAAAGGGTAACGTGACAACATACAATTCGAAATGCAAGAATCATATCGCACAGGTCAAAAAAATAAAAGCTCTTTTACAGAACACTTTACTTTGGGTTTTCTAAGGGCCTTTTTGAATTCAAAAACATTCAATAACCAAATCGTCCAAACTTACCCAGTGCCGGCACATAGACTGTCACATTCAGCCTGGGTCGAGCAAGTTCCAGCAATAGTGCCTACAAATATCTACCAGTAAAAAAACTTTTCTAATAAACCACAACATGATTTATTTCCTACTTGTAGTTAATGTTCGCCCACATAGCGATCCAACAGCACATGTCATTGATGCAGCAGTTGGGTCAGCTCCAGTCCCACACAGAACCACGTTGTCTATATCTGCTACATCCCGAGTGTTGCAATAATCCCCATCCTTGCAGCAAGCCGATATACAACCCCTGATAATATTGCGATGTTGATATTTAACTTAGATATCTTAAACTCAAAAAAGTAGTTACCGTTTAGGAGTGTGATGTTAAATCAAAAGTGTGCTAAATCTGTGTTTTTATCTATGTTAGCAAACCTGGGAGGTATAAAGCATATTTTGTTCCTATTCCATGCAAATAAACAACACCTGATCAAATATTATGTGCTTGATATTTTTTGAAAGTAGTTTACAAAAGTAAATTACATTTTAAGCGCAATACGAAACTTATGTTTGAAGTATCCATTTATAAGGTTAAATTAATACTTGTGTCAATCTATGCTTAAGCCACGTAACTCACGTTGCACTGTCGCAAAGTCCCTCACATGCTGTCTGAGTCTGACACGATCCGACAATGGTGGTGGCTGTGAAAGAGAAATGTCTTATTTAAAAAATTGAAATAAGACACCAACGTTCCAAACAAAATGCCGATGTCCTGGTAGTGACGTTTCTTTTGACTCAAACACAGCTTTATAGCGTATACTTCTGAACTTTACAGACAGCAGTTTGTAAAGTGTGTTTTAAATGTAAAGGCAATGTATCAGATGTGGTAACTTATTCCCCGCTTTTGTAGCAAGAGTAGCTTCGGGATATCTGCTAGTGTTACTGCATAAATTTGTACAAGCATCATGTGTTTGCAAGTTTTATGTGTTGGTAACGTACAACCGATTGTTGTTATGACCAAGGTATGTATCTGACACTCACTTGAACCTGATGTTGTTTCTGTTCGTGCGCAAAGCTCGTCAGCGGCACAAGTAGTGGCTGCAGGAAATGCATTGTTAGCCCAAGTTCCAGTTCCACATACAATTTTGGCTTCGATCTCTGCTACTGTTCGGCTGTTGCAGTCATCAGCATTGTTGCAGCATGCAGCTGTGCAGTCTCTGTAAACAGTATAATGCTTAAATTTGTTTGCTTATGGTAGAAATCCTAATTCAGGTTAAATAACATAACTTGTTATGCGCCGGATGGTTCCGATATTCCTGTTTTATTTAAAAAATTTAACATTCGTTTAATCAACTGGCTTCGATTGCTCATTGTCTTCGGCCCATTTGTATATTATAAATACCCTAGCAATGCATTGAAAAACAAATTATATTTGATTTGCAGAACCTTCTGCCACATTTTCCAAAACTGTGGTAAAGCAATTTCCCCCCGCTATAACATTATTCCAAACTTACGTAGTATCAGCACACAGGGCATCGCATTCTGCTTGAGTTGAACATGTTCCGGTGACTGTTGGAGCTTCAATTAAATACAAACTTTTAGTACGATTCATAAGTATTGTAGCAGGTCTTGCGACCTTTAAACTGAGCATTGCAAATCACACTTACTGCCTCCAACCTCCTTTCTTCCACAAAGCGATCCAGCTGCACAAGTCAACAGTGTTGCAGTGGCGCTTGCACCAGTTCCACATCGCACAATGTTGCTCATCTGCGTCACTGTCCGAGTGTTGCAGGTGTCAGCATCATTGCAACATGCCGATACACAATTCCTATGGTAAAAATATCAGACTACATGTAAAAAATATCTAAACCTGCTGACACTGGACTTATTTGATCTAAAAAATCCGTTTTGTTTGTGTTTGTGGCATACCGAATTTTCTAAGTGTTTAAAGAAACTCAACATCACTTACGTGTCACTATCGCAGAGTGCCTCACATTCAGCCACAGTTGAACAAGATCCAGTGGTGGTTACATCTGTGAAAGGTATGTTTTTAATAAATGCAATGGCATTTGCTTTTGAAAAAGCAGTCAACTTAGAAACTCTGTGAGCTTTAAACCAGTTTACTTCCATTTTTTCGTTTTTATTTTTAGTTCAAGTTTATTAATCGTTGTTGTCAGCCAAAATAGTTTCACATATTTTATTTATTTATTGCAAAAGAAACACTATGATGTTGGCTGCATATTCTTACCACCATTGTTCGCTGTTACTTCCTTCCTTCCACACAGATCTCCCGCGTCACACGCCATTGCAGGGGTAGCGAACGCGCTGCCGTCATGTACCCCAACCCCACATGTCACTGTTCCTCTCATTGCTGCGACCCCGGTGTTGCAGTCGACAGCATCATTGCAGCAAGCCGATACACAGCCCCTAAAATAAGCGTTACAGGCAAACTCAATGCAACAAAACGTCTTACTTCGCAGTGACCAAAAAAGTCTCGGTAATTGCGCTTAACCGTTACTAAGCACATGTCCATTGCGGCATTTTTTGCATATTTGGAATATTTTAATTTAATTTCTACTTACGTCATTCCGGCGCATTGAGCGTCGCAAGCGGCCAGATCTGCGACACATGCGCCTGTAGGATCTAAAAAATACACAGTATTAGTTAAAAATAAACATGTACACTTGTACTGACATATTATGTGTTTTAATGTTATGCCGATTTACAATCATTTTATCTTTACAACCGACTTTACTTACAATACACGAACACACTTGTAAACAAATCATAATTTTGTCCCAAGTTACGACTTACCGCCACTAGCAGTTTCGGTTCTTCCGCAAAAGAGTTCATTGTTATCACAGCTAGTTTGAGTTATACCACCAGCAGTACCAACCAGACATGTCGCAGGCTGAGCATCACTGAACGAAACGCCACACAAGAAAACAGCCAACAGTACGGCTGCACGTACTTGACCCATGTTTTTGGATTTAAGATAATATATTGGATGAAATAAATCCAAATGTATCTGCAACATACTTGCTCAAATATATCACTGACAATAATGAGTAAGTTAATGACAAGTTTGCCCGCAGTATTCAGGCCATCCCAACATGCGCACACAACTTTGGTCACTTTAAATATTTGAAAACGTCATTGACCGAGTTTTTAAATTTTTTGAATTTTCTGTCTATAAACAGTACATATTTTTTATCTCCTCTAACCAACTTCTTTTCCCGAAGTTTGTAGCAATTTCACAACAAAACTTCCTAGTTAGTCGTATTTAAACGATAAAAATTTATAAGTCATACACGAAACTGGTGTTGTGAGCCTTTTGCAGATTTATTTTACTCACTAAATTGAGCTACCACTTCGCCGCAAAATCTTTCTCGTTTGCGCCCGAAATCCAAGCACATCGTTGCCGACTTTCTTTATTTCTACACTTACTGTAAGTCCACTGAACTGAACAAAAACGTGGCAGCCCCCTCCTTATATTCACTACATCGCTGCGTCCCGACTCATTCAAGGGAGTCTGATTACCCCAAAACTTTTCTTTTTTCCCTCGCTCAGCGCCATTAGAAATTTTCCAAAGGTCGCTTCCACGTGTTGACTGGTCGTGTGCGGTGAGGATCGGCGTTTATTTCGTGCCCCTGTTCACTTTAATTGAAGTCTTTTCCTTCTATTGCACTTGGTCGGTCTAAAACAGATTCGTTAAACAACCGTTTAAGATTTGTAAAGTTGTCCTACTTGTACATTTAACAACCATTAGGATGTGCGACTAAAAATCTGTATTAGCTCCTGTGCAATGCACATTTTTTAATCACTCAAATTAACAACGCTAAACAAAGTTATTGTGACTAATGCAGCTGTTTTGAAACTGAAATGTTTGTTTTGTTGTTGTTAGCGGTGTGCTTGTGATTTTGTTACTGCTTCAACATTTGAGACAGAATTGGAACTGTAGTATAGCACGTGGATCTCCTGCTCGGTTCTTCTAGAGAGGATTTGTTGTAGACGTCATTGCCTTTTTCTTACTCCACGCTTTGAATCTTCGTACTTGCCTTCTATGAGACGAGGAAAATGAAGGACCTATGATTGTATCTGGTTTTATATAACAATAAAACCAACTTGTCGCATGTCAGTTAACATACATTTCATGTTCACCAAAACTAATTTCTTTTCGAGCTGTATTTGTTTTGTGTTTTGTTATTACTGTCGGCCTATTCCAGTTTTAAATGCTTGAGACGGCTAGCCTATATTTATACAGTTAATCGCTTCAAATCGCAACCCTCCGTTAATGATCCCTTTACAGACGCAAACCAAACGGTTCATTACTTGCAAAAGCGGCTTGATTTGGCATAGCACTTTTAATACCCCTGACGTACTATGATTCAAACTACTGCATGTTCTATGTTTAAAAATAACAATCAGGCGTTTTAGTGCACATGAGCTGACGTTGTCCACTTCGTAAACCACAGCTGAAAGATATACACTTGTATTTGACGTTGTAAAGTTGTGGTGGTTGTGGTTGTTGTAGTGACAGCGGCGGAGTTGCAACTGTCAGTGTCACAGCAATATTCGATGCAACCTGTAACCATGCATTTAAAACATGTTTTTTAAAGTACTTAACACTCCAGTTAGTTTTTTTTTCTAGTTTTAGACTTTTCGGTATGATTGGTTAAATGAAAAGGTATTTTTCCCTTATATATCCCATTCACTCGTTGTAAAGCATGTTTCCAACGTTGCATTCCGCTGCTGTGCTGCAAGATCCAACTGTTACCACTGTAGAAGTGTCTAAACACGTAAAATGATGTTAATATCTGTCTGTATAGAATACAACAATTATCATTTACCTCCGCTTGTGGTTGTTGTTTCTTTTCTTCCACACATTTCTCCACTTGCACAATGCTGAAGAGTCAAACTTCCAGTTGCTGCTGCACTTCCAACTTGGGTGGTTGTTCCAGCCAAACATTTTCGATCAGAGCAAGTTGGTATTGCAACATGTTTAAAATAGTTAGTTTTGTGTTTTGTTTTGAAAGGTGTTTTTTTCACGAAGACGAATCCTGAAATCGATTTTATTTACAAGATTAAAACTCAGGAAGCTCCTGAGGATTAATTCCGAACATTTTTTAAAATTTTTTTCATGTGACTTTGGCGAACTTTTAACTGCTTTGCGCCCGAAATCCAAGCACATCGTTGCCGACTTTCTTTATTTCTCCACTTTACGGTAAGTCAACTGAACTAAACAAAAACATGGCAGCCTTCTCTTTTTTCACTTCATCGTAACGTCCCGACTCTTTCAAAGGAGTCTGATTACCCCAAAACTTTTTCTCTCGCTCAGCGCCATTAGAGTTTTTCCAAAGGTCGCTTCCACGTGTTGACTCGTCGTGTGCGGCGATGATCGGCGTTTTTCCTCGTGTTTTTGTCGTGGCCGTTTCGTGCTCCTGTTCACTTTAATTAAGTTTTAGTGTTCCATAGATTTTCCTTCCGTATCACTTGGTCAGTCTAAACAGATTCGTTTACGCAACCGTTTAAAATTTGTGAAGTTGACCTACATGACGTTTAAGAACCATGAGGATTTGCGATTTAAAATCTATATTACCTCCTGTGCAATGCACATTTTTGAATACAACAGTAAATTAAAGCATTAGAAGTAACAGTAATAACAAAACGTTGTTGTGGCTAATGTAGCTATTTTGCAAGATAAATATTTCGTGTTGATTGCTGTCAGTGGTGTGCTTGTGGTTTTGTTGTTGCCTCAACCGTTGAGACAGAATCGGAACGGTAGTATAACACGTTGATCTCTTGCTCGTTCCTTTCAGAAAGGGTTGTTGTAGACGCCATTGCCTTTTTCTGTCTTCACGCTTTAAAGCTTCGTACCTGCCTTCCATGAGACGAATGAAATGAAGATACCTATAATTGTATCTTGTTTTGCACAACACGAAAACAAGCTTGTCGAATGTCAGTTAACATATATTTCATGTTCACCAAAACAAATTTCTTTTCGAGTTGTATTTGTTTTGTGTTTTAGCTATTGCTGTCGGTCAATTCCAGTTTCTAATGATTTGGACGGGTAGTCTATACTAAAACAGATAATCTCTTTGTTTGTCAATGTTCACAGCTTTTAGAAACCAGGTAATGACACCAGCACTACAGACCCAAACCAAACAGTTCATTAGTTGCAAATACCCCTGACGTACTGTGATTCGAACTACTGTAGGCGTTTCATTGCACATGAGCTAATGTTGTCCACTTCGTAAACCACAGGTGGAAGACAATTGTATTTGACGTTGTAAATTTTTAACGCTTTTGGAATGTACAGAATCGGTTCAATTGTATTTTAACACTGAGACACAGCTTACATTAACACACTTCACAGTAGGTTGAAATCCATGTGCAACGTAAGAAAATAGTTTAAACTTGGATATATATTCTCTAAATCACACAAACACAGTAATGATGATGCATTGGAAACACATCGATTAAGCCATAAACCAACCGAGAACCACAAGACCCATCATCACCAACATATTAATTTGTGCTGCGTGTTCAGCACCAGATGTGGTTGTTACGGTTGTTGTAGTTGATGCAGTGGTTGTAGTAGTGGTTGTTGTAGTGACAGCGGCAGAGTTGCAACTGTCAGTGTCACAACAATACTCGATGCAACCTGTAACCCTGCATTTAAAACATGTTTTTGAAAGTAATTACTTAACACTCCAGTTAGGTTTTGCACAGACAAGGCTTTCTAGTTTTAGACTTTTCGGTATAATGGTTTAAATGAAAAGGTATTTTTCTTTTCACCCGAACGCTGGTATTGAATTATATATCCCACTTACCCATTGCAAAGCATAGTTCCATCGTTGCATTGTGCTGCAGTGCTACAGGATCCAACTATTACCACTGTAGATGTGTCTAAACACGTAAAAAGATGTTAATTTATGTCTGTATAGAATACAACAATTATCATTTACCTCCGCTTGTGGTTGTTGTTTCTTTTCTTCCACACATTTCTCCACTTGCACAATGCTGAAGAGTCAAACTTCCAGTTGCATCGGCACTTCCAACTTGCGTGGTTGTTCCAGTCAAACATTGTCTTGCTGTTTGTGTTTCAACTGTCAGACTGTTACATCCATCTGCCACGTTGCAACAAGCTGCCACACAACCTCTGCAACACAGTATGGTTCATTGGTTAATACGTGGGCAAAAAAGTGATTTAGTTTATTCAGTTTCAATTGGCTGCGAACTTTCTAAGCGTGTCAGTTTTGTGCTGATGAGTGCTGCGCGTTATGTGAGAGAAATCATCAAGCGAAATGTTGTTTTAAACTTACGAGGTTGATCCACAGAGTCCAGTTGTACATGAAGCTGCTGTTGAGCAAGATCCTACCACTGTAGTAGCGCCTGAAACGACATTTTATTCAAATGGGTGTATACCTATTTACATTTTAACTAAATTAAGTTACACATTACCGAGAGTTAAAACATTTCAACAAGATGTCAAAACTTACCTCCACTTGTTGTTTCTGTTCTCCCACATTGTTCGGTAGCTTGGCAAGCCATAGCTGGGGTCGGAAATACGTTGCTAGCCAATGTGCCAACTCCACAGGTCACTACATTCTTGATTGTAGTGACTGATTCGCTGTTACAGTTGTCGGCATTATTACAGCATGCTGCCACACAACCCCTGGAGTACAATGAAACATGTATTATTTTACATCGAAGTTTACATGTAAGTCATAAACAAAAATTACAGAATGCATTTGTTATAACAATGAAAAACAATGAAAAGATGTTCTTACTGTTTTCATATACAGGTTTTGAGTTTCACGTTTTTACTCTATATTAACGTCCAACTTACGTGACACCAGTGCAGAGCAGATCACAGGCAGTGACGTCAGCCTGGCATGATCCAACCCTAACCACAGTATCCACGTTATCTGTAATATTACTTCACAATAAGTTTGTGTCGAGGTATGCAGCCATAAATATTGTCACAAGTTGTTACTTGCTGTTGTGGTGGTTTCGGTTTTTGCACAGTAAAGGTTTGGACTGCAATGTGTGGGCACCATACTTCCAGTTGCAGCGTTGCTTCCAACTGTGGTAGTTGTTCCAACCATACAAACTATACCTGTCTGTACAGCGACTGTCAAAGTGTTGCACAAGTCGTTTGTGCAGCACGCAGCTACACAATTACTGTAAAAAATGGAAAAACTAGTTATTAATATCTTAGTAGGTGATTTTATCTGATACTGATTGTATGAAATTTGTAGGGAAAGTGTGACGTTTTGTTGCTTCGGTGAAACTAAAAATCCTTGTCATTGTGGCGTTGGCTAACTTTAACTTACGGTGAAGCACACGAATCATCACAAGCCGTTGCAGCAGCAAGACATTCTCCAACAGTTGTAACAGTGGCACCTAAACATTTTTAGTTGTTTGTAATTTCGTATGACTAAACATTCAAACAAGTTTGTCAATGTTTTATACCCGAAGTGGTTTCAGTTCTTCTGCATTTTTGTGTCGACGCACAAACCATTGTTCCAGTGAGTGTACCATCGGTTACGGATCCTGTTGCACATCGGACCACATCTACTATGTCAGTTACAGCGAGACTGCTGCAAAAATCTCCATCATTGCAACATGCTGATGTGCAGCTCCTGCAAAGTTTGAAGTAACGGTGTTTGTGTGGACTCTAAGCGGGAATTAGGCAAAAGTAGGACGCACATATATTGGAAAACAAAGATCTTAATTCAAACTTACGCTACGCCAGAGCAAAGTAGTTCACATGAGGCTTGTGTCTCGCAGGAGCCCACGGTATCACCTGTGCACATTTACATTGCATTTAAAAAACATATCACTCAGTAAATAGGATTCAATTTTTTTGTCAGTCGGTTTCACCACAAAAGCCAATTTTTAGCCGGTTCTGTTACAAAAAGACCATTTACAGTAACTAGTAATGCTAACCGGTTCGCTGATCTCATAAAGTTTCGTGACACGGTTCTACACAACCGGTGCAAACCGGCTGAATCCCACCACTGGATGGGTATTAATATGTGAACGACGTCGTACGACGGACCAATATTTCGTTTTGTCTGATCTTAAGTATCGAATTCGCTTGCGATTTTTGCAACCTAAATGCTTAAGTAAAAAGTTTACACTGTTCACCTCCACTGATTTCTTTTCTGGCGCAAAACTCTCCCGCGGCACAAGTCGTGGCTGTTGGAAACGCTCCGCCGTTCTCTACTCCAGTTCCGCATCGTAGAGCCGCATTAATCTGTGCCACAGTGCGGGTGTTGCAATCGTCAGCGTTGCTGCAGCATGCTGATACACAGTTGCTGTGAAACAATATAGTTGTTGTGCAAACTGTGCTTAAAAGATTGTCTACCTATGACTCAGAACAGCTATTTCTAGCTGTTTTAGTTCTTGTTTTTAAAACCGAATTCCTCGTTAGCGACCTTTGTAACAACATACTGCTAACATACGTGAAGGAATATCTAAAAGCAACTCGAAAAGTTCCTGTTTCACTCCAAGTGGTATAAAAACGTATACTCTGTTTAAACCCAACTATACATTAATTAAAACTTATTGGTGCAAATGTTGAAAGCTCTACCTAAGGTTTAAATATGATACTTCCAACTCTCGACGTTTTTTGTTTGAGAAATTTAGATTCCTACTTACGCAGTGCCGGAGCAGAGAGAGTCACACTCAGCTTGAGTGGAACAAGAACCGGTCGTGTCACCTGAAAAATATTTGGCGATTACTTTATAAGTTGCCAGCTCTACTAATTGATGAATATAGTCATGCTTCAAGTTTGTAAACTTCCCTTTAGTCTACCGGTAATTGTATTTGAATTACCCGTCGAACTGGCGATCCCCCACGACAAAGCTGACATGTGCAGCATACACCTCAGGCAACGGTGCTTGTGGTTCGACTTTCGGCGGCTTTACCACTGTGCCTGTATAGCTCAGTTGGTAAAGCGCGAGACCCGGAAAGATTTCTGTCGTAAGTACGAATCCCACTGCAGGCTAGATATTTTTAGTCTCTATCCACTTGGCCGACCAGGCCCAAATAGGGATGCTTATGAGACCGGCTTGTTTCTGTACCACGCCACGATCGCTAGTCTGCATCGGCGCTTTAGGGCTAATCCCAGTATGAACGTTCTCTTCAGTATGAAATGTTCTTATCTTAGTTGAATTAACCGACGTTTCAAAGTCGCATTCGGGACGACTGTGGACATTAGGTCTACTAATTAATGTTGAACGTAAACGAGTTCTTACCGCCTGTAACTTCGGTTCTTCCGCAAAACTTCTCAGCTGTACATGTTAACGGTACTGGGAAGTTTCCGCTTGCCAAAACCCCAGATCCACATCGCACCACGCTGTCCATTTCTGCCACTGTTCGTGTGTTGCATGTGTCAGCATCGTTGCAACATGCCGATACACAGTTTCTATGAATAAATGGATAAAGTGTTAATATTTAGGCGACTCCGGTTAATTTAGAAATAAAACACTATATTTTTTACAATAATAATAATTGATTTACACAATTGACAAGTGAACCACTTTTTTTAAAATTGATTTATTTGTCTATGAAAGTAAACAAATATTCTTGATGTTGATTACATAACTTACGTTGCTCCATCGCATAGAGTTTCACATTCAGCAACAGTTGAGCAGGATCCGACAACAGTTGTGGCTGAAAAGGAAAATTTTATGTTTAAAAAACCGTGAAATAACTGTATGATAGTGAAAACAGGCTACTTTACCTATAAATCAATAATTATTATTTGCCCGCGTTTGAACACAAGAGCTCGTGTTACCCACAACAACATACAGCCTTGTACATTGATCAAAGCCTACTTCAATTTGGACAAGTACAATATTTTTTGCTAATTGTCCGACAGAGCTTATTGACGCTTTCGTCTTTAATGTACTTGTTCTTACTTCCTCCGGATGTTGTTTCTTTTCGTCCACACAGATCGCCTGCGTCGCATGTCATTTCAGCTGTAGGGAAGTTTGTACCATCGTGTGTTCCAACACCACAATTTACTGTCCCTCTCATTGTAGCTACCGCTGAGTTGCAGTCGTTAGCATCATTGCAGCAAGCCGAAATACAGTTCCTGAAATACGTAGTAAACGCAAATTGTTTTTAAAGGTTGTTAAAGCTGGCAGAGCAGGTTGTCATTGCAACATATTAAAAATAGTTAAGTTTTTTTTGTTTTAAAATTCGTTTTTTACGAGGACGAATCCCGAAATGTTTTTTTTTCACTAGGTTTGAAACTCGGGACGCGTCCGAGGACGAATGCCGTTTTTTATACGGGTAAGTAGCATTGTTTTAATGTATTTTCTTCAACTTACGCAGTTCCGGCGCAGAGAGCTTCACAAGCGGCGAGATCGGCCACACAAGAACCTACTTCGGCTAAAATATACAACGGTTGTTAAAATGTAAAAAAATAGTCAAATTTATGAATTTCGTTTCTCCTTTTGACTTTGAATGTAACTTTAAAGAAGAGCTGGTAAAACGGTTTCATAAACGTTTGTTTACTTATTTTCTTTCACGATGAAATAATTACACACAAAAAAGCTTAGAACAAGATGCTACTTACCTCCGCCGCTTGCTATTTCAGTTCTTCCGCAGAAGTTTGTGCAGGCAGCTGATGCGATATCATCACCAACCGTACCAACCAAACACATGGTAACCGCTGAATTGGAGACTGAAGCTCCACACACAATCAAAATGGCCAACAGGCCAACTTTACCTACGCGGTTCATTTTAAAACTTGGTATTTCTTAGTTTTGGAAACACTGTCTACATCCAATGGCAAAGAAAAGTTACAACATTTGAGTTGCAGTACTGTTCAAAATTAGGCATATTTATACCAACAATCAAATTGAAAATTAAACGAAGCGCCTATATAAGGAAGAAAGTTGTTTGCAACCAACCTTCCAAAGGACTTGCTTTCTCTATTTTTTTAACTAAAAACTCCTTGTAATAGCTGTTTTTTTAACATAAAAATGTGTAGCGACACTATTTGCGTTATTAGCGCAGTTGGTAAGTGAAAATGCCGTCCCAAATTTACCAAGAACACCTCACGCTTTAACATATAACCTAACCAACAATATCAACTTTTTATTCTATGTTATTTTTTGTGACTTTGACAATACATATAAAAAGAAAAAGAAAAAAAACAGGCTTGTTTAGCGAATGGTGACAGTTGGGCGGCGTCGCCATGGTTACCGAGATTGCCATACCACTTTTCCATGATGGCGTGAAAAGGAGATAGCGACAAACCGTTTTCATTGCTTAATGCGTTGGCGGACTTAGCGGTATACGAAACACAGTGTATCATACCCTAATTAATTACCTCAAATTTGCAACGACTTTATAATAAAAAAGCAAACGTTACAAATAATTTAAAAGTTGCAAAAAACAACAACAATTTAAATCGTTTTAATAATTTTGTTTTTTCAGATGTATTTAAATTTACATCCGCAAAAAAAAACAATTCAAATCGGATATTCAGATGAATTATAAATTTGTTTTTGCAAACATTTTCCACTGTCCCGTAGACATTTTTATAAAAATGAAGCAGTACTTCCATATCTCCACTAAATCAAAAAAATTTCAAACGCACCTAACTGTTCTCTTACTTTCTGCTTTGCACTGGGCCAAGACGATCTCAACCACCCTTTTATATTCTCCCTGCTTTCTTGTGACTAGATGGTGTTCGGTCACCCCCTTTTTTACCCTTTAAGACGTTTTCTAAGAAAGCTCCCACGTGGTGCGGCCTTTTTCTTAAGCATTGGTTGGTTTGTATGACTGCTTTTGTTCACTTATTCACTGTCGCCATGTTAAAGCGTTTCGCAGAAACAACTTTTTTTAACCTTTTAATGTCTAAAGGTGATTGTATTTAATGCTATTTTGCCCACTTCATTTTAAAAAAAGTACCAGTGCAAATCTGTGATGGTACAAAATCATTTTTGTGACAATAGTTTTCTATGCTTATGACAAGAAATAGACAATATTTGTCTGACTTTATCATTCTTCATAACACTATGCCCCATTGTATAAGCTGTGTAAAAAGCGTAAAGTTTAAATTTTACTACGATACAGTGGATTTAAATGTGCAACAGGGTGAAAAAATAAAGCTACGTTACTTTCTTAAAACTACACAGATCGTTACGCTGCTGCAAAATTGACGCGTGAAATCGGTTGTAGTAGATGTTAAAGACGCTGAATTACTGGCAAAAGAAACAGCAACTAAGATAAAAAACCTAGTTACAGCGTGGTCGTAAACGTCTTTGTGCAAGATCTTTAAGACTTTCTCGTAGCGAAATTTGATCCGTTTAACGTCTCACACGTCTTATCAGACCCAGATGAATAGGAAAGTTACTAAAAGCCTCGTTTCAAACACCTTGTTAGAAGTTTTGGAACGTACCCAGATTGTTTCATTTTTGTCTGCCAGACACTTTAGTCGCTTAATTCAAAACTTTTTTTGCATGAAACTTATTAATAACCAGTTCGTATTATATCGTAATTTTGTGGACCGTATTGCAATTGTGTTTTTCTCTTTTTCGGTTGAATGATTTGCCGCTTTGGTTAAGGATTTTAGTTTCTGTCTTCCTGTTATCTTTGCATTTGTGTCAGTAGGGCAAAACTTTTTCCATACATTCCTTTTCTCTATTTTTAAACTGAAACAGATTTTCACTTTTATTAAAAGTCAGCGTACTAATAACATATGGCGTTAAAGTGTTTGTTAGTTAACTACGGTTATGACGTTTATGCATAAGTTACAGATTCATTAAAAGCTTTTCCTTTGAAATGCTGTGTGCTTTTTTCTTTAAAAACCTGTGTACACTTTTTTATGAAAAGCCGTAAACAATTGCTGTAATTTAATCGAATGTATGCAGAAGTGGCAATAGGACTTGAGCACCTCAGTTTTCCGACTTTTGTCACAGGCTGTTTATCAACATAATCACTCATCCTATTTTGTTAATTAAAAATATAAGACATGAGAAAATACCACAATGAAATGTAAAATATACTTTCCCAGTTAAGGCGTGATGGATACGATGCAGAGAGTAGAACGTAAATAACAGTGTTTTTACAGTTTTTTTTAAATATGGATACAATTGCGGCATTTTGAAAAAGTCTATTGCATGCAGAAATGTGCTTGTGCAAGATATCCATAACTATAGGCGGATTGAAACGTCTCTGTCACTGCGTCACAATCGATTGGGTTATTGTATTTTTTTTCTAAATGCTCCAGAAACAAGCGCACAAAAGTAAATTAATATCGGAATGTTTTCATCAGGTGTTAATGAAAGAAATTGAACTTTTGTTTGTTGTTTTAATTTGAACATTCTTTCGAACAAAAGTTTGTTATGGCAAGTCGTTCATGCTTGGCTAGATCAGAAATTTTTAAAAATGCCTGGCGGTGCACACTACGTCTAATGCGCAGTGTAAAAATTCCACGGTGGTTAGCTACAGACAAACTTTTGTTTGTTGTTGGTCAATGCGCTATTGCTGTCTGCTTGTTTTTGTTTTTGTGTCAATACAGGGGCTTGAATAAGTCCAGTCTAATTAGAATTCAGATAACTCGAGCGGAGGTGATTTGCTGAGTCACCCATACGTGTGCATGTAGCCAATGTAGTATATGACTTGCTACAAGAATTATAAAAGCAAAGGAAATGCATTTTGATCACTGCGTTTTTTAAACAGAAAACCGGATAAGAAGCGTAGTAACGATATGAAATTGTCCGCGCCGTGAAAGCCCTGAAGTTGTGAACAAGCGCGCGCTGTAAACAATGACAGTGTGTCTGCCATTGTCTGGTATTGTCGCGCCTCTAGCGACTCTACAACCCAACGGTTGATGGAGAGTCAATTGAGAAGATAGTTTACTGAAGGTCACTGGTTCGAATCCAATCGTGCACCTTTGCAACACTTAAGGGGTTAAAGCTTTTATTTGGCTAACTATATGCTTAGTTTGTGATGGTCATCTGAATGTCATTTTTGGTCATACTCTTTTAATTTGTATTTATGACTGTTATGGTACTGGTTTCGTTACTAGATCATACATGTGAATAAAATAAGTTTTAATCTAGGGCAAGCAACAGACTCTCAATTAGGAAGCTGGATTTTTTCAAACACGGAAGCGGGAACGGCCGTTTTTGTTAGCTACATTCCAAACTCGATTCCCATCAAACCCTGACACCAGGAGTTGATCACGCGTTAGCCTCGTGATTATTACGTCACATGATCCGACACTGTGCCAGAGGTGGCTGTTTCGCGATTTCGACCTCTGGACGAGTTCTGGTTTCCAAACAATGGCGCGGATGTTGAAACAATCAAATATCTCGTGTTTCCAACTATTTCGTTGTCATGGTTGCCCGTGTGGTTTAACCTCCACGCAGCCGTTGTGAGGCGGTCACACGGGTTAAAGTTCGGCTTCGCGCGACGTGTTAAGCTTTGTTTTAAATGCGGATTTGTGATTGGTTGAAGTTACATTGGATAAATAAGCGATTTTACTGCTACGGCGTGGCTGCTATGTTGCTCAACAAATGTGCCGCAATGGCGTAAAAAAATTCCTTTCGATTGAGCCACAGATGTAGCACCCTAATATAACTATCTTAAAATGTGTTTCACTAGATGACGGTAGTAGCTCCAACACGGTTTAGCAAGCAAAACATAACTTAAAAACGTTAAAAGTTTGGTGACTAATGTCAATCATAATCAATTTATGTCAATGCAGTTTAAATACAAGAGGATTTAAAATACCTAAAAATGTAGTTGCTATTCGTGAACTTTCGGTGGTGTATATGCTTGGGAAAACGAAAACTTACGCTAGCAAGGAGGTGTTGCAAAGTCGCCTCTATATTTCAAATCGTCGGCAATGAGTCTGCGAATTTCGTTCAGGTTGGTTTGCGTCACAGGACAGCGGTGCTCTGTAACCATGTAAGTTGATACTTTTGTGTCGCAAACGTTTTTTTAGCAAAAGAAAAAGGCAGAGTGGGTGTGACGAAATGTGAAGGAAAAAAGTTGTACATGTTGAAATCACGTTGCTAGCCAACTGCCGAACGACGTAGGTTGCCTTTTTCGTGACATCAACCTTTTGTTTCAACTGCTTTGTGCGGATTTAACGGTAAAACGAAACATGATAGTTGAGTGGCAAACCGCGCCACAGAAACAAAGCCAACCGACGCACCTCGTTGATTGTTCCCGGAATTCTACACCTGCGAGACACCGTGGTTTTTAATAGACTCAGCGTGGGTGCGTTTGAAATGACGCTTGTTCCAAACGTTGCTATGTTTACTTTTGTTTCAGCACCGCATCGAGTCTGTGCTTGATCCAGTAACCGCGGTTGTCTGGTAACATGGAACACAACAATCCGGCGAATTCCTATCAACCAGTTATTCCAAACAGCTCAGTAAAATATCAAACTCTTTCCCGACTGTTAAGTTGCAGACATTGCACACTGTTTCGACGCAAAAAGTCTCGTCAGTGCAGCTTGTTAGATGGGCCGTTTTGGCTATTGTAGCCATTTCACGACACTCCAGTTTGTTGGAAATAACACTCCAGTTTCCCACTGTATTTATTACCTGAATTTAATTTTGCTCCAAATGAAAGTTCAGTTGTGACCTTCCTTAGTTAAGATCCCGTTCATAAATGCTCAATTTTCGTTCAATCCACCTGACAGAGTTGTCACACTATGTTCATTTTTTGTTTATTTCACATTAGCAACATCAATATCCTTATCAGTTGTTCCAGGGTTTTACGCGTTGTAGCATAACCGGGATTTGGTAATACAATTGGTAGCATTTTAATAAATGGTGCCCAATTTTTGAATATGTTTACAGTGAAAGGTTGGTGTTTAGCCGAAGTTAAACTAAACAATAAACTACATACAGTCTTCTAAACTGGCCGTATTTTTTGTGTTTAACACTACACGAGATAAAACCGTCGCCTCTTTACAAAAGTACATTTGCTCAATACAGGATGTGGTAGACCCTGTATCGCCGTGTAATTGGAACGTTGGTAGGCAGGCGGGCAATTGAATCAGTTGAAACCCTAAACACCCCGTTGTCCACTTCGGTCGTCCATTATGTGTCTCATCGCACCCGAAATATCTACTAAAGAGGTTGGTAACCAACGAAATTTGTGTATGTTTTGAATCAAGATAATTGAATGTATGCTGGTTTTACTGAATACTTTTCATTAGTGTTTTTGCATGGTAAAAACAAACTTAAATTAACAATTTACACCCTGTCATTAAGTCAGGTTAATTATCCAACCTCTACAGTCACAAATACAATAATTTAAACAAGGGCTAAACAAGTACACCGAAGTTTCGCTGTAGCGAATAAAGCACAGCGATCGGTTGTTTGTACCTGGCTGGGTTTGGGCAAGTGATGGCGACAATGGGGCGGGTTTGGAGGTTGAGCCAATCCCACTTAACCTGTTGTTTAGGCGCTAGAATCGGACTGTGGTGTTCCATATGTATTACAGGGAAGGTTTCGTTCTATTGTCTTGCTTGATGTCACAAAGTTTCGCATCATACAAACTTTTTGACTTCTCAACATAACACTGTATCTTGTTCGCCAAATATTTCCTCGCCATGGAAACGCTCGCTTTGTAGACTCAAAACAGCCTTCTCGATGTCAACGGTTGCGTCCTATGGGTCATGTGTTGTGACGATAAGGTCACCAACACAACAGATCCAATCGGAAATTTAATACTTGAGGTGGTTCGTACAAAGTAATAAACGGCAACGGACCAGGTGGGAGACGTAAATATTGTAATGCCCCAGATACAAATTTAACAGTTGCGACAAAACACTAAGAAACATATCACATACGTTTGTGCTAAACCGTTCAAAACAAGTACCTATATCCCACCACAGGCTATATATTTTTCTTATCGCTTATTGCCGCCTAAAGATGCTCGAAAAAAATGCGAGAAATAACTTGCTGGCTGGACGAATTGTATTAGGTGAAAATTTAAACGTACGAAATAGCCATTCCTGATCTACTACATGCTAGTTTTGTAGCATAGGGTTTGTCGCACGGAATTGTGCAGGCCTAGTGTGCTATGATATAGATTGGAGCGAAACACTATCGTTTGCATTAAAGATAACTTTATCGGTAAAGTGGGACTTGTGTGTGCAATCTGTCAGAGTATTCCGTGGAATTGTGTGGCTCTTAGGTACACTGTAATGCCCTGCCATTGTTGTTGAATTTGGTTTGTATGTAACTTGGAATCTCTATCTGTTATGTGCAAAAAATGTGATCTTCTGTTAAACTTTGCGACTATTTTTTAGACGCTATAAAACATTATTAACAAGCATACCATCGCAGCGTTTGGTTGCTGCCATGCTCTGCCCACATTCCTTGTTTTGTACATGTTTGAAAGTTTGTGTTGGGACGCTTTCACCGGCTCGCAATTGGTCGGTGAGACAGCGCGAGAAAAAATCCTTTCAACGCTTCTGCTTTCCGCTGAGCCTTTTTTCCGCAGCGTTCCCGTTTCAATCAACGTAACACGATGCTACTGTGATCCCAGCCAACGCACAAAGCTTCGTCCTGTAACTGAACACGCCGAGTGTTTGCCGACCTTTTCATCCGGATCCTGTCACAAAATTTGTCGCAGAAACCTTTGTTTCGAACATTCCCACATGTCTGAGCTCGACCCGAACTTTTGTCCGTCGTCACACCGTCGACCTGTGAATCAGGCCCGCTTTTTTCTGCCACAGTGCATTTCGCAACATGGACTCTGTGCGGCAATTTGAAATCGCAAAAACTTTTAACCAAACCAATCCTTGTGAAGCACGAAAATACTGCACTAAACAGCATTCACTGCCAACTCATGCGATGTAGCGATTAGTTCAAACTACTGGTCAAAACTAATGCTATTTCTATGTTTTTCTGAGCTTATTTCGCACCTCCTTTTAAAAAGATGTTCTGTTAGACTGTTTGGTTTCCATCTTTTAATTTACGTTTGTAAACAAGCTTTCGTTTGAAACTTGTCCATGTTTGTGATTTTACACCAATTATGCTTTATTAAGGGAAAAGATTTTAAAGCGCTGACGAGACTTGTTTGCCACTTTGTGAAATTAAACTTCATCTACCAATACTGTATAAGGATTTTGTGGCACACTTACATTTACAGCTTTTATACATATATACATGTAAAATAGTATTAAGATGCCCCGTAAACGTAGAGACAGTTGGAAATGGATTTTTGGTCTTGGTTGGCGATCGACTAAACTACAACACATAATAAGCCTATGGTAAGCTGGTTTAAAAGCAAATGCAGGTTCAAGTTGTGTAATATTAAAATGTGAATATTACAACCGGAGTGATGATTTGGGCATAAATTATCGAGCAAAACGCCATTTGTTCATCTGGCATTGCGTATTCGTCGCGTTGAAACCAGAAGCGAGCTGGGTCGGTCGACAAATGTTCCATGTCCGCCTCCAGTGGTTGGTTTTACTGTGTACGATAGTTACCAGATTTCGAAGATAAAACTCTAAAAGTAGGATGCGCTTTACAAATTCTGAACTGATTGAAGCGTTTAACCGTTTTCAACCTACCCCTTAAGTTTAATTCATTGCGTTTCTGCAACGTTTTTTTTTAATTTTTGGAATGCAATATGTTTGCAGAAGAGTTTTTAAATTTGTTTTTGCGTCGAGTTCACTTAAGAACGTAAAAACGTTTTTCGCTACCCGGAAAGAATTCAACTACTTCAAAACGGTTATTGACGAATTGCAGATAGACTTGCATGTTGGTATCCGTTATACATTGACGGGTAAACATTTTAAGCTAATCGAAACCAAATATATTAAACTTTAATACACTGGGCCATTTTTTCCTTATTACTTGCATTACTGCCTTTTTGCAACTGATTTGGTTTAATTTACCTGCGGAAGGAAAGCCGTTTTTGGATAGGCCAGTTTAGTTTGTACAAGTTAATTTTTTATTAAGCTTCGTTTTTTATTGCAGCATGCGGGATAATGTAATTATAAGAAACGCATTATTTATGTTTATTTATTTTTTACCACATAGATCAGTGGTTCCCAAACTTTTTCATATTTTTTTCAAAACGGTCCCTTTGCCATTATTTCGAGGACCCCGCCAAAATGTGTATTTCATAAAAACGAAAGTTGATTGCAGGTTTTAAGCTAGTTATGCAAAATTGCGCATAACAATCATCCAAAGACAGCATGTGATATCACAAACAGGACAAAAACATTACGGTGGTGCGCGAACAATTGTATTTTTGATAGTTGTCATTCAATAAAGGCCATTGTTTAGCAATGGAGACAGTCGATTCTCAATTCTACTTTGATTTAAACTTGTTTAGTGGGACAAACTGACCCCAAATAAGATTATAGAATTACTTCAACCGCTTCGCGGTCCCCCCAAAATTGCCCCACGGACCCCTAAAAGACCGCGGACCCCAGTTTGGAAACCGCTGACTTAGATACTGCTGGTGTCTTTTCATTGAACTAATACATTTTAATATGTGAGCAGCGGAATGCGACCTGTCAAACCCCGAAAATCTAAATACTTTTTTTTAAATAAAAGCCTTTTGCTTTAACTTTACACGGCCGTCGTAATTTTCGCTTGTTTATTATTTGGCGCATTTATTCTGTAGTGCTAATAAGTTTATTATTTTTAAAACTTTGCAAGATATGAGTTGTGTTTGTAGAACATTGGTTACTATGGAAGTAGCGAACAGACTACTGGGCGCCATAGATATTAAACTTAATATTAGATTGATTTTTAAATAGCCCAAAGACGGAACAAAAAACTATACAAAAAAATTAATCCCACTGTCTTTCGTGTGTTTGGTATTCGTCACCATGTTCTACTGTTGTCTAATCTTTTAAGTCAACTAAGAATGAATGGAGGGATGTAAACGAAGAAAGCAATCTGAGCGCTCTGAAGAAATGTGGTAAAAAGATTTCTAAAAGGACTTACTAAGGCGAAGAAAGCGTGGTAACTTGAAGCCGTCTGCCACGCGAGCACTTCACGAAAACATGGTGTTCTATGATTCTCGTGCTTTGTGTTTGAGAACGACTTGAGTGGGGGAAGTGCTAACAAAAGATTTAAATCTTATTGTGAGTCTTGTACTACGTTGAATTGAATAATGGATTTTAACACCATAGCGATTTTAACAAGTTTATGTAGAGTTGTAAAACAGTTATTTCCCAAGTTTTTTTTTACCTTACGGTGCATTAACAAAGACGATTATCATTCCGCTGTACACCTTGTATGTCAAGGACCCAAAAGAAAGTTGCAACTTTATTGTGGTGGGTGGGAAGCTTTTTATAAGAAATAGTAAAGAGACGAGCAATTAAACGTTCTTATACTTGCCCGCATTTTGTCATGTACTAAAACCTCAGAAAATGTTTAAAATTTTAAAAATCGAATATTTCGCGTAACACTTGGAAATCTGTGGCGGCGAACTAGCGTTCCGCAGCACACAGTCTGAGAATCACTACAGTAGCGTATAAACATTTGGACATAATTTGATACGTTGCGTTTAATGGAAAATGTGTTTTAGTCATCCTTCTATGGGAATATTTTTCTGCATTGCGTTTATTGGGACCTGAAGACTTTTGTATGCATTATTTTTTGTTGTTTAAAAGGACTTTGACGTTTTTATATGTATTAATTTTTTATTGATGAAACGTAAATACTTTTGCATTTATGCTTCTCTAAAACAGAAAACAGTAGAAATTGCAGTAAAATGTCAAAAACTTGGTTTCGTTCATCAACAAGAGATCGTGCGCGCGAAAACAACGTACCAAGAACCCAAAATCAAATAACGTGAACGTTTGCGCACTAGGGTTGAAGTTGCACAAAGCATTAGTTTATTATACAAACACTGTATTACAATATGTGCGAAAGAGTACATGCAAATGCAACAACATAATAACTGTGTATACTGTAGTACAAAATCTAAAGATTATAAACAAACTTGGATATATATTCTCTAAATCACACAAACACAGTAATGCTGATGCTTTGGAAACACATCGATTAAGCCATGAAGCAACCGAGAACCACAAGACCCATCATCACCAACATATTTAGTTGTGCTGCATGTTCAGCACCAGATGTGGTGGTTACAGTTGTTGTAGTGGTTGTAGCAGTGGTTGTTGTAGTGGTGGTGGTTGTAGTTGAGACAGGTTGTGAGTTACATCCATCAGTATCACAGCATGTGGAAACACAGCCAGGGTTCCTATGAAAGGGAGAAATATTACACCAGTAGTTATTTGGCGTGTAGCCAAAGGCCCAGTCTGTTATGTGTACTCTCATTCAACAAACGCCTCTTTGATTGCGTGAAATCTAATCCCTGTCGATCGTACTAAAAACGTATCAACTTACTTGTCAAATACTTTTACTTCCCTGAGAACTTTTTATGTTTTTTGCTTTGAGAATTATTTGTCAGTAAAAGTGTGGTTTGGTCAGAGCAAGATGACAATCTATATTCAATTTCTCAAATAAGAAGCAAGTTACAACGCTCAACTTAACTGCAACGTAGTAATGGTTATTAAACTTACGTTCCACAGAGAGTGTCACATTCTGTTGATGCAATACAAGATCCAACAGTAGTCACTGTTGTTGTACCTAAACAAGTAAAGCTGAGTTTTCTTGTAAACATTATACCACTGTTGTGGATTTGGTACAAAATTTACAATTCCACTTAATTTAAGTCGATTGATTTAAAAACAAAGCTGTTGTGTGCCCTGGCACATTTTAAAGGTGTATTTTTTGGATAAAATTGGATTAAAGTTAAATTCGCTGCAAATATTAGGAATGAATTCACCTCAAAAAGCTACGATTTCACCAAGTATAACTACGCAACCCTGCGTTATAGGATGGCTCCTAACTATAATTTAATTTTGTTCTAAAACTACTGCATTAGAATGTGCTGGGGCAACTTAAGTTTTGGTTTTTGCTCCAATTTACAAACGTAATTACCTCCAGATGTGCTAGAGGTTTGAGTTCTTCCGCACTGTTCGGATGCAGCGCACCGGGTGTAAGTCATATCCATAACTGGTGTGTCTGAAGTTGAACTTCCAACGTAACAGTTTCGGGCTGTTTGTTGGCTCACTGTTAAAATGTTGCAGAGATCCGATATGCTGCAGCAAGCACTGACACAATTTCTGTTCGAAAAGTATACATTGAAATTAATTTAATTGAAACTCAAACAAAAGTTTAATTAAAAAAATGCATTTAAAAACTTACTGAGTTGAGCCACACAGTGTCGCGCATGAGCTCTGTGCTTGACACGATCCAACTGTTATAACTGTGGCTGAATATAAAATTATTTTTTTTAGTTACTTTCTGTTGTGGTAGTTTCAGTTCTGCCACAAAATGTGTCTGAGCTGCAATCTGTTGCCAACAAAGTTCCAGTTGCAGGATTGCTTCCAATTGTGGTGATTGTTCCAACCATACATACTCTGCCAGAAAGTTCGGAGACTGACAAACTGTTGCAGCCGTCAGCGTTGTTGCAGCATGCCGATGCGCAATGCCTGTTGTATACAGGAATACCACAACAATTACAAAAGCCTCGTCATTATTTTCAAATTGCACTTTGCTTTACTCATGGAAATAATACTTACAGTTCGTTTTCACACAGCACATTGCATCCGGCAGCATTTTGACACGAAACCTCTGGCACGTCTATTGGAGGAACCTTTTTGTTATGACTCAACAAAAGCAAAAGTTTTTTTTAAAGTAAATCCAAACACTAATTAAAATGTGTCGTGTAATTTAACCATTTTCCGCGTATGGGTCCTCGCCCCTACACCTTTTTGCCAACTTCCTACCCCCAAAAAGACAAATTGCTTTTGTTTTGTGACCAACAAGTGGTCGGTTAGTGATCTAGACTTTACACACTTAAGACCAGATATCATCTAATGATCAGACAACTTACCATCAACTAAATGCACTTATACAGTAAATTATCTATCGTGGTTAGGAGAAACACATTGCTTCCAATTTCTCTTCTCGAACAAAACCAACCAGCTTGACAAGTCTCTAAAACACCTCCCGGATAAACTCCAGTTCCACATCGAACAATGTTTTTCATTTCTTCCACTGTCCGAGTGTTGCAGTTGTCGCCATCATTACAACATGCCGATACACATGCGTCCCTAACAACATTAAATCTCATAAAGTCCAGCGAAAAATTGCAAAACAGTTACCATTTGCTTTTTTTGTTAAACGTAAATGTTTATGTCTACTTTAACAACTACAAATCTACTGCAATTCGTAACGCTAAGTTTCTTATACTTACGTCGTACCGACACAGAGCTCATTGCAGGCAACTTGCGTTGAACACGATCCAACAGTAGTTGTGGCTGCAAATTAAATTAAGTTCAAACTTACTCCCCCTCCGCGGCATGTTACTGGTTAAAAGATTAGTTTGGATGCATTACGTTTCAAAACCAGCGCACTACAAAAATCAACATAACCTATTTTGCATCAAAACTTACTTCCTCCAATTTGAGTTTCCGTTCTTCCGCAAAGCTCGTTAGCGCCGCAAGTGGTTGTCGTTGGAAACACTCCGCCAGATAAAGTTCCAGTTCCACACATTAATATGGCTCTCATTTGATCAACTGATTGGACATTGCATTGGTCAGCGTTATTGCACCACGCAGATGTACAATCCCTTAAACATGCATCAAATTTTAAACAGACGGTTTTTTGTAAGACATAGAATTTTTTTCAGCTTTGTACTTACGATATCCCGACACAGTTTTCATCACATTGAGCAATTGTTGAACACGACCCAGTGTCAGAACCTATATACAAGGAAGGTTGAAATCCGTTTATCACATGCAGAAAAACTATTGGGCTCAGCAAAACTTTTCTCCAGTAAAGCATACAATTAAAAAGACGTTTTGTTGAACGTTAAAGCGGTAGTTTTCAAATTGTGAAAGGGTTTCAATTAAAAATAAATAGCCTCGATTAAGAAGAAGTTTGTTTTTCTACATTGTTTAATGGTTTTAAAGAGATCCATTTTTACTGTTATAAACGCACAGGGCTAACCTACGTGACTGCCACGTTTAAGGTGCAGTATAATCTTTTTTACGATATCGAGTTGAGTTTATTTCGCCGGGTGAAACAGACCTTAGCAGCACAATTGACCTAAAATGTTCACCACGCTGAAAATAGCTGCAAAACGTTGAGACGTTTAAAACGCGACAAAGTAGAGGGCGCAATTGGCGAAAAGATGGAAAACGCGCTGCATCTATAAGAAAAACAAACAAACTATAAGTTATAAGCATGTTGAAACCCATAGAACTCATGGCGCTCCCGCGGACGAATCCCGGTAAGTTTTTTTTATGTCTGCGTGTGGATCAGGCGCTCCGGACCATCCAGGCAAGTTGCAGACCTAATCTTACTACAACATTTGGCGTACCCACACAAGGGCGACATAACAAAGTATTTACCAGCAATACTAATTCTCCCGCAAAGTTCTTCAACTGCACACTCGGCAGTCATAGCAAACGTTCCTTCACTGATCAGGTCCCCAATTCCACACTGAATTATTCTGTTTATGTCCGTTACAGACTTTTGGTGGCAATTATCTTGGTCGTTGCAGCATGCAGAAACACATTCTCTGCACAGGCGGTTGTTTAAAGTAAATTAAATACTAAAATGTGGTATGTATATTTATTTGCGGATACTTTCTACATCAGTTTGAAACTTTCTACTCACGCGGTTCCGGTGCAGAGATTATCGCACGAGGCTACTGTGTCTTGACAAGTTCCAACAATTTCTAAAGTTCCTCCTCCTAGTTACAAATGTGAATGTATTTATAAAACGAACATTATTTACAAAACTGAAGCTTTCTTTATTGTAACGAAAAACAGAGACTGATTAAGTTTACTGAAAGCTTCAGTTTGGAATATATTACACTGGCCAACAGAATTTTCGGTGCCTAAACTGGTTAAGTTGGTTTTGCCTAATTTTGGGGCACTGATTTCAAACATTATTACGGTTTCTTTGATCAGTTTGTTATTCACAAAATCAAAATTTGTGATCACATTGACTTAAAGAAAACACTTTATCGTGTGTTTGTTAATGTTTTTTCACATTATACACATCAATTTCTTACAAGACCTACAGTGTACCATGCAGTTTAGGACGATGTCTGTATTAGCACAGTTTTTATGGAATATTATTGTTGCATGGTCAAACAAATTAACGATAACGTGTCAGTTCACAGCATCTTTACCAATATGAGTTTCCGTTCTTCCACAAAAAAGTTCGCCGCCGGCACATGTTGTTGCTGCCAAAGGGTCACTTGATGTATCTCCCACAAAACAATCCAAACCATGAGCAGGTTGTACCCCAGGATATGCCAGCATTACCAACAATGGCGCTACTAAACCGACCCTCATTTTTTATCCGACCGTTTTGTTTGTTTTCTGCAACGATAATTAAAACTCGAAACGTGAAAGTTTAAACCCACTTGGCTATAGGATAAATAAACTAAGGCAACTCTGCAAAGGGTATACTTTTTAAACCATAAACTAGAATCTCCCAGCTGCTTGGTGGATAATAAACACTATAATAAACTTTCTGCCTATTGATTCAAATTTATGAACACATTTAGTCATTTATCAATGAGGGTTTAGATTTTTCCACGCAACGCTTGTATTAAAGACTAATCTTAGGTAAACTTCAGACACTTTATGATTACTGAGGTAATCTGAAATCCTTCAAACGAACTGTGGTGTAACTTTAGGGTGCGAGTGAATTTAAATCGTATTTAAGACTTCGTGTTTAGAGTAAAGCTTGGTTATATTCGCAACAATTTTGCTTCAAGCTGGACAAAAAACATATTTTCCCCAACATTCCGCACAAAGCCTAGCAAAATCCGCGTTTGTCCCTAAACAAGAGGTTTAGGAGACGCACCCAAACATCTGTGTTCTCGTGTGCGAGATTGAATGAACGTTTGTGTTGAACGAAAGGCTTGGAGTGTAAATTAAATTTAAATTATGTGTTTATGGAAAGCCATGTCGGGTTGTATTTTCTCACGTTGCAGTCTCGTCCTTAGCTGCATGCCAAGCTGTGAACAACGCCAGTTATATCAGGTAACATTTATGGGGATTTCGCTCTGCGTTTACGTTCGCCAGTGTGCTACAATTTCGATCGTTTGTTAACACAAGTATATTTCCCAAAACTTGTTTTTTTTATTGGTGGCAAACCTTAGTCGCTTTGTGCATGGATGGTTTCGCTTCGCAAAGAGTTTACACCAGAAACTGTTTATAATTAACACGAACCGCTCTTTGGCTTATGGCAAAGTTAATAAAGTTCAGTTATTTTTTTAATAAAGCTCAGTTAATAAGCTATTGCTGCCAGGCATAATGTTAGACCAAGTATTGCTCATCCAGCAGTTTTTATTGTAAACATTTTGTCGCTTTAAAAGACATTCGTCTTGCAAGTTATGTCATTATCCTGATGAAGGCGTCTTGTGTAGGACGTCGAAACGTCGATTGTTTACAATGAAAACTGCTGGATGAGCAATACTTGGTCTAAAGCTCAGTTAGTTTGAGCCGTAGTTGAAGTCAAACAACGTTGAGTTAAACACTCAAAAATTCAAAATATGTTGACGTTTCCAGTGACGTCATGACTCTACGGATTTATAATAAATAAAGTGGAAATGGAATCAAATAAAGTTCATGAAACTTTGATTTGTAATTGATTACACAGTTTACTAGTTAAATATATCTATTTAAAGTAGCCGAGCAGATATGAGTTTGTTATTTGGCCAATCGCTAGTAATTCACCTTATTTGTAGTTGTCAGCATGGTTACAACCGGCAGATACACAAAGCCTGTGTTTGGAACCTATCAGCCAGCCAGAATAGCTGTGTACAACTAAGAAACAAATATTTTTTATTGTTATCATCTTAACAATGCTGACTTGTTTTGTACTTACAAAAAGCAAAATTGACAAGCTGTCAGATGCCGATTAACGACAACGTTTTGTGACCAGCATAAAATTGTGTATTCTTACATTGTAACACTTCTAATTATTTTTTATGCAGTTTTATTTTGTGCATGAATGCTATTTTATTTTTTATTACCAAACATGATATTTTTGTACGCTTTTCTTGTTTTTTGATTTGTTAAAAATTTAAACATGACGACATAACTCATAATTGTAGAACGTCGTCCGATTGGTTGAGTTTGTTGATCAACATTGTGAAGCAGAGTTGCAAGCGGGCCCGAAATCTGAGCCCGAACCCGGCCCGAACCCGAAAGTATGAGCCCGAAGCCCGGCCCGAACCCGAAACGTTTTTGCGAAGCCCGTTTAGGCCCGAAATTTTGATTGACAGGATGAGAAAGAAAAAAGAGATAGACAACAAATACAATGATCAATAGTAGACCATGGGGTAAACAATACGTTTTAGAGTAGAGTGGGCATTAGGTCAAAGCCAGAGTTTCTTAGCCGAGTGATTTTATTTTGTTTTTTTAAATGGCGGACACGGAACGTAAAGTCAGGCCCGTTTTAAGCCCGTTTTCTCACAAATACCTAAGCCCGAACCCGGCCCGAACCCGACCCGAACCCGAACCCGGCCCGAAAAGCCCGGCCCGACTTGCAACTCTGTTGTGAAGGTCGTTTTCGTGATTACAGATCGCTTAGCGTAAGGATTTCTTTGTTTATCAAGTTTTTTTTCAGTAAAATAACACACATCAAACAACGAAAAAGTATACCCTAACGAATATAGCATTCTGTAACACTTGATTTTTCTCGAGCTTTTGTGTGTGGTTAAATTCAATAAGATTTGAAAATAAATCATGTTGAATTAGCACCAAAAGTTTTTTCGGACATAATTTTAGTTTGTCAAATTTAGTCTTTGTAGGTATTGCCTAGTAAACTTATTTATGAAGTAAAGTAGTAAGCATGCGCTGTGCATATTGAGGTTAGCATTGTTAGTTAAATATTGTGGCAAAATGGTTTGTTTACGACAGATTTTCTCAACACATGGACTTTTTGGGGTGGTCCACAGAATTTTGACTGTGTTTAGGTTAAAACTGGATATGTTTGAAACAAATATATTTTTAGAGTACACTATTGGTTGTAATTTACTTTATGTCATTCTTTCGAAGTTGTGTATGCTTACTTATTCTTTAGTTCATAAAGGAAATTGTTTTTATTTTATTTTTAATTGAGTTAGTGGTCCAGCGGTTAAAACAAGTTGAGCAGCACTTGTTAATAGTTTAACAAACAATACTCAATTTGTTATTATGATTGTTGACTATATTCAACTGTCTTGAAGAGCCACAAATTGGTTACCTGTTTCAATGGTAAGTCCAGTTTGGTAACACAGTACTTTTGTCAATATCTGTTTGCCAACAGTGTTTATCCTGATCTGTATTATAAGGTCCCATTATGAATGCACTGAAAAGGAAAATACGAAGCCTCATACTGTGTACTATGCCACTTTAAGATAGCATTCTGTTGGGAAGGTATCATTAATGTAAACGAATTGATTAATTTGTTAATTATAGCCAAACATTGTGTTTTTTTTAATTCTAAGTATTTGTTTATGCAGGCAGATCAGATTTTGTCCCAACTAAACTAGATAATTGAAGAACCCACTATTCTTAATGCAGAGTTACATTTTGTTTGGCATTTTTATCAGAAGTGTGCATTAGAACTAGGACTGTTATCAATTTAAGACAAAAATGGGGCTGAGCATGGATTGCATTGATTGTTATAGCCAATGGTTAAGGGTGGTCCAAACCCTGGAACACTTTTAGTTGCCACAGCCCTAAATAATATGCTAATCATCAAGTCACAGATGTGTCCGTTGTGAGGTGACAAGCGCCTTTCATGCTTTGTTTTGATATAATATCATTAAGTCTCAAAGAGTTTCCCTTTTTTGCCTTGTATTAAGTACTTACTAACCTCTAATGTGGCTCTCCACCCTTTCAGTCTTGGACTGCTCTGAGTTAAACCAGGAAAATTCTGAATCTTTAAAGCAATATTAACCTTCCCAACTAACCCAGCTCCCCTAGTGAGCTGATAATGTGTAAAGTTGTCATGATGTGTTTCAAAAACATTTTTACATTGTCATAAAACATAGCGGCAATACACCTTTCAAGAAATAGAAAAATGCACTTAAACCTCAGCAAAACAAGTTCAAAATACTTATGTGAGACACAAAAGCTCATTTCCTAGAAATCTAATTTTGGAAGAGTTTTTTTTTTAGAAAATAAGGCAAAAGATTATAAAAAAGTATAGTATGGCAGTCGTTATTGTAATAAAACGTATTTTTAAGGATCATTAATATTCTTTTTTTTTGCTCACAGATTGCTCAGTGATGTTGAAATTTGATCATCAATTTAGTTTACTTCAACATGAAAATGCTAAAAAGAATTAAAACACAATGATTAATATGTTTTGCCGAAACAATATGGCAGTTGGGTTATGGAAATGATTATTTTTCGGTGAGTTTGTGTGTTTCTGATTCATGTTTAAAATAGTTAAAAGCATTTTCCACATAAAATTAACTGTAGGTATTTAACCATTAAATCAGTTTTTATGAACTGACTTTATTGAAAAATTAATGGTAATTGGTCGTTAATCTTTTCTTAAGAACTCAACGTAGTAAGAAGAATGAAAACACAATGAAGCATGAAAACTTATTGCCCAACAAATGTGCCAATTACAGTAAGCTTCTGTGTTTATTCCTGTTGACTTTTCCCATGTATTTTTCCATGCTGTAAAGATGTATTTAATGTATTGTAGCTTTGTTTTTGAAAAGTTTTTGGTATAACTTGTAATTTATTTAACTCGGACTGATTGTATTGGGATGTTAACTGTTAACTATATATCATTGATCTAATTTTCTTGAAGAATGAAGACATTTTACATGAAAACAGTGTTGCCGTATAAAGGTGGCAAATGGATTATGGAAATCATAACCATTCAGTGAGTGTCTACTTATGCTTCAATTTTTAGGTACTTAAATGACCAAACATGCTCAGTATAGTTTTGGTTATATGGACATCAGAAATTTTTTTCAAGCTATTGACTAAAATTATCCATGAAAATAGGTAAAATACTAAAAGGGGGAAAGAAAGATGTAATGATAAATGGTTGAATTATTTACTTCCACATTTGTTTTAATGTTCTTTATTGTTGGTTATCTTGTTACACAAAAGGCAAGTTTTGCCTGTTTTCTTTTGTAAGTTAACAGCAAAGTTTTTTATGTTAAATTCAAACAGTGTGTAATTTAATTTATCCAAAAGGAGCCATAGATTTATTAGCCTTATTTGATGATGTTTACTTAGCTCAGTCGCTTGTATTGTGTTATTAGTCTGTTTTTGAATTATATTTGTAGAGTATGGTGTTTGTGCCATTTGTTTATCAGATTTTATACTGTGTAGGAAGCTTGTTTATGGTTTCGATTTATGATAAGGTTTCTGTGCCCACTACTGAAATCCCACATATGACAAACAACGCTAAATCTATGTTGTTTTTGGTTTTATGGACTTTGATTGGAGTTTTGTTTATTGTGGATTGTTCATGGATGTTTGTGACATAACATCTCCAAAAGAATGTCTATGACTTCTTAACCATGAAAAAGTGTCATTTGTACAATAAACGGTAGTCATTAACATAAAAGTATATATTCGTTAAAGCAAAACTTTTAAACATATTAAAATTAACACAACTTCTGTGCAGAAAAACAATTAATAGGACAAAATTTGATGCTTTTGTTGCACACAGGCAATTTATACTTAAAATGATCGGTTGATTCTGTTTTTACAGAGAGTGTGATGTTTATGACCAGGTTTTTTTTAAAGGTTTGGTTTGGGTGACCGCTAAGTAGTTTTAAGAGACCGCAAGTGTTTCATTTAAATATCAAAAAATAGCCATATTTGCTTAACCGAATTATTTATTAGGCTACTGGCAAATTTTGGGAAACCGCTGGAGAAACAAAACACCTAAAAAAACACTCTTTATGACTATTACATGTTTCAAGTTTTATTGTTGTGATTGGAAAGAGGTCTTTCTATTTTAGTGTTTTTACACTGATTTAGGTATGGTGGTGTGCCAAGCCCTAAAACTGGACTGCAAGCTATTCTTACTTCATGCTTCACTTTTTCCATCTACCACACACAGGTTGTTATAGTGCATACTGTTGTGCCAACCACTGTTGTTGTGTAACAGGTCAGAATAATCGTCATTTCAGCAACCAAACGATGTTGGGAATGTTTCATGGGAACTTCAGTGGACAAAGTGCCTGTTAATAATGCATAGCTTTTATTTTCAGCGTTCAGTAGTTTAACTTGGCTAGAGTTACCTCTGTAGTGAAACTCAGGCTTTTATGTTGCAGTTGGTGCCATTGCTGCAACATTTCAATCAAATTGATTTGGTTGTCAATTTTTGTTAGTACGCTCAAACAAACATCTAACATGTGCATGTCTGTAAATGAGTGCGCGTGACTTTCCACCAAAATCGTGTCGTTTATTATAAACACTCGGATGCAAGTCAAAACCTGAAACTGATTCCAAATTCGCGAACCGGCCTAACCCCTCAAAAATCCATTGGTTTTTATTCAATAACCATTGCAAAACTTATTGATTTAAAAACATCGTACTGAGATATGTGTAAGACAGCAGAACGCAAAGGTGCAAGAGTTAAAACCCTAAACTCACGTTACTTTAAAGCAGTGATTCTCAAACTTTGGCATTTTTTGCAGGCCAAGACTATTTAAACTATAAGAAATTAGGCTTCTAAAGGTTGTCATGCCTGCCCGCTTTTTGTCAGCGGAACACAGTTTAAGAAACACTGCATTAAAGAAACAAAACATATTTTACACAAAAGCAATACTAAATCAAAAGTGATACAGTAAATCAGTAATACAGCATTTGATTAATGGGTAATAACCTCCGAGGAAAAATGTTAACTCAGACCGATCAAAAATACGTTTCACTTTAAATAACGTTTATATCGTACGTATGCGTTAAGTACATCTTATGCCACCATTATAACCTTCATTTGAAGTTAACTACACAGTATGAAAATGTCTAATTTGGTTCAGTAATCAACTTTTGACTTTTACAATTACGTGTTACACGCAGCACAGAAAGAAATTAAGGGTGTAAAAAGTTTGTTGACATTAACAATTGACTGAAAAATAGTTCAGTGCAAAGCAATGCCTTTTTTAATAAAAAGTGGGCGAAAAGCAACACACGTTTAGACGTTTAAACTCGGTAATGTTTACCAATTTGCAAGTTGGCTAATAAAATAGAATAATATTTCTGGTATATTACGCAAAAAAACAGGTGCAAGATGTAAAAACGCTAGCACAGTGGACAAATATATTTTCTATTCTCAACGCAAAAAGCAACAATGCTGTACGTTATAAAGAAGAAAAAAAAACATCCCACTCTAAGCCATGAACCAACCGAGAACCAAGAGACCCAACATCACCATAATATTAATTTCTGCTGCCTGTTTAGCACCAGCTGTGGTTGTTGTTGCAGTAGTTGTAGTGGTTGTTGCGGTAGCTGTTGCTTGTGGTGTGGTGATGGTGGTAGTAGTAGTTGTTGTTGTAGTTGTGGTTGTCGTGGTCGTGACTACTTCGGAGTTACAGCCATCAGCATCACAACATGTGGAAACGCAATCAGCAGCAGACGGTCTATAATTTCAATGTTATTGCTTTCAAATCAAAAAGCTACGAAAACTCTTACCCAACAAATATGTACGGTTAAGTAATAGAATGGAGCAAACTAGTTTCCCAGGTCTTACCCTGCACACAGGTTATCGCATTCGGCTGCTTCTGTACAAGACCCAACTGTAGTTACTGTAGTTGTACCTGAATATAAACAGCATTGTTTATTGTGAAACAGAAACTAACCGTAAAATAAATGGTCTTTTTCTGTTGACTGGGTTTGTATTTCAGGCAATTGTAAATCATGAGGTGTTACACTTTCCCTAAGTTTGTCGTTTACCTTCAGATGTTGCAGAGGTTTGAGTTCTTCCGCACTGTTCGGATGCAGCGCACCGAGTATAAGTCATATCCATAACTGGTGTGTCGGAAGTTGAACTTCCAACGTAACAGTTTCGGGCAGTTTGTTGGCTCACTGTTAAACTGTTGCAGAGATCCGAACTGCTGCAGCAAGCACTCACACAGTTTCTGTGGAAAAAGTATATCAACAATTATAGTAGCACTTGTCGGTTGTATGGTGTTTGGGCGTCTTAAACCATTGCTCAGTAAAAAATGTTTGTCGAACTAGGCACTGTTCAAAGCAGTGAAAGAAAATTTTTGATTTTACTTACGCAACTGAGTCACACAATGTTGCACAGTCTGTCTGAGCTTGACACGATCCAACGGTTTCAACCGTGGCTGAATCTTAAAATATTACATAAGATTAAAACAAATACGTCGAAAAATTACTGTTGCTGAAAAATTCACACATTTTGTACCCAACAATTTTTTCCCGTGCTTTAATATTCTTGTGGCCTCAATAACTTCATGAATGTCAGATCAATAAAGTTAAAAACTTGACCAGAAAAAAGGAACAAATATTTGTGTTACCAGCATTGGTACTGTTAAGCCATTTATTAGCCTGTGACATTTTTAAGATTCAAAAGTTTTGTTGGATAAACTGGCAACGCAAAAGAAGTTTCAGGCTTTTTTGGTGTTTCTAGCTTCTATTACCTCCAATGCCTGTTGTCGTTTCTGTTCTAGCACAGACGTGGTTTGCTGTGGTGCAAGGGTTTGATGCGGTTAAAGTTGTTCCAGGGACTGTCCCGTCATGGCAAATTAGCGTGCTTGTCATCATAGCAACCGTAACACTGTTGCAACCGTCAGCATCGTTGCAGCATGCACGGACGCAGTTTCTGAAATTGTGCATTATTGAACATGTTGATTTTTGTAGAATGTGTGAGCTTGTAAACTTACGAATCATCTGCACAGAGCAAGTCGCATGAGTCTGCTGAAGCTTGACATGATCCAACAACAACCATTGTGTCCACGCTGTCTGTAAAATCGAAAAAGCACGAATTACACCAATATTGGGGAGGGTGGGACACCCTTGCATTAATTACTACAATAGCCATGTTGGTTGCAAGGTTTATTACACCAAAAAGTTAACATATATGTTGTATTACTTCCCACCTGTTATTGTGGTGGTTTCAGTTCTTCCACAGTAAAGATTCGGATGGCAATGTGTGGCCATTAAACTTCCCGTTGCAGGATTGCTTCCAACTGTAGTAGTTGTTCCAACCATACAAACTCTGCCGGTCTGTACAGCGACTGTCAAAGTGTTGCAGGAATCAGCTTTGTTGCAGCAAGCATCCACACATCCTCTGAACACAACAATAAGGAGATTAAGAGGACGTGGCCTATTTGACATTAGTACAAATTTGCATCTGACTAAACTGCTGACTTTGCCAAAAAATGACAGAGGTATATACTGGTTAAATCCAACCGAAAATTACATGAATTGTTTCATGCCATTTGAGTCATATCAGTATCTTGCAACGCGTTTATGCTACTGTTTTGGTAATGCAAAACTGGAATATTTGTAAGCATTTCGTTGAACTAAGCTTACTCAGTGACACCGCAAATATCACAGGCTCCCATGTCTTGGCAAGACCCCTCAGTCGTAACTACAGTGTTTCCTAAAAACAAAAAAATATTCGTTGACAGTCAGTCTTTACCGTTATTTATGCCACTGATCTTACCATCTGTTGTGACAGATGTTTCGGTTCTTCCACATTGTTGTGTTGTTGTGCACGTAATGCGGCCAGCCAGGATTGCATCAGTTGATGTTCCGGTCGCACACCTTACAATGTCGTCTATGTCTGCAGCTGCTCGACCATTACATTTATCGGCGTCGTTGCAACATGCTGCTTCACATGTGTCTCTGTGGAAATTAAATGAATTGTCTCTCCATAACAAACCCCTGCATTTTTCTTCATTACAAAACATATTGTACACGTTTCACACCCAATATGACTGACAGTTAGCAGTTGGATTTTAACATAACAAAGTAAAACTTGTTGCTCTAAAAAGATACTCACGTGACTCCCGTACATAATAGTTCGCAAGCTCCTGGTGTTGAACAAGATCCGACAATTGTTACCACTGTAACAAACACAAGTGCTAATGCTAGTCAAATAATGTATAAGTACCAGTATGTAATTCAATTGTTCCAAAATAGAGTTGGACACAAGGCGGTTATGACAATTTGATCACTTTTGTAACCCAAAAACTTTCAACAAGTAAAATTTTCCATTTGCAATTCGATCCAAGTCTAAACACAAGTTTCGATGGGAACGCTTGTGAGATCGCGTTTGTGTGCCGCGAAACTTAATATCTCGTTTAAGTGCCTCAGCCAAAAGAAATGGGTTTACCGGATGTTACAGCGAGAATTAATTGTTCCGCTTGGCTGATTTAAGTTCTCCTTTATTCGTGACGTATTGAAATATTCATCCGCGACAGAGCATGTGCTTTGAACGCCACGTTTTTGTGAGCTGCGTTAGTTGCTAGGTTTGCAGTCAATTTAAGTGAATTTATCCTAATTTCTTGTGTCTATGTGTTTATAGTGAAACTAAATGTTAAGAGCAATAGCTAAAATGCTGAATTGTCAGTTGTGGAACCTCTAGCCGCGTGCTAGTAAAGCCCTGGTTACCCAACAGTTGGTATGTTTTATGTTCTTACTTTATTTGTGTTTAACTTGTGTTAATGTGTATTTTAACAGTAACTTGACTTGTTATGAGTAATTGTAAGTAATTTTAATGTAAAATGTGACTGATTAACGTGGATTTAAGTAAGACCTGTGTGTACTGTTAAAACTGCTTATTGTGTGATGGTCGCTATGACGTCATAATGTATACGTATGGCTTATGTAAATTATTTGTGGTTACAGAAAAACCGTTGCCGTTGCTATTGACGTTGTCGTCTTGGTTTACTCGTCAGCGTTGCCTTTTATCGCCAAAAAAGAACATTCGTTGCAAATGCAAGAGTGGGTCGTCTTGGAGGACAGGCTGTAGGACGGGCGCGTTTTACAAAAAAGGGTTATCTAGTGTGACGAACGGCGCAGGGCCAGGCTGCGCACCTAGCGGTCGTTACATTAAAGTTTTTCAACTTTTGGAACACAAGTGTTCAACTTACGGAAATCGTTGAAAAATAAAGTTTTTCAACTCATGGAACTCGTTGAAATTGAAGATTTCAACTTTGGACTTTGAATTGTGCATAAGCAAAGTTATCAAGATGGTTGAATCTCAACGCATGCTTGTCAGTTTAGTAAAACGTCTAAACTTGACATATCAAGATGCAGAGGAAATTATGATTGATTCCTCGAATGTGCAACAGTTAAAGGAGAAGATTTCGGCCATTGATGTCTTGTACGACGATTGTGTTGGCAAACATACAACACGACTGGATTTTGTAAAAAAGAAAAAGGAAAGAAGGACAATTAATGCTGCGCTCTCAAGTTTGAGAAGTGGCAAGCAAGAATTTGATGCGCGCACAAATGAATGGTTAGAGGAAGTAAGGCGTTCCAAACCGCCTGAACATTCGAGTAAGGAACCGTCGGTCAGCGATTTTGATTCAAGAAGTAAGACTGGTTCATATGCTAGCTCGAGGTCGAGTTGCAAGCGTACTGAGGCGCGTGTGAGAAAAGAGGTCGCACTTCTAGAAAAAGAGTTTCTGCAGAAAAAGATGCAAGCAGAAAGCAGCCTTTTGCAGAAAAAGATGGAAGCAGAGACCAATCTTTTGCAGAAAAAGATGGAAGCAGAGACCAATCTTTTGCAGAAAACGATGGAAGCGGAAAACCAGATAAAAATTCTCGAAGCTGACCACAAGATAAAATCCGCCACAGTTGAAGCAGAGATATGGGAAAGGACGTCTTCATCTGGGTCATGTTTTGCTGGATTTCAGCCAGAAAAGCAAGTTGATTTACCAGTCCTCTTCTCACCTGAGACCAAACCCGAAGTAGTAAAAGAGGAAAAGCAAGCATCAGACTCCGGCATTATTAATAGAAGCAGTTCAGAAGCGCAGGTAACGGACATTCCGTCCTCCTCGCGTTGCGAACCTAAACCAAAAACGGAAGTGCTGAATCATGAGCCGGAGGTGAGTGACCTGTGTCGTGTTGCTGCAGTCTTGAAGGCAGGGATGGAGCTTCCCAGGCCACAGCTATTGTATTTTGATGGTGATCCGCTAATGTACACGCGTTTCATGATAAGCTTTGACGAAAATATTGGTCGACGTGTAGACAGCGACAGTGTGAAGCTTAATTATCTCATCCAATACTGTCGAAAAGAAGCACATGCAATGATTGCCTTTTGCGTTGGCCTTGACCCTCTGGAAGGTTACCGAAGGGCTCGAGAGTTGTTATTCGAGCGTTACGGACGTCCTATTATTATCGCACGTGCGTACGTGGATAAGCTAAGTCACTGGCCTTATCTGAAATCCGATGATACTGACGGATTGATAGAGCTAGCACAGGCATTAGAAGAGTGCCTGGTGACCCTGACTCATCTGGGATACTTCGCAGACATCAACAATTTTGAAAATATGCTGAATATAATAAAGCGGTTGCCGTTTGCACTGCAAAGTCAATGGAGAAGACATGCAGCTAAAATCGAAAGGAATGGGGAAGAGCCTCGTTTCTGTCACCTTGTTGAATTCGTTAAGAAGGAAGCGTACATTGGAACCACGATGTTTGGTCGAGTGTTGGGTCCTCGGAAGGACAGAGATGCGCAGAAAAGGCGCAGCAAATCTCCTTCGACGAGGTCAAGAGCATCGACTCATGCGACATCGGTTGCTCCGGGAAACGAGCGTAAGGCTGAACCGAGAAGTCCTCAGAAGCAGGGATGTCCCTTGTGCAGTAAATCGCACGACCTTGGCAATTGCGACGTGTTCAAACGGAAGACCTTTGTAGAGCGAAGGAAGTTTCTGCGTCAAGTTCGGCTGTGTGACAATTGTTTCGTAAAGGGTCATATAGCAAGAACATGTAGTTTACCAAGCTCTTGCACCATCGGCGGATGCCGTGGAAAGCATCACAACCTTCTGCACTGGACAGAATGGAAGACTTCTTCAACTGCACCCGTGCGCGAAGCGTCTACGCAGGCCTCAGAAGAGAAACCCACATCATCAAATGCAACTGTCACCTGGACTTGCATGAGCACTCATGCAGAGAGTGTATACCTTAACATAGTGCCGGTAAAGGTTACGGCCAATAATGGTAGAAAACTGGAAACTTACGCCTTTTTGGACCAAGGATCGACTACAACCTTGTGTGACAAACGACTGATCGAGCAGCTGGACGTCGGGGGGAGAAAGACAACGTACTCCTTGACCACTGTCAGTGATAGGTCACAGAGAAGAGAAGGTTTGGCCGTTGATTTAATGGTGGCGTCGCTTGACGGGAAGCAATCCGTACGATTAAACGACGTTTTGAGCGTGGACAGTTTGCCATTCTCCCCAAACAGAATACCGGAAGGGTCGCTTTGGCGATGGCCTCACTTGCGTAATTTAGAGTTTCCTGTCTTGCCCCATGGGGAAGTCATGTTGCTGATTGGAGCAAACGTTCCCGAGGTGTTCTGGATAAATGATGAACGAAGAGGCGGAAGAAAGGAGCCAAGTGCCGTGCGTTCTATGCTCGGTTGGTCGCTTGTAGGTCCTTGTCATAGTAATGGTTCAAGAAGTTCACAGATACGGGTGAATTTTGTAACCTCGCAGGACGAAACGTTGCACCAACAGATAAAATGCATGTGGGAAAGCGACTTTGGCCAAACCGCGTTGTCACCCGGAACGACACTGTCGAAAGAAGACAGATACGCATTGAAGCAGATGGAAAGCTCAGTCAAGTGTCATGACGGACACTACCAACTGCGATTGCCATGGAGACCAGGTGCTCCAAACTTGCCAAATAACCGTGCTATGGCAATGAAGCGTTTGTCATACTTGAAACGGCGATTGGAAACTGATTCGCAGCTGTATGAGAAGTACAAGCAAACGTTGGATACCTACTTGAACGAGGGTTATGCCAGACGTTTAAAGGGCGACGACAAGAAGCCGGAAGATGGCGCTGTTTGGTACCTGCCGCATCACCCGGTTCTACACCCGCAGAAACCAGGAAAGGTGAGGGTCGTCTTTGACTGCGCCGCCAGATATCATAATATTTCGCTGAATGACCAGCTTTTGCAAGGCCCAGATTTACTCAACAGTCTTTTTGGGACGCTTGTCCGATTTCGCCAGGAACCAGTTGCTTTTGTCGCCGATGTAGAAGCGATGTTTCACCAGGTAAAGGTTGATCCGATCGATACATCTGCACTAAGATTCGTTTGGTGGCCTGAAGGCGATTTATCACAAGAACCCGTTGATTACCAGATGCTGGTGCACATATTTGGTGCAGCCTCGTCTCCTTGCTGTGCTGGGTACTGTTTGCAGAAAACTGCTGAAGATAACAAGGAGAAATTCAGTTCTGAAGCGGTTTCGACAGTGAAACAAAACTTCTACGTGGACTATTGTTTGAAGTCCGTAAGGAACGAAGACGATGCAATCAAATTGGCTGGAGAGTTGCGTGAATTGTTGCAGCTCGGAGGATTTCGGCTCAGAAAATGGGTGAGCAACAGCGAGCGTGTGTTGTCGTCAGTCCCAACCGAAGATAGATCTGTACAGTCCATTATATTAAATGTTGATGTAAAGCACATGGAACGTGTGCTTGGAGTATTGTGGAATTTTCGCTCCGACGTGTTTGAATTTGACGTAAAGGTCAAAAAGAAGCCTGTAACGAGGAGAGGAATACTTTCCGTGGTCAGCTCCTTGTTCGATCCCCTGGGTTTCGTTGCGCCTGTAATATTACATGCGCGAAAGCTTTTGCAGGAGCTTTGCAAAGAAAATTATGGCTGGGATCAGGAAGTTCCACCGGATATAGAAAAGAGATGGAACGCATGGATTTCTGAGCTTCCAGGTCTATCAGAAATTAAGATTAAAAGGTGTTTTCAGACCACTGGACTTGAAGTCAAGACGCACGAGCTGCATCATTTCGCAGATGCGTCTTCCTGTGGATATGGAACAGTCGCATACTTGCGAACAGTGGATGAACAAGGCAATGTGCATTGTTCTTTTGTTACTGGAAAGGCCCGTCTTGCGCCTTTGAAGATGGTGTCTATTCCCAGATTGGAATTGACCGCAGCTACTCTTGCTGTCAAGATGGACCAAGTTTTAAGGCAGGAACTTGACTTGGATATCGGACGATCCGTGTTTTGGACCGATTCAACTGCAGTTCTGCAATCCATTTACAACGTAAATAAGCGTTTTTGTACCTTTTTCGCCAACCGACTGGCAAAAATTGAGGAAGGATCCGACGCGTCGCAGTGGAAGCATGTTCCTACTGCACTAAACCCAGCTGATGACGCATCTCGTGGGTGTACTGTAAAGGCTTTTCTCCAAAACAAGCGTTGGTTCACCGGACCTTCGTTTTTAGGCAGCGATGAACGTCACTGGCCTACGAATCCTGTGAATACCAAAGATGTTCCCGAGGAATATTTAAACATGAAACCGAAGAAAATGTTGGCTGTGCATGTTGCAGAGGAGCAGTGTTTGTTTGATGATTTAATTTGTCGCTATTCTTCTTGGAAGAAATTAAAGAAGGCAGTTGCTTGGCTCCAGCGATTCGTTGACTATCTGCGTTCTCAGAAGGACCAACAGCTATCCAAAAGACTGACTGTCGCTGATCTTGAAAGGGCTGAGCTAGCGATTGTCAAATATGTTCAAGGAAGACAGTTTTCTGACGAAATAGAGGCATTGTGTAAGTGCGAAGACTTAGATCGCACCGGGAAGAAGAAAGTCATGAAGAAACTGCCATCAAAAGCTCTTCATAGACTCAATCCTGTTTTGATTGGTGGTGTGTTGCGAGTGGGTGGCCGCCTGGAAAGGGCACCGATTCCCTTTGAAATTAAGCACCCGATGATTCTCCCAAACGCACATCACATTACTACTTTGATTATTCGCGAGACACACGCTAATGTTTGCCATTCCGGAATGTCGCACACTTGGGCAATTGTTCGTCAGAGATATTGGATTGTGCGAGGTGGTGTAGCGGTAAGAAGAATCCTTGGAAACTGTGTGTTCTGTCGAAGAAGAAATGCTTCAGTCTCGAAACAAATGATGGCCGACTTACCTGTTGAGCGCACGACTCCGGGTGAGCCACCGTTTTCGTCTGTGGGTGTGGATTACTTTGGACCCATACTCGTGAAACAAGGAAGAAGCGAAGTCAAACGATACGGTTGCATCTTCACGTGTATGACCGTGCGTGCTGTGCATTTGGAAGTAGCGCACTCGCTTTCTACTGACTCGTTTATTGACGCTTTCCGAAGGTTTATTGGAAGACGGGGAAAGCCCAGGCGCATTTTCAGTGATAATGGAACGAACTTCGTCGGCGCTGAGCGCATACTGCGCGAGCCTCTTGAAAAATGGAATCAAACTCACATCGAAGAACGTCTTCGCCAGTGGGGCGTTGACTGGTCATTTAACCCACCTGCCGCCAGTCACATGGGTGGCGTCTGGGAACGTCTAATTCGTTCGGTGCGCAAGATCTTGAATGTATTGTTGGGACAGCAAGTGCCTTCTGACGAGACGCTGAGTACGCTGCTTGTTGAGGTCGAGTTCATCCTAAACTCGAGGCCCTTGACTCCCATCAGTCTTGATCCTGCCGACAGAGAGCCTCTGACACCGAACCACCTGCTTTTGATTGGGCGACATGATATCTCGCCACCCGGAGTATTTGTGAAGGAAGACAACTACGTTCGACGACACTGGCGCCAGGTCCAGTACTTGGCCGACCAGTTTTGGGTCCGATGGACAAATGAGTACCTGCTGACGCTACAGACGCGTCAGAAATGGCAATTTCCCGAAGAGAACCTCGACGCTGGTGATCTGGTCCTGTTGGTCGACAACTCGGCACCACGAGGAAAATGGCTTACCGGAAGAATCGTAGAAACGTACCCGGATAAGTCCGGGTTTGTGCGAAGTGCTTTGGTTAAAACGCACGTTGGATCGTTCAAACGACCGGTGGCAAAGTTGTGTTTGATTATGAAGGCTTAAAACAGGGGCGTGCAACTGTTTATCGCGGTGGGCCACAACTTACAGTTAAAATAAAGCTGGGGGCCAAACAATAAAGCAACACATACATTTTTAAACAGCTTATATAATAGCAAAGCGCACACAATCAAGTTACTCTTTGAGTACTTTTCAATAAATGGAATATCTAACCCAGTGGTTCCCAACCTTTTGTACGCTGTGGCCCACTTAACAAATGTAAATGGCAAACTCGTGTAGGAATTCGATACTAATTTCGGCTTTAAACAGGTTGAATAGAGTAAACAAGAATCCATAATCATGAAAAACCTCAATATAGACAAATAGTATGTAAAATAGTCGATTAAATTAGAAATAAAGTTAAAGTTATCAAAAAACAAAACGGCTTTTAGTAGGTGTTTCTGGTGAATCCACACCCGTGGCCCCCTGGGGGGCCAATGGGCCCTGGTTGGGAACCACTGTGCTAACCTTTTCGTAGAATAAATGTCAATATGTTTACGGCACCTACGTATAAATCATGTTACTGAATTATTGCTACAAAGGCAGTTCTGTCATAATGCACACTATGATGCAACAACGGGAATATGTCGTCACAGTAGATAAAACCTTATCAAGGCGTGACGTTGTACAAAGTCGAAAATACCAGTGTTGATGTACATATAGCAACATTCCATGCCCTAACAGTAAAAAGTATTCATAATTGATGGAGTACTTTGAAGTCTGCGCGGGCCACGAAAGTAGGTGCCGCGGGCCGGACACTGGCCCGCGGGCCGTATGTTGCACGCCTCTGGCTTAAAATGTTGTGTTTGTTCGTTATGTTTCCTTTCTCGCTGTTTGTGTGTTGTAAAGATGTTCTCATGGGTTCGCACATCGTCGGGGGGTATGTTACAGCGAGAATTAATTGTTCCGCTTGGCTGATTTAAGTTCTCCTTTATTCGTGACGTATTGAAATATTCATCCGCGACAGAGCATGTGCTTTGAACGCCACGTTTTTGTGAGCTGCGTTAGTTGCTAGGTTTGCAGTCAATTTAAGTGAATTTATCCTAATTTCTTGTGTCTATGTGTTTATAGTGAAACTAAATGTTAAGAGCAATAGCTAAAATGCTGAATTGTCAGTTGTGGAACCTCTAGCCGCGTGCTAGTAAAGCCCTGGTTACCCAACAGTTGGTATGTTTTATGTTCTTACTTTATTTGTGTTTAACTTGTGTTAATGTGTATTTTAACAGTAACTTGACTTGTTATGAGTAATTGTAAGTAATTTTAATGTAAAATGTGACTGATTAACGTGGATTTAAGTAAGACCTGTGTGTACTGTTAAAACTGCTTATTGTGTGATGGTCGCTATGACGTCATAATGTATACGTATGGCTTATGTAAATTATTTGTGGTTACAGAAAAACCGTTGCCGTTGCTATTGACGTTGTCGTCTTGGTTTACTCGTCAGCGTTGCCTTTTATCGCCAAAAAAGAACATTCGTTGCAAATGCAAGAGTGGGTCGTCTTGGAGGACAGGCTGTAGGACGGGCGCGTTTTACAAAAAAGGGTTATCTAGTGTGACGAACGGCGCAGGGCCAGGCTGCGCACCTAGCGGTCGTTACACCGGATTATTGTACCATTACCATTTTGTGTTTTATTTTACGATCTGCTTCTTACCCCCACCACCATTAGTGGTTTCCTTTCTCCCACAAAGTTCTCCAGCCTCACAAAGTGTGGTTTCAGTTAGTGTTGTATCCATTACTGTCCCCGTCATGCAAGTCACAACATTTGTGATTGTTGCCACATTATCACTATTGCAGTTGTCAGCATCGTCGCAGCACGCAGATACACAACCCCTAATAAACACAGTGAACATTTGGTTATGACGAGTTTCTTTACCTTGAACAGAAAGAATTTATAATAAATTATTCTTAAAACTTGTAAATTATCTAAGCTGGTTACACTTTGTCGGTTTGTCCCTAGTATAACTTTCACGATCCAAACAAGTTCGTTTCAACTTACGCAGTTCCAGAACAGAGCACTTCACATGTCATAGCGGTGGCTTGACATGATCCTTCAACAACTACGGTGTCTACGCCGCCTGTAGATCGTAAAACAACACAACTAAAATACTTTCCGCAAGAGTTAAAGTGTTGGTTCTTTGGTCCTATTGCCTTTAATGTTTAACTTCTCACCTGATGTTGTGGTGCTTTCAGTTCTTCCACAGTAAAGATCAGGATGGCATAGTGTAGGTACTTTACTTCCAGTTGCAGCATTATTTCCTACTTTTGTTGTTGTTCCAACCATGCAAACTCTGCCAGTTTGGACAGCGAAGCTCAAAGTGTTACAGGCGTCGGCAGTGCTGCAGCACGTAGCTACACATCCCCTGCACACAAAACACAGCGAGTTGTTGCTGGGTTTAGCATATGTGATAGGAAAGATTTGGACTGATGTAGGTGGCAATCCGATGATAAGTTAAACACAACAGAATCTGATATTTAGTGAAGTGATACCACCAATCTCTATTATTGTGTCATTGTTTTAGGAAAAGAAGTAGTTTTTGTAAAATTAATTGGGTATAACGGCAGTGTTCGTGTTAACGCGATATTTTAAAGCAAAACTTACGCAGTGTCCCCGCATAGACCACTGGTGCAGGCCGATGTTGTTTGGCAAGATCCCACAGTTGTTACTTCAGTGTTTGCTGAAACAAAATATTTGTTGATTGAAAGGCTAAACCCTGTTGGTTTAATGTCTGGTAGTCGTACTATGGCGAAGAATAAGTCATGCCCACTGGACATTTTTGTTATTGCTTAGATCAGATTCCTTTTAAATGGAGTTTTAAACAAACTGCCATACAAAGTTCCCACTTCAAAAAAATGTTTTTTGACCACTTCACTGCTTACCTCCCATTGTGACAGAAGTTTCAGTTCTTGCACATTGTTGTCCAGATGCACAAGTTAAACGTCCAGTTAGAGTTCCTTCCGTTGATGTTCCGGTAGCACATTGTATAACGCTGTCTATGTCTGCAGCTGGACGACTGTTGCATTTATCGGCGTCGTTGCAACATGCAGATTCACATGTATCTCTGCGGAATTAGGATACAATCAGTGGTGGGATTCAGCCGGTTCGCACCGGTTCTATAGAACCGTCTCACGAAATTTTATGAGATGAGCGAACCGGTTAGCATTACTGGTTAATTTCAATGGACTTTTTGTAACAGAACCGACTGAAAAATATGAATTTTGTGATAGAACCGGCTGACAAAAAAGTTAAAGCCCACCACTGGATACAATGTCATACAAAACTAATGTATTTGGATCCAAAGTATGACTATTGTTTCTAAAAACGTAGGTTTTCGTGTTAAATGTGCAAATAACAATTTAACACAGGTTGATTAAAATTAAACTCACGTGACGCCGGCACAAAACAATTGGCAAGCTTCCTTTGTTGAACATGATCCCACAGTTGTTGTCACTATAACCAATAATAAGATTTTTTTTCGCAATGCGGACAAATGCGCAAACGTGTGTTAAAACGTTTGGGTTATCTTTGTCAAATGTTTTACTGTCATCACGATTTTGTGTTTCGGTTAAAGTTCACTTGTCACCTGAACTTCCATCAGTGGTTTCCCTTCTTCCACAAAGTTCTCCAGCAGCACAAGCCGTGGTTTCGATGAGTGTTCCATCAGTTACTGATCCCGTCATGCAAGTCACCACATTTGTGATTGTTGCCACATCATCACTATTGCAGTTGTCAGCATCGTTACAGCATGCAGACACACAAACCCTGATTGCAACAATGAATACAAAAAATTGTGATTAATAGGTTTGCTTTGTTGTTCACAGTTTCGTTTTGCACTAAGGGTCGACTTTTGATGAATTTTGTATGTACGAAAAATGTGTAATAATTGCTCGTCTGATCATCTAGCCAAACTTTGTAACTGTCAAGTTTGTATTCACTTACTCATTCGCTGGACAGAGTTCATTACATGTGACGACGGTTGCTTGACACGATCCAACAACAGTCACAGTGTCCGTGTCGCCTGTGCGTAATAAAATAGAAGTAAAATCAACAATGCAAAAAGTGTGAGAATCGGTTGTCAATGTTGCTTTCAATGTTCACTTTCCCACCTGATGTTGTGGTGGTTTCAGTTCTTCCACAGTAAAGGTCCGGATGGCAAAGAGTAGGTATCATGTTTCCAGTTGCTGGATCGGTTCCAACTGTAGTAATTGTTCCAACCATACAAAGTCTACCGGTGTTGCAATTGTCAGCTGAGTTACAACATGTTGGAGTGCATCCCCTGCAGAAACACAATGTAATTCATTATATGACGGTTGATTGTTTGTGTCGTATCCAATGAACCATTCATGCAAATTAACCAGATATAGTCATATGGGTAGTAAACATTTTTTTCTAAATGAAGCAAAACTGTTTTTTTTCAAATTGTTTTGTTGCACAAAACTTACATAGTTGCACCGCAAAGACCACTATCACAGGCTGTGGTATCTTGGCAAGATCCCACAGTCGTCACTACAGTGGTTCCTGAAAAAACAAATGGTTCATTAGTGAACGTATTTTGTTTAGTTATCGTACTTCTCTTACCATCTGTTGTAACAGAAGTTTCAGTTCTTCCACATTGTTGTGTTGTTGCGCATGTCACGCGGCCAGCCAGGGTTGCATCAGTTGAAGTTCCGGTCGCACACCTTACAATGTCGTCTATGTCTGCAGCTACTCGGCCATTGCATCTGTCAGCGTCGTTGCAACATGCTGCTTCACATGTATCACTGTGTGAATTTAATTAGGGATATGAGCTCAGTCAGAACCAGGGTGCTCGTTGCAACTTTGAATATACTAACGTGACACCGGTGCAGAGCGCTTCGCAAGCTTCCTTTGTTGAACACGATCCCACAGTTGTTGTCACTGAAAACAATAATAATTTGGAACGCTTTTACATTCTAACTTGCCACCGCTTTGGCTGGTGCGCTCCAGTGACTGCTGTGACCAACCCTTTGGTACCACTGGAGGACCGCTGTGGCCGGTCTACAGATCAAAGGTTCCTAAACTTTTAATTTTTTGCGGCATACGCCTCTTTAAAAGCGCTATTAGGGTAAACAACTTCCTAACCAATCCTGGAAAATCTTGTGATTTGTTTCATACAATTTGTTTGATCTAATTGCCACAGCGGTCACACAGTATTTTCAGCCTACCCACGATCCCTGGTTATGTTGCAAAGAACAAATTAAACAGAGGGAAAGAACATTGGTATAGAATTGCTACCATTATTACTTTCCTCACTTTACATCAGCTTTTCACCTGAACTGCCGTCAGTAGTTTGTTTTCTTGCACAAAACTCTCCAGCTGCACAATTAGTGGTTTCGATGAGTGTTCCATCAGTTACTGATCCCGTCATGCAAGTCACCACATTTGTCATTGTGGCCACATCTACCGTGTTGCAATTATGAGTATCGTCGCAGCACGCAGAGACACAACCTCTGAATAAACACGAGTTTTAGAACTTTTTTAATACAACTCCATGTTTATTCGCTTTTAGAAATTATGTTTTGGTCGTAATTAAAACTCTAATTCGAGCTGCTATGCAGTTGTCACTACGATGTTTCATCAATTCCCAAATGGTTTGTTTAAGTTACTATTTACAAGGCTTGCATTCACTTACTCAGTTCCTGCACAGAGCTCATCACATTCCACAACATCAGCTTGGCACGATCCCACAGTTACCACGGTGCCTGTAGTAAACAAAAAGCAATAAAGGAATTGATATTGTGTTACAGTGAAATGATATAGATTATGTTTGAATATTATACTGAAGATGCCTATATATGTATACATGTCATGAAAGGTCGGTGGATGACTTAAGGCTAAGTTTTTAGTCTGTAAAATTAAATGACGTTGAAATCGATTGTAAAAATGCGGTGGTTAGCAGTTAGCACCTGATGTTGTAGTTTCTGTCCTTCCACAGTACTGAGCTGCTTCGCAAACCATACCGATCATACTTCCTGTCGCATCTGCATCTCCAACCTTAGTCACCGTCCCAACCGAACATGTCCTCACGTTTAACGCAGCAATCGTTATAGTGTTGCATTCATCGCTGTCGCAGCATTCAGCCTCACAGTTTCTACAAAAATGACCGAATGTGTTGGTTACTCTATTTTAAGCCAGTGGTGTACCTTTGTCACTGTAAGGCCAAATACAATCACCATGATTAGACCGTTGGCTGCATCTTTATATAACACAAGATGATTTTACTTTGTTGCATACCAAATATATGCCTATATTGCGAGTTAACAAACTACAAGTAAATTTCGCTTTTGATTCTAGCCGCATATTGTCAGGTCGCAGAAAGTTGGCCCGCGGGTCGCAGGTTGCACACCCCTGATTTAAGCCATGGCTTCTCAACTTGTGGTCCATGACGACTTTTTGGGTGGCCAACAGGACATAAATTATATTTGGTGATAAACTGGAAATAGTTTATAATTGATTGATTATGAGTACGAAAAAAGCTTTTTCAAGTTATGGCAATTTATTGTTAGCTGTCAGTTGTTTGATAACACTCCACGAAATTCTGTATTGAAAGAATATGTGCTTGTTGTGGATGTTACTTTATTTAATTGAAATGGTGGCCCATGGCCTAAAACGAATTGAGAACCACTGTTTTTAGCCAATGCTAAGTAATCGGAAAACTGGTAAGTCCGCCTGCCTTTTGCGAATAAACGTTAATAGTACAGCAAAAACGTAAAAACTCACGCTGTGGCCCCACAAAGTCCAGCGTTGCAGGCGGATGGTGTCTGGCAAGATACTGCGATTGCTGAAACGATAAAAGATTTGGTAACAACATTTTTGACATGAAAATATACTCTGTTTTCTGTGCAACATACTGCCATCGGTTAATTCTGTTCTCCCACACATATTGCCAGGGGCACAAGTCAAATATCTGGAAAATGTTGAACCACTTGTCTCGGCTGCACAGCGCACAATGTTGTTCATTTCGTCAACTGTCCGAGCGTTGCACATATCAGCATCATTGCAACATGCCGATACACAAAGCGTTCTAAAAACCAAAGCATTTCCATACGTTATCTCATCTGTATTACAAATCAACAGTGTATAGTTTAAGTTTTTATCTACTCACGTGACTGCAGAACAGGTCTCTCTGCATCGGTCAACAGTCCCGCAAGAACCGTCAATTGTAACACCTGTAAACAGAAGAGAAAAAACTTTTAAAGATATTTTGCTGCTGAATGTTGATTTGTAAAATATTTAGTGAACAAAGTACAACATATTGCTTGTGTTTCGCCCAGCCTTCTGTCAGAAACTAGAATTTAACAAAGGTATCAATCAACAAGTGTGGACAAAATACTCGTTGCTAGACAAAATATTCGTTTTTTGAAAAAAAATTAGCTGACGTTTCGCCCACCAGGACGATCTTTTTCAGAACAATGAAGTGACACTAAAATATTTTTTTACAAATATACAAAGAGTTTTTTTTACTGTTCTTCAACTTAGCCACACAAACCGTACTTCCATCACTGGATGTCCGTTCTCTTCTTACACACACTTCTCCTGGGTTACAGTCCATCATTCCAACAAGGGTGTCAGTGTGCGTCGCACCCGATGCGCACGTTAGTGTGGAACCTCGTACGCTGTCGGCATCAAAGTTGCAATCCGCTTCATCGCAACATGCTGACCAACACCCTCTTTAAAATGATGAACATTAAACGAACAAAATGAGCTATCAATTAGTGATATACCAAACTTTGCCGAACCAGATTTTCGCCAAGGTACCGCTTCGGTTATATAATTGTTGCCAAAGTTTAAATCGGAAACTGAAACTTTTCCAGTTAAATTTCGAACCCGGTAGTTCGGTACAACATGTTTATTTTCACTTTCTTGCGTCACAAGCCTGTGGTTTGTGTTGTGTTGACGCACACACATGAATGTAGTATTACATACTGTCTTTCTATTATTATCGAAGTTTTGTAAACAATCTTCATTGTTGAACAATGCTCTTTGTCCGTACAAGCCTAATTGTCGTCTCGTGGGTGATGTCACCTTTCTCCAAAACTAGCTGATATTGTGCGTCTTGCTGTGGGAAATAGGAAAAACAATGAATATTTGTTTCCTTTTAAATGTACATTCAGCTAGCTTCCTGCAGATAATAACAAGGGAACCGGTATGAAAAATAACACATTCAAGTTGTGTAAACTATTAATCTGTGAATGCTGAAAATAATTTGTTGTGATATAAACTGGTTTATACTTTTACTTACGCTTCTCCTGCACAAAGCTCATCGCATGCTGTAATGTCGTCTTCGCATGATCTTACTAGAATGAATTCTGAATATAAATCAAGCGATCAGAATATATTTTATCTTGTAACTGTTTTTTTTTAATTTTTGGCTGAAATCGAAAACTTTTCGTAGCGTAGTCCCACATTTATAAGCGACATTTACGTGGCATGCAAAATGTTTGAATGGTCAACTTTTTGTTTCGTCTTCTCACCGCCGGTGTTGGTTTTTGTATCTGTGAGCCCGCAGTAAGTCGCTGAGTCTGGACATTCAGATGCTGCAGCGGCGTCTCCTGTACCCTGGTAGCACGACAAACTGTACGTCAGATGCGCTTCCAGTAACACCAAAGCAGATAGCAAGATTAGCGCTAGTGTCTGTCTCATTGCTTGATTTAAACGACCTAACTTGAAACCTGACAATATACCGAAAACAATGTTGGTTAGGCACCGTGACACATTGAACTAGTTACGTTTATAATTTTTTATCACCACCAAATTTCAATCTTTTGTCAGGTTGACGCACTCTATTGGCACATCGGAAGTCTCTTTTTGCAGTTTTCATGTATATATGTTTATTTTAACGTCGGTATGTAAAAAAAACTTCGCAACAATTAACCAAACGACGTTAAAAATCTTTCTTGTGCAAAGGGTTAAGTTTAAATTACAGGGTAATGTAACTACCAGGTCGAATGAATGTGTTTCAGCTGCAGACATCAGCCTGATGCGTTTTTATAGAATGTAATTTAGTTCACCAACTTTTGTGTTTGAAGTTACTTATGTGATAGCAAACCCGTTTGGCAACGACAACACTCATTGCTCTGCGTCCACGCGACTGTCATTTAATTAAACGCTTAATCAGAGCTGAATGAAAACATTTCCTCGTAATAAACTGTGCAAATGACTCTCTTGTATGTTTCAAATAACTCGTAATAAACTGTGCAAATGACTCTCTTGTATGTTTCACCTTAGGCTAAACATCGACCTTCGTCAGCTGTGTGGCTAAGGCGTATTTAACAGGTTGTAGACCTCTGAATAAAGCCGTGTGTCTCGGGTCTCACCTGTGGGCGGAAATACCATACAAAACCTTGCCCTGAATAAAACACCCGCACGAATCAAAAATAGGTGATCAAACACCGCTAGCAGACGCTTTGTTTGAAAGAATTCCTACACGTAAACAAGATGCTGACACGGGTAGCTGTCTATAAAACCCTTTGTCGAGATAAGGTGTACACATACAAGAGAGCGAAAGAAGAAAGTAATCTTTCCTCGGCACTATAGGCGCTGGAGCGAATCTCAGTTAACACGAGAGACCGCCACAAAACATGGAAGCATAGAAGAGAAATAACAACATTGCAAAGAACAAAAACTAGTGGACGTCCGTTTTTAAGTTAGTCACTAATCATAAATCTTAAGGTTTAGTGCATTCTTTGAGTTTATCGTTTACCTTCGATTGTGACAGAGGCTTGAGTTCTTGCACACTTTTCGTATTTAGAGCCGGGAGTGTATGTTATATCGCTTATTGGTGTCAACACCTTCGGGCTGTTTGTTGGCTCACTGTTAATGTGTTGCAGCAAGCACTCACACAATTTCTGTGAACAAAAACAAATTTTAAAAGTCTTCTTTTTAGCGTGAGGCTAAATTGTTGATGGGCGCCGTCAAAAAATGAAAGTTTTGTAATTTATCGAGTGATGTGAAATCAACAACAAAAATACATGAAGTGTTTAAATTCAAACATTCATTGAAAACTTACGCGTTTGAGCCACACAAACCGGCACATGCGCTCTGAGCTGGACACGATTCAACAGTTTCAACTGTGGCTGAATCTGTAAAGGGTTCGGTTATGTTTCAAAGTTAAAGTATCTGAAAACAGCAATTGCAGCTGGTACTTTTCGCAGAGTTATTTAAAAGTTTTAATGAAGTTATTGGTGTTATTTACGTCCAGTTCCTGGCAAGTCAGCATGCTTTTCATTTCAGCAACCGAACGCTGTTGCAGTTATCTGCTTTGTTGCAACATGCACAAACGATGTTTCTGTTCATGACACAACGTTAACTAAAGTGCGTTGTTAAACATTATCTAAAAACATTACTTATGCGTCATCTGCACAGAGCAAGTCGCATGAGTCGACTAAAGCTTGACATGATTCAACAACAACCGCTAGTTAATAAACTGTTCCAGTTCTCCATGTGTAAAACTACTGGGAATTTTAAACACAAGCAAATTATTACCTGGCCCGATTTCCCCTAAAACAAATTTAACAAACACAAGCCGTCGTCAAACTTTATCCGGTGAATATGTTTATTTAGGATTGTGTCGTATTCGGTTTCGGTCAATCGTTTTTTACCACCGAAGACAAAAAGTCAGTAATTTATGGCAGGCTGGTAACGATGCCCGAGGCAACCTTTAACCGCACAGAACAAAACTAATAATGAAACACAACTATCCTGATGTGTAGCACCGCTGTTTGCCTTGTAGATAAGCTTATGGTTTTATTACAAACTCGAAGCCTGCGATTTCGCGTGACGTCACAAATGATTCGATTTATTCGGCAAAACTGCCAAAGATTCGGTTCCGGCCTAATCCAAGTTTAGGCCAATTCAGTGCATCTCCACTTTAAATCTCTAACCTCCCGTGAGGATAACCACCAGTGACATAAGAAAACACACGAGTTTAATAATGCAGTTTCCATATTACAGGGAATCACGTGCAAGTCAGCATTTTCACAAAGAACACGGTTGTGTGATTTACACGATACGTCATCTACGTGCCCTCTTATGTAGCTCGTTTATCCATTGTTTTCTCAACAATTTGTTTCATTTATTTCTTTACGCTTGTTTGGTTCATTTAGATTTTTAAAACAGCCCCTCGCAAAGTCAATAACTAGTTTGACCATTTTTAAACCCTAAACCTGCTTTATTCAGCATTTGAATGCACAAAAATTGTACAACTGCCATTTAAGTAAAGCACCACTGAACATTTTAATCAACCGAAGGCCGCTGAAGTAAATACAAGATGGCTTTCAAAATCAACTTTCTTAAATTTCTTTCCTATTTTCAATTTAATACATTGAAAACATGTCACTCTGAAGTGAAACATTTTTTGTTTTATTTCACTTATAACCCCCTCTTCAATTGATGGAAATTAATACTTACGGGTCTTCTACACAAAGTTGATCGCATGCGACGACGTCCTCCTCGCACGATGCGACAGACATCTCAGAACCATTGTCAAAAGTTGTGGATGTCAATCCACAATAAGTAGCAGAGACAGGACATTCAACGGAGTTTAATCCGGGTGGATCCGATCCCACAACACAACTCAAACCGTTGACAAGTTGCGCTTCCAACAACATCAAAGCAACCAGCAAGACTACAGCAAGTATTTGGTTCATTGCGGCTTCTTGAAACGTGACTAAATACCCTAAGAATGTTTGAAAACACTGTTGAAACTGAATGAGGCCACCCTGAAGTAATAGTATTAGAAACGCAAGCGTGTTTTATTCCGTCTTTCAACCCTGCCTGTATTACATTAAATTTACTCAACACCAAACTTCCAGCTGTCATTAAACAAGTTACAGCAACAAGTCAAACAAATTATTGTCACAAAAACATAGAACGGAAATAGCTCGAAACATAGACAAGCGAAGTCAACAAAGAAAAATGTACAACAGACATTTTGTGCAATAACCCGGCGACGTTAAAGTTATGAGTATTTAGACTGCAGCTCAAAGCAGTTTTATTTTCTCTGTGGTAAATTAGAAGACACGTCGCGTCATCTAAGCCTCGCAACACGCATCGATTCTACATTGCACCAAATCAAAAATCTTACCTGTTGTTTCGTTCAAACCAGAAATAACTTGGGAAAAGATAGCAGACCGCATAAGTTATTTTACACAGCACACACACGCGCGCGTACCTTCACAAAAACAAAATCTTATGAAAAGACGCCGAAACGATAAGTTTAACAGATCGCTATTTGAAGATTTCCAAGATTAAAAGCAAACATACGGCGATTTGTCTGGGTCGCTGTGATCTAAACCGAAGTCATGTTAGTCAACGCCTCCGTCAAATTTTCGCTAACAAAAACTAAATGAATTATAAATTTAGGACTTCTAACGACATAAATCCTTCATTGGAGTTTTCGATGTGTAGAGCTGACAATTCAAAACACATACAAATAAGTGCCTGACCTGGTTTGCTTCACAAACATAAACCGTCGTCAAACTTTACCCGATGAAGATGTGTCAAAATCTAAACCTCTTGTGCGTCTTCCTTATCAGTGACATTCGAGAACACACGACTACACTAATGCAGTTCCACTTAACCACATTACCGGAAATGCGTTCAATTTAACATTTTCATCGGAACACGGTTGTTTGAATTACAGTATACATCATCCATGCAGTAAATATGATTATTTATTTCAAGCTTAGTTAACAACCTGTACTGATGATGACAACAGCGATTGTTTAAACAACTGCACTAATATGTATTCTATTTACACCATTTCCGGGAGTTATGTTTTTAATCAGACGAATATTTGTAATTCAATAAAACGTCTTTAGTAGGTTGAGCATTTACAATCATTTTGCAATTCAATCGAGTCTTCTCTCCGTTCGAATTGCGAATGTACGTGCATTTTAGTTGTAACAAAAACACCAACCAAGAATGTCATTAGTTAAATCACGAACCAACCGAAAACCACAAGACCCATCGTCATCAAAATATTAATTTGGGCAGCGTGTTTAGCAACAGATGTTGATGATACAGTTGTTGTTTTTGCTGCTGTAGTGATTGTTGCTGTTGCAGGTGTTGTTGTTGCTGTAGTGGAAGTTGCTATAGTTGTTGTAGTTGTAGTAGAAGTTGCTGTAGCTGTTGTTGCTGTAGTGGCAGCAGGTATTGTTGTTGCTGTAGGCGTTGTTGTCGTTGCTGTAGTGGCAGGAGTTTTTGTTGCTGTAGTGGTTGTAGTAGTTTTCATGGTGATTGTCGTTGTTGCTGTTGTGGTTGTACTTGTTGTTGCTGTCGTCGTCTCCGGTGTTGTGGTTCCCTTTACATTGAGTTCCGCCACACTCCGGAAGTTACATTGGTCGTTTTGGCAACAGGCCGCCACACAGTTACTGCAAAAAACACGTGTATTTTTACTCATTATAGATTTCTTACACTAAAAATGTATTTTTGTAGTATCTGATTTTGGAAATTTGTAAAACTATTATTGATCGTTCTCCTAAGTTTATGTTTAATTAATATCTTCAGGTCGCTACTGTAAGTTTTTGGTCAGTTAAGACTTAAAAATAACTTACGTTCTTTTTCCACAAAGTCCAGCATCACAGGCAGCCGCTGTCTGACAAGAAACTTCGGTTGCTGAAACAAATAGAAGTTTCGGTTTCAAGCAAACGACTTTCAATCGCATTTCAGACACCTCACAAACAAATATTTGTTTCTCGTTTCAAATCAACTTTTACAATCCACCATCAACAATTTCACATTTCAGTTGTTTAATTCATCCTTTTTGTTTAGTTTGAGTTAAGGTCCAACCTTTTTGGATCCCTTCCTCTATTCTTCCACACTGATGGCCCGCAGCACAAGTGCTGAATTGAACAATACCTTCATCAAAAAGTTTTGTCACACAGCGCACAATGTTGTTTATGTCGCCAACAGACCTAACGTTGCACAGATCCGCATCAAAGCAACAGGCCGATACACAGTTTCTAAACATAAAATTTGTAATTTTATTTAACAAACATGAAATCATTCCAATTTTTTGCTTTAAGAGAAATTTCTAGTACTTTTTTCCACAAAGTCCAGCATCACAGGCAGCCGTTGTCTGACAAGATACCTCAATTACTGAAACTGAAAGAAGTTTCGGTTTCAAAGCAAACGACTTTCAATCACATTTCAGACATCTCACAAACAAATCTTTGTTTCTCGGTTACAATTCAACTTTTACAAACCATCATTAACAATTTCAAATTTTAGTTGTTTAAATCATATTCTGTTGTGTGGTTTAAGTGAAGAACCAACCTTTTTGATTTCCATCTTCTGTTCTTCCACACTGATGGCCCGGAGCACAAGTGCTGACTTGATAAATCCATCTGTCTGGTACATGTTTGGTCACACAGCGCACAATGTTGGTTATGTCACTAACTGGTCGAACGTTGCACTCATCCGCGTCATTGCAACATGCCGATACACAATTTCTGAAATAAAGCAAATTTGTGATCTCATTTACAAAACATGTAATCTTTTCGAACTTTTTTTCACTTTCGTAAAAGCTTAAAAACCTTTGTAGGTCACAAACTAAATCATCTTAAAGTCACGAAATTCACTCACGTGAAATTGTTGCAGAGCATATTGCAAGTTTCGTATGTCGAACACATGCCGGTTGTTGTTGTGACTGCAAACAAAACTACGTTACAATGAGAGTCAATTAGCAACGTTGCCTTGACTTGAGTAATAATTGAACTATATTATAAATAGTAAAATAATTAGTCCATATGTTGGTTTATAATTGAATGTGGACTTCTATGTTTTTACTTGCTAACTTTTTCACCTCCATCAATGCTGGTTTCTCTCCTTGCACAAAACTCCAACACATCACATGTTTTCTTTTCACTAAGGGTTCCATTTGTTGTTGTTCCCGTCATACAAGTCATCTCATAAATTATCCCATATAAAATGTTGTCGTTGCAGTTTGGTTCATCGTTGCAACACGCTGACCTACAATTCCTTAAAATATATATTTGTTAATAATCCTGCTCGTAAAGGTAGACATCATTATTCATCAGTGCATCTCATTATGGGTATGGTGCAAATAAGATGTTTTATGGTTTGATTCAAACGTTGCCTAATATGAAGACCATAGCTAGTCATGTGTCTATCCAGTAAATCAAGATTGTTTATCTTGGCATAGTTGCTTTTCAAACTGGCCTTGGTACAGTACGCAACTAAGCCTTCTTATATAGCTCGTTTAGCTACTGTTTTCTCAACAATCAATTTTATTTATTACGTCACCCTTGTTTAGTTGATTTAGATTTTTAGAACAACCCGTCGCAAACTCAATGACTAGTTTTTCATCATTTTTACCCCTTAACCTGCTTCATTCAACACCCAAATGCAAAAAAACTGTACAGCTGCCATTTAAGTGAAGCGCCACTATGCATTAAACCGAGGCTGCTAAAGTAATTACATTTAAGGTTTTCAAAAACAACTTTCATATTTTCAGTTCAATACATTGACAACATGTCACTCTTCAGTGACAGATTATTTTCTCATACTCAAACTCCAGTTCAACGGATGGAAATTGATACTTACGGGACTCCTGCACAAAGTTGATCGCATGCGACGACATCATCCTGACATGATCCGAATCCAAACCCAATATAACCGTTGTCAAAAGTTGTTTCTGTCAATCCACAGTAAGTAGCAGAGGCAGGACATTCAGTGTACTGAAATCCAGGTGAATCCGATCCCAGACCACAACTCAAACCGTTGACTAATTGCGTTTCCAACAACATGAAAGCAACAAGCATGACTACAGCAAATATTTGGTTCATTGTTGTCGCCAAAAACTTTTTTAAAACCCCTAAACTTTTTTCAACACTTGTGAAACTGAGTGTTCGGCAAAGCCTAATAAGGGGTTCGACGAAGGTCCTTTTGAAGTACAATACAAATACCCGTTTTCATCAAACTTTAGGGTCTATAATCGCTAAAAAATGGCATTTATATTTGCTAAATATCAAAACGCTGTAAACTTACACTAAGGCAGGGGTGCACAACCTGCGGCCGTGAACATGTTTATTAAAATACATGTACAGGCGGCCGTGACGTAAATAAAACTCGTTTGCTAAACATTTTAATTTTTAAACTGCTCCAAACAGTTTTTGTGGTACTAAAAAGAATATAGCAGCCTAATAACCATGTGAGTCACACTTTTTGTAAGCCTATTGTGTGCAAACAATGCAAACAAAACAGGTACCACAAGCATCACAATATAGATTATGACATCATAAACACTTAAGACCGATCTCCACGATGTGCAGCTCAATCAGTGCACCAAGCGAGAAATTAATCTGGGTTTTTGGCGCTATTAGATGGTATATGTATGATATCAACCAAGTATTTTAAAACAAAAAAGGAGGTAAATGGCGGCCGTTGGTAAAATAAGAATCTGCGATGCGGCCGTCCTGGCAAAAAGGTTGTGCACCCCTGCACTAAGGTTTTATTTTATTTTTTTGACGTAACAAATAGCACTGTGCGCGTTTTTCGCGAGCAAAAAAGCAACGAAATTTTGTTGGCAGCAAAAACTTATTATATCATATTTTTCATGTTTGTGTACAGATGAACATACAATGCTTAATTTTGGTAAAAACTTAAAAATGCCGGAATTAAAGCAATCCTGAAACAAGTTGCTTGTATTATTATTATGTCAGAATTTAACAAAATGACAAACAGTAACTGTTGCCACTACGTTTGAACATAAACTAAATACAACCCACCAACTAAAATGGGTTAAAAACCTGGGATGTGACTTTGGGGTTCGACCAAAGGCTGAAGAATATCGTAGGGGTTCGGCCGTTATAAAAAGGTTAAGAACCACTGCTGAAATAATAGTATTAGAAACGCAAGCGTGTTTTATTCCTTTTTTTCCACCTGCCTATATTGCGATAACTTTTCTGAACGCCAAACGTCCAGCTGCCATTAAACAAGTCACAGCAACAAGTCAAACCAATTACTGTCACAAAAAAATAGACTCGCAGCGGAATAAGCACGAACCATAGACAAGCGAGCTTGCCTAACTCTACATCGAAAAATCTACAACAGACATTTTTGTACAATAACCCGGCGACGTTAAACCCATCAGTATTTAAGCTGCAGCTCAAAAGCAGTTTTATTTCGCCCGCGGCAAATTACAAGACGCGTCGCATCATCGAAGCCTCACAAAACGCGCGGCAATAATCTACATTGCATCAAAACTAACCAGTTGCTGTTTCTCTTAACTTCTCTAGTCCTAATGCCATTTCACACACGAAATTATAAACGGAGCGGATTTGTAGAAAACAGAAGTGCAAAGCTACTCAAAATTTAAAACACATACGAATGAGTGCCTGACCTAGTTTGCTTCACAAACACAAACCGTCGCCAAACTTTACCCGATGAAGATTTGTTCTGAACCTCCTGTGCTATACTAGAGCAGTTTGGCCCTAGAGAAATACCAGTAATTCAACATTTTCATGGGAGCACGCTTGTTTGAATTACAATATACATCATCCATGTAGTAAATGTGAACATTTGTTTCAAGCTCAGTTAACAACCTGCACTGATAATTATGAAAACAACGATTGTTAAAACGTCAAATGTTGAGTAATAATAATAATATAGCCTGTACTAAGATGTATTCTATATACACAAGCTTACTGGTAGTTATGCTTTTCATTAAATGGATGTTTCCAACGTCATTAAGTAGCTTATGTACTTTCGCCGGTCACTTTTTACAATTATTGTTGCAATTCAAACGAATCTTCCCTCCGTTCGAATTGCAAATGTATGTACATTTGAGTTGTAATAAAGACAAAAACCAATAATGTCATTGCTTAAATCATGAAGCAATCGAGAACCGCAAGACCCATCATCAGCAACATATTAATTTGTGCTGCGTGTTTAGCACCAGATGTTGTTGACACAATTGTTGCTGTTGTAGTGGCAGGTGATGTTGTTGCTGCTGTAGGTGTTGTTGTTGCTGCAGTGGTGGCAGGTGTTGTTGTTACTGCAATGGTGACAGGTGTTCTTGTTGCTGCTGTAGGTGTTGCTGTAGCGGTTGCAGGTGTTGTTGTTACTGTAATGGTGACAGGTGTTCTTGTTGCTGCTGTAGGTGTTGTTGTTGCTGTAGCGGTTGCAGGTGTTGTTGTTACTGTAATGGTGACAGGTGTTCTTGTTGCTGCTGTCGGTGTTGTTGCTGCTGTAGCGGTTGCAGGTGTTGTTGTTACTGTAATGGTGACAGGTGTTCTTGTTGCTGCTGTCGGTGTTGTTGCTGCTGTAGCGGTTGCAGGTGTTGTTGTTACTGTAATGGTGACAGGTGTTCTTGTTGCTGCTGTCGGTGTTGTTGTTGCTGTAGCGGTTGCAGGTGTTGTTGTTACTGCAATGGTGACAGGTGTTCTTGTTGTTGCTGTAGGTGTTGTTGCTGCTGTAGCGGTTGCAGGTGTTGTTGTTGCCGCTGTAGGTGTTGTTGTTGCTGTTGTAGCGGTTGCTGGTGTTGTTGCTATTGTTGTAATATCGGGTGTTGTGGTTCCCCTTACATTGAGTTTAGCCACACTCAGGAAGTTACATTCGTCGTTTTGGCAACAGGCAGCCACACAGTTACTGTAAAAAAACACGTGTATTTTACTCATTATAGATATCTTAAACTAAAAAAATCTTTTTATCAAATCTGGTTTTGGAAATTTACAAAACTTGCAATTATTGGCCGCTCTCTTAAGTTTATGTTTTATTAATTATCTTTAGGTCGCTACTGAAGTTCTTAGCCATTCTAACTTACGTTCTGTTTCCACAAAGTCCAGCATTACAGGCAGCCGCTGTCTCACACGAAACTTCAACTTCTGAAACAGAAAGAAGTTTCAAAACGACTTTCAATCGCATTTCAGACAACTCACAAACAAATCTTTGTTTCTCGTTTCAATTCAACTTTTACAAACCACCATCAACAATTTCACCATTTAGGTGTTATTCATATTGTATGGTTTAAGTTAAGGACCAACCGTTTTGGTTCCCATCTTCTATTCTTCCACATTGATATCCCGGGGCACAAGTGCTAAGTTGAACAGTAACTTCATCCGATTCAATTTTGGTCACACATCGCACAATGTTGTTTATGTCAGCAACAGACCTAGCGTTGCACTGATCCGCATCATGGCAACATGCTGATACACAATTTCTGATCAAGAAATGTGTGATTTTATTTAACAAACCATGTCATCATTTCAATCTTTTGGTTTCGAATGTCTCGTATTTTGAATTTTTATGGAAAACAGGATTGAACTTCATGTAAGTCACGAAATTTACTCACGTGAAATTTGCGCAAAGCAGATTGCAAGTTTGATCAGTCGAACACAAACCTGTTGTTGTTGTTACTGCAAACAAAACGTTACGTTACAATGCAAAGCATTATACGACGTTGTACTTCGTCGAACGTATTTGTAAATAACTTTGACTTGTTTTTGAATTATATTTCGAAAGGTTACTAAATTTATTCGCCTCTTTGTTAACTTCCTTCTCGGACTTGTTTTAACTTATCAATTTTCCTCACCTCCATCAGTGGTAACTTCCCTCCTTGCGCAAAGTTCAAAGGGCTGGCATGTTTTCGTTTCGGTAAGGGTTTGGTTTGTTGTTGATCCCGTCATACAAGTCACCACATCAACTATTCGAATTACATCACGGTGAAAGTTGCAGTTTGGCTTATCATTGCAACACGCCGACCAACAATTCCTAAAAATATTTTGTCATTAAACATTCTGGCACGAATTTCAAACCAACATCAATCAGCAATTTATGTCATAACTGACACCCTCCCCCCGAACTATTAAGGTTTAATTCAAAACTTTTTTAACCTTGTCAGACCCGAACGTCAATGAACCCGAGTTTTTGTCCTTTTCGCAGGAACGAGTAAGATATTTTTTACTATGGTTGCTTTTCAAACAGGCCTTTATACGATTCTTATGCCTCGTTGCCTGAATCTGCAATTGGCATCATTCTTGGCATTTTAATAAAGTTGCAAATATAATCTATTGCATCGTTCGAGCCCTCAGGCCAAACGTAACTTGGCCTTTTCTTACAGCTCGTTTAAATACTGTTTTCTACAGTTAGTTGCGTTTGTCTCATAACGCGTGTCAACTTTTTCAAATTAAGAGATTTCACAGTTACAACAATCTTCACCTCGCAAGGTTATAAATTAGGTTTTTGGCATTTCTGCCCCCAAATCTACATTATAATGCAAATTACGGCTCCCACATAATCGAGCTCCTGCGTAGCATTACCAACACTGTTTAAGACTTAAAAGTAACCGGAAATTATTTCACTCTTAAGAATATTTTATTTTATATTTTACCACAACAGGTTTTTTGTCACCGTGTATTGGAACAAGTTTCAAAACTGTGTTTTTCTTTTTACATTTTGAACTTGTTAAGTTGGTTGAAATTGATACTTACGGGACTCCTGCACAAAGTTGATCGCATGCGACGACGTCATCCTGGCATGATGAGAGATAAATGTAATCAGCATTGCCGAAATACGTTTCTTTCAATCCACAATAGGTTGCAGAAGTAGGACATTCCGTAGTATTATATTCGGAAGCTGATCCCTGAGCACAACTCAAACTATTGACTATTTGCGCTTCCAACAACACCAAAGAAACCAGCAAGACGATAGCGAGGGCCTGGTTCATTGCTGTTGCTTAAAGCTTTGCCAAAAACCCCTAAACACTTTTAAAACACTGTTGAAACTGAGTGAGGCCACCCTGAAATAGTAGTATTAGAAACGCAAGCGAGTTTTATTCTCTTATTTCAATCCTGTCTTTATTCCATTAACTTTACTCAACGCATAACTTCCAGCTGCCATTAAACAAGTTACAGCAACAAGCTAAACCAATTATTGTCACAAAATAGACTCGCAGCGGAATAAGCACGAACCATAGACAAGCAAGCTTGCCCAATTCTACAACGAAAATCTACGACAGACCTTTTTGTGCAATAACCCGGCGACGTTAAAGTTGTTAGTATTTAGGCTGCAACTCAAAGCAGTTTTATTTTCCCCGCGGCAAATTACAATACACGTTACATCATCGAAGCCTGGCAAAACGGACGCTTTGAAACCAAAGGATAAACAGTGCGGAACTCGATGATTTTCCAGACTAAAGACAGTAGGCAATTTGTCTGATTTGCTGTGATTGCTAAACCGAAGTCAAGTTATTCAACGCGGCCGGCAACTTTTCTCTAACAAAAACTTATTGAATTATAAATTTATAACTTCTAACACCATAAATGTTCTATTGTAGTTTTTGATAAGTAAAGCTACTGAGAGTTTAAAACACATACAAATGAGTGCCTGACCTGGTTTGTTTCACAAACACAAACCGTCGTCAAACTTTACCCGATGAAGATGTGGTAAAATCCGAACCTCCTGTGCGTCTTTATTTTCGGCGACATTCGATAACCCGCAAGTTTACTGGAGCGGTTTTGCCCTAGAGAAATACCAGTAATTCAATATTTTCATGGGGGCACGCTTGTTTGAATTACAATATGCATCATTCATGTAGTAAATGTGAACATTTGTTTCAGGACTAGTTGACAACCTGCACTGATAATTATGAAAACAGCAATTGTTTAAACGGCAAATGTTGAGTAATAATAATAATAATATAGCCTCTACTAAGACGTATTTTATATACACAAGCATACTGGTAGTTATGCTTTTCATTAAATGAATGTTTGCAGCTTGACAAAACTTCTTTAAATAGCTTATGTATTTTCGCCAGTCACTTTTTACAATTATTGTTGCAATTCAAACGAATCTTTTCTCCGTTCGAATTGCAAATGTATGTACGTTTGAGTTGTAATAAAGACACAAACCAATAATGTCATTGCTTAAATCATGAAGCAACCGAGAACCGCAAGACCCATCATCAGCAACATATCAATTTGTGCTGCGTGTTTAGCACCAGATGTTGTTGACACAATTGTTGCTGTTGTAGTGGCAGGTGATGTTGTTGCTGCTGTAGGTGTTGTTGTTGCTGTAGTGGTGGCAGGTGTTGTTGTTGCTGCTGTAGCGGTTGATGGTGTTGTTGCTATTGTTGTAATATCAGGTGTTGTGGTTCCTCTTACATTGAGTTCAGCCACACTCAGGAGGTTACATTCGTCGTTTTGGCAACAGGCAGCCACGCAGTTACTGTAAGAAACACGTGTATTTTACTCATTATAGATATCTTACATTAAAAAAGTATTTTTGTAATACCTGATTTTGGAAATTTGAAAAAGTTTGATTGATCGTTCTCTTAAGTTTATGTTGAATTAATTATCTTTAGGTCGCTACTGTAAGTTCTTGGTCAGTTGAAACTTAAAAATAACTTACGTTCTGTTTCCACAAAGTCCAGCATCACAGGCAGCAGCTGTCTGACAAGAAACTTCCATTACTGAAACAGAAAAAAGTTTCGGTTTCAAAGCAAACGTCTTTCACATCCAATCCGTCAGCAAGCACCCCATTAGAAGCGGTTGTGGTACGCAAAAATCTCCGTTTCTTATCGGGCGGTGTTAGAATTTTAGAACATGTGTGTGCGAAAAATCATTTAAAAACGCTCATGCCCTTCGTTCGCTTATGATATACGCCTCTCATTTTTGATGCTCTGCTCCGATTTTAAAGATATTTTTTATGCGTTTATTATATGTATTTTAGAGCTGACATGTTAAAACCGTTTTTGTTTACCTTTTGTGATTTTAAACATGTCAAGGATTGTAACAAGATGAAACACCAAAATACACAGTTAATTACAACGTTTTATTGACGGTAAAAGGTAAGCACCTTATAAACTCAATTTCCACATAACAACACTTGTTGGTGGGTCCCACAGTTATATGAAAGCAGAAATAAATGTTTTATCAAATAAAAGCCTGCATTTACAATTAGTACACTGAAAGGGGTCATCAAGTAAATAGACTGAAAAACAAAAAGGTGAAACAACGTTGTACAGCTGAATATGCAATGATTTGCTGAATTACTTAGAAAATTAAACCAGATATCATGTTAAAGATGAGGTGGTATCAAATAATGGTTGCAACAAGCTATCATACAGATTACTGATCAAAAATAACGATTTTTCATTCATGCCTGATGAATCACTTTTACTGAAGGTGTCTACATCAAAGTGAAAACTGTCCAAAATATTTAACCAAGAACTGCCATTTTAACTGCATGATGATTATGTTATGTAGGTAAAATAGCATCAACACCGACAAAAGTTTAAACACATCTAACAAACATAACAAGTTTGTTTTTATTTGGATACAAGAATTATTAAACAAACCTGCATACAGCTAGCACAGCAGAAAAAAATGACACTTATGTGGATTTGATTCATGTAAAACTGAAGTGTGTGGTGCGTATCTTAAAACAAAATTTTCCCCATGTAAAATGAGGCAAGAAACATGTTGTATGCAAGAATGATTTGGCTGGCACTTCAGTGAGCTCATTTCAGCCACACGATTCTTCAACAATTAATCACTTTCTTCCATGTTATAAATTAGAACATTGCAACCACTTACTGTGTATCATTGCGTTTCAAATCCAATGTTCCAAGTTCCTCATTTGATGGTGTGATGGCCCTTAGTTTGCTTCATGAAGCACTAGAAAGGCTTTTGCGACCCTGTACTGTCACTTTCATTACTCCATTTGTTATCAGAACTTAGATGCCTTTTAGATACAACAACCTTGGCCCATTTCACAGTTTACAATCGAGGCAAATCTGTTTCTGTTGCTATTTTACTGCTTAAAATGTATTTGCTTTTGTATTAACATTTCACATTTAACTGCCATTTTCATGTAAAACTCATTATACCTGCGATTATATCCACAGATAAATATAATATTTATGAATAAAAAATAAATTAATGCTTTATGACCATTGCCGATAAGACCGTCCGCAATCGGACTGTGTTGTAACACATGTTCTAAAATTCTAACACCGCCCGATAAGAAACGGGGATTTTTGCGTACCACAACCGCTTCTAATCGGGCACTTGTTGACGAATCGGGTGTATTTTAACAAAATCTTTGTTTCTCGTTTCAATTCAACTTTTACAAACCACCATCAACAATTTCAGATTTCAGTTGTTTAACTCATATTTTGTTGTTTAAGTTAAGGACCCACCATCTTGGTCCCCATCTTCTGTTACTCCACACTTATACCCCGGAGCACAAGTGCTGACTTCAAAAACACTTCCGTCTGGTACGAGTTTGGTCACACAGCGCACAATGTTGTTTATGTCACTAACTGGTCGAACATTGCACTCATCCGCGTCATTGCAACATGCCGATACACAATTTCTGAACAGAAGAAAATTTGTGATCTCATTTAACAAACCAAAATTCAACAAGTCATCTAGTCTTTTCCAACTTTTTTGCTTTCGGAAAAGCTCAAAATCCTTTTTGATTACAGACTAAAGTATTTTAAAGTCACGAAATTTACTCACTTGAAATTGTTGCAGAGCATATTGCAAGTTTCGGTTGTCGAACACATGCCGGTTGTTGTTGTGACTGCAAACATAAACTACGTTACAATGAGAGTTAATTAATAACGTTGCCTTGTGTCGAGCCTCTGTGTTAAATACTTTGACTTGAGTATTAATTGAACTATATTATGAATAGTTAAAAGAATTGGTCCATCATTTGGTTTATAATCGTATGTGGACTTCCATGTTTTAACTTGCCAACTTTCCTCACCTCCATCAGTGGTAACTTCTCTCCTTGCACAAAACTCCTGGCATGCTTTCTTCTCACTTAGGATTCCATTTGTTGTTGCTCCCGTCATGCAAGTCAGATCATAAACTAATTCACCTATACTTTCGTAGTTGCAGTTTGGACGATCGTTGCAACATGCCGAATAACAATTCCTTAAGATATCTTTTTGTTAATAATCCTGCTACAAACACGAAAACAGCATTATTCAACAGTGCATGTCATTGTAAGCATGCTACAAATATGAAATATTATGTTTTGATATAAACTTTGCCAAATCTGAAGATCATTTACTATTCATATGTCTATCCAGCAAATCAAGATGGTATATCTTTCCATGGTTGCTTTTCAAACAGGTCTTGGTACAATTCTTATCTATCGTTGCCTAAAGCCAGAGTGCGCAACGTGTTTGGCATTTGAGCAAAGTTGCGATTATTCCGTTGTTTGTTTTGAGCCCTTAGGATAAACGCAACTAAGCCTTCTTATACATCTCGTTTAGCTATTGTTTTCTCAACAACCTGCTTCATTTATTTCTTCACGCTTGTTCGGTTCATTTAGATTTTTAGAACAACCCCTCACGAACCGAATAACTAGTTTTTCATTATTATTTTTTAACCCTAAACCTGCTTTACACAACACTTAAATGCAAAAAAATTGTACAGCTGCCATTTTAGTGAAGCGCCAATGTACATTTCAATCAACCGAAGCCGCTGAAGTTAATACATTAAGGCTTTTAAAAACAAATCTTAAATTTCCTTCTTAGTTCCTATTTAATACATTAAAAACATGTCACTCTGAAGTAAAACATTTTTTGTTTTATTTCACTTACTTAAACCCCAGTTTAACTTATGGAAATTGATACTTACGGCTCTCCTGCACAAAGATGATCGCATGCGAAGACGTCATCCTCGCACGATGCGACAGACACCTTAGAACCATTATCAAAAGTTGTTTCTGTCAATCCACAATAAGTAGCAGAGGCAGGACATTCAGTGTTGTTTAATCCAGGCGGATTCGATCCCAGAGCACAACTCAAACCGTTGACTAGTTGCGCTTCCAACAACATCAAAGCAACCAGCAAGACTACAGCCAGTATTTGGTTCATTGCTGTCGCTCAAAACTTAAAATTCCTAAACATTTTTAAAACACTGTTGATAAAGAGTAATGCCATCCAGGAATAGTAGTATTAGAAACGCAAGCGTGTTTCATTCCTGCTTTCAACCCGGCGTTTATTGCATTAAGTTTACTCAGCGCCAAACTTCCAGCAGCCATTAAACCAGTTACAGCAACAAGCCAAACCAATTATTGCCACAAAAACATAGTCTTGCAGCGAAATAAGCACGACCATAGACAAGCGGGCTTGGCTAACTCTTTGTCGAAAAATCTACAACACACATTTTTGTGCAATAACCCGGCAACGTTAAACCTATCAGTATTTAAGCTGCAACTCAAAGCAGTTATATTTCGCCCGCGGCAAATTACAAGACGCGTCGCATCAACGAAGCCTCACAAAACGCGCGGTAATAGTCTACATTGCATCAAAACAAAGAGCCAAGCTGTTGTTTCTCTTAACTTATAGCAGTAAAAATTCGGGTGAAATATAGCAGACCCCTAATGCCATTTCACACAATACAAATACATGCGTACTTTCGCAAAAACAAATATTGTCTTTGAGCGCCGAAACGAAATTATAAACGGAGCGGAATTTGTAGAAAACAGAAGTGCAAAGCTACTCAAAATTTAAAACACATACCAATGAGTGCCTGACCTAGTTTGCTTCACAAACACAAACCGTCGCCAAACTTTACCCGATGAAGATGTGTTCTGAACCTCCTGTGCTTGTTCATTTTTGGCGACATTCGATAACACACGAGTATACTAGAGTAGTTTTGCCCTAGAGAAACACCAGTAATTCAACATTTTCATGGGAGCACGCTTGTTTGTATTACAATACACATCATTCATGTAGTAAAAACATCTGTTTCAGGACTAGTTGACAACCTCCACTGATAATTATGAAAACAACGATTGTTAAAACGTCAAATGTTGGGTAATAATAATAATAATAATATAGCCTGTACTAAGATGTATTCTATATACACAAGCTTACTGGTAGTTATGCTTTTCATTAAATGAATGTTTGCAGCTTGACAAAACTTCTTTAAATAGCTTATGTATTTTCGCCAGTCACAATTTACAATTATTGTTGCAATTCAAACGAATCTTCTCTCCGTTTGAATTGCAAATGTATGTACATTTGAGTTGTAATAAAGACACAAACCAATAATGTCATTGCTTAAATCTTGAAGCAAACGAGAACCCCAAGACCCATCACCAGCAACATATTAATTTGTGCTGCGTGTTTAGCACCAGATGTTGTTGATACATTTGTTGTTGTTGCTGTTGTGGTAGCAGGTGTTGTTGTTGCTGTTGTGGTAGCAGGTGTTGTTGTTGCTGTAGTGGTAGGAGTTGTAGTTTCTGTAGTGGTTGTTGTTGCTGTAGTTGTTGTTGTTGCTGTAGTACTGGTGGGAGTTGTATTTGGGACAATTCCGGAGTTACACCCATCAGTTTTGAAAGCGCAAAGATCAGCTACACTTAGTGCGTTACATTCGTCATTCTTGCAACAGGCAGCCGTGCAGTTGCTGTAAAAGTGGAATACAGGTTGTTACTTTATTTACAAACACCGCAAAATGAAACTTACACAGTTAGACTGATGATTTCTTAGTTTTTGAAAGTGAACTTGATTTAATATATTTACTGCGATAAAGTTATTCGTATTTTAATAATAATACTGCCAAAAGATTTTTTTGAAAACTTACGTTTTGTTACCACAAATTCCAGCTTTACAGGCGGCAATCGTCTGACATGATACCTCGGTTACTGTAAGCCAAATAGTCGTAGTGTTAACACATACATTAAGCTGTAGTTTTGCTGTAGTTTGTTTTCGTGTCATGCTAATGTTTTTGTAAGCTCCATGGCATATTGGGTAAACTTTTTTAGGATGTGAAAGATTGCATCGCTTACCGGCGTTGGTTTCTACTCTTCCACACTGGTTTCCAGGTGCACAAGTGACATAACTGCTACTTCTTCGATCTGCGCCCAACTTAGTTGCACATCGCACAATGTTGTTTATGTCACGAACTGGTCTAACGTTGCATTCATCTGCATCATTGCAACATGCCGATACACAATTTCTGAAAACGGAATTGTTTAGAAGATTAAAATTTATCGTTTCGTTAATCTAACAAAATATATTTTTGCTTTTGGGTAACAACGTAATGAAATTAAAGCATGTCGCTTTTTACGTCTATTTGATCCGTTATTTTCATCATTAAACGTCATAAAAGTTTGATCAAAATCACGGAGAGACTTTAAAGCCACAAAATTTACTCACGTTGAATTTCTGCAGAGCAAAAGACAATCTTGTTTTGTCGAACAAAAGCCGGTAGTTGTTGTAACTGCAGACAACATAAGCATTTATAAAGTTTAGCTATTTACCGTGGATCTGTAAACTAGTTAAAAAAGCGCGATTATCTCTGTTGTTAAAATGACTTTTTAATTGTCATTGAAACCGGATATGTTCGCTTGCAAATCTTTCTTACTTCCATCATTAGTGACTTCCCTCCTTGCGCAATATTCACAGATTTCCTTTTCAGTAAGGGTCCCATTCGTTGTCGATCCTGTCATACAAGTCACCCTGTATGTTAAATCAACTACCCTTCCAGCACCATTGCAGTTTGGTCTATCGTTGCAACACGCCGAATCACAGTTCCTAAAGACAATTTCTTAATAAAAAATCTTAATACGAATGCTAGGTCTTAACAAAAGGCTTCTTTCAAATTTAGTGAAATACGGCTTTGGTTTAAAACTTGTTTACAAAAGTAACCCGGCGTTGGAAATATCTGAAGATTAATACTGGGTTTTTAATTATGCAGCAGATTAATGTACCCGTGCTTCCCATGTTAGCGATAAAGGGGCTTGTCGTGCCCGGTTTTGAAAAGAACTGCCAGATACCCGGAGGAAATATCAAAATACATTCTTGGTATTTGAGCGAAGTTGCATTTAATCTACTACTTTGTTGAAGTCGCCATTCCAATCACAACTTCGGTCCTGGTCTCAAAAAAGTAACCTAATGTTCACTCAACAAAAATATAACGAAAATGCACATTTCTACAACAAAAGTTAAAATCTAAGCGATACATTGAAAATACTAGCGATCCTGCGTCACTCTGAAGTGAATATCCTTCACACATATTTATTGGTCCCCGAACGTGACTCATTTTTATTTTATTCAATTTATTTTGTCTTCGTTCTTTCTTCTTGGTTTGTCTACCTTCTTTTCCATGAAATATTTGATAGGTTTAGATGACACTTCTATATATGGTTAATAAAGTGATACAGGTGAGCCATCTGTTGGTTTTGTCCAATAGCCGTAGTGTTTGTCCCGCCAGTCACAAAAGTGCCACCACAAACAAAAAGTTCTCCTGGTGTAATAGTCTTATAAGGGCAACCGAACATATGTTACTTGTGTTTGTGATCTACTTGCAATACATTGTAGCTATTTGTTGTAGAAGGCAGTAAGGGTGGTGTTAATAAAAACCTGTAAACATTAAAGTTTGCCACTTAAACACCTCTGGTGGTCAAATTGTAATCAGTGGCTGACTGGATCAAAATTTTCAAGACATTTGACTAGGTATTTTGTTGATTTGGGTGTAGAACCGCATCAGTTACCCCAGCCCCTACAATAGGTGACTTTTATAACAATGTCCAATTTGGACATCTTGTAGAATATGTCATTTGCCGATTGTTGTGGTTTACTTTATAGTCCCAACATTTACTCTTTCAGCCCTTTAAAATAGAAAAAAGTTTAAACATTTTTTAGACGGAATGGTATTTAAATATTTTTCACTTTATATATCGTGATTATTTGTATACAGTTGCAATCACTGTGTCTGACCTTACAACACCAAACTTTCTGTTGGAAATTCCAGAAATGCATTCTTAAAATATTGCATTTCTGGGAACTCATGAGTTCTTCCTACAGAAATAAACTAAATCATAGTACGCCAGACCTATTAAAGTCGTTGTACCGAATCAGCTGGTCTCCCAAGCATTCCCATATAGCAAGGCACAGGTTAGAAAAAATTTAGCCTGCGAACCCACGACAGGAGTCTTTCCGGGACTCGCGCTCTACCAACTGAGCTAAAAATCAACTAAAGTTATAAAAAACGTTGACTAATATGTGACCCATAGCAAATATAGGAAATATATCATTGTTTCAAAATATTCATTGTGAACGAGAAATTGTAGTGTGTGGTAAGCCACCTTTCCAGTTAATTGATAGAAATTGATACTTACGGGGCTCCTGCACAAAGTTGATCGCATGCAACGACGTCATCCTGGCAATATGCGACAGATATTTTAGAGCCATTATCAGAAGTTTCTAACAATCCACAATAAGTAGCAGATGCAGGACATTCCGTGTTTATATATCCGGTCAAACTTAATCCCTCACTACAACTCAAACTATCGGCCAGTTGCGCTTCCAACAACATCAAAGCAACCAGCCAAACTACAGCAAGTATTTGGTTCATTGGTGTCGCTTAAAACTTTACAAAAACAACTAAACTGTTTTAAAGCACTGTTGAAACTGAGTGAGGCCACCCTAAAATAGTAGTATTAGAAACGCAAGCGTGTTTTAGCCGTTTTTTCAACCCTGCCTATATTGTATAACTTTATTCAACGCCAAACTTCCACCTGCCAATAAAACAAGTTACAGCAACAAGTGAAACAAATTATTGTCACAAGAACATAGTCTTGCAGCGGAATAAGCACGAACCACTAACAAGCGAGTTTGCCCAAGGCAACAACGAAAAATCTACAACAGGCATTTTTGCGTAATAACCCGGCGACGTTAAAGCTATTAGTATTTAGGCCGAGCTGAAAGCAGAATTATTTTGCCAGCGGCAAATTACAAGACACGTCGCATCAACGAAGCCTCGCAAAACGCACGCGCCAAAACAAAATGATAAACAGAGCGGAATTTGAAGATTTTCACGATTAAAAACAGAAGGCAATTTGTCTGGGTTGCTGTAATTGCTAAACCGAAGTCAAGTTAGCCAAACTGGCCGGCATAATCTCGCTGAAAAAACAAATGAAATCATGAATTTTAGACTTCTAACAACATAAATGCTTTACTGCAATTTTCGATGTGTAATAAGATACTGGAAATTTAAAACACACACAAATGAGTGCCTGACCTGTTTTGTTTCACAAACGCAAACCGTCGTCAAACTTTATCCCATGAAGATGTGTTAAAATCTGAAAACTTTTGTGCGTCTTCCTTGCCAGTAACATTCGACAACACACGACTGCACTAATGCAGTTTCTACTTAACCACATTGCAGCAAAATACGCACAAACATTTCAACATTTTCCTGGGTAACACGAATGTTTGAAAAACAATATACATCATCTATGTAGTAAATGTGAATATTTACTTGACAACAGCGATTGTTTAAACAACTCCACTAAATATACATGCTCTCCGGGAGTTATGTTTTTAATTAAATGAGTGTTTTCATCTCGATAAAACGTGTTTATGTTGGTTAAGTATTTACACTTATTGTTGCAATTCAAACAAATCTTTTCTCTATTCGAGTTACAAATGTATTGGCAGTTTTGTTGTAACAAAAACACCAACCAAGAATGTCATTAGTTAAATCACGAACCAACGAGAACCACAAGACACATCGTCATCGAAATATTAATTTGGGCTGCGTGTTTAGCACCAGATGTTGTTGCTGTTGTGGTTGTAGATCTTGTTTCTGTAGTGATTGTTGTTGTTGCTGTAGTGGTTTTTGTTGCTGTGGTTGTAGGTGATGTTGTTCCTGTAGTGCAGGGGTTCTTAACCAGGGGTACGTGTACCCCTTGGGGGTACGAAGCACCAAAGCAGGGGGTACGACATGCAGTGTGAAATTATACGCTATTAGGTATATTTGTGAAGAATGCGAAGCAAGTTACTTTGTTATATGTCTTCGGCTGATTTGAATTGACTGATTGTTGGTGTGCTGTAAATATTGTTGAACTTACAAGACTGTTTTAATGCATGCTTTCAACGCATAACTTATAAATACACTGAGGTTAATTTCTATTGTTACAATTTTGTTTACTTCCGTTAGCCATTGTAGACAGGGGGTACGAGAAAATTTTATAAACGCTCAAAGGGTACGAGCACTAAAAAGGTTAAGAAACACTGCTGTAGTGGATGTAGGTGTTGTTGCTGTAGTGCTTATAAGTGTTGTTGTTGTAGTGGAGGTGGAAGTTATAGTTGCTGTTGTAGTATCCAGTGTTGTGGTTCCCCTTACATTGAGTTCAGCCACACTCAGGAGGTTACATTGGTCGTTTCGGCATCAAGGCAGCCACACAGTTACTGTAAAAACACGTGTATTTTACTCATTATAGATATCTTAAACTAAAAAAAAATATTTTTATATAATGAGTTTGAAAATTTGAAAAACTTCTCATAAGTTTATGTTTAATTAATTATCTTCAGGTCGCTACTGTAAGTTCTTGGCCATTCTAAACTGAAAAATAACTTACGTTCTGTTCCCACAAAGTCCAGTATCACAGGCAGCCGCTGTCTGACAAGAAACATCGGTTGCTAAAACGAAAACAAGTTTTGGTTTTAAAGCAAACGCCTTTAAATCGCATTTCAGACAACTCACAAACAAATCTTTGTTTCTCGTTTCAATTCAACTTTTACAAACCACCATCATCAATTTTCACCTTTCAGTGGTTTAATTCATACTTTGTATTTTAGTTTAAGTTTAGGGCCAACCTTTTTGGTTACTATCTTCTATTCTTCCACAGTGACGGCCCGGAGCACAAGTGCTGAGTTGAACAATATTTCCATCGGGTCTGATTTTGGTCCCACATCGCACAATGTTGTTTATGTCACTAACTGGTCGAGCGTTGCAATTATCCGCATCACGGCAACATGCGGATACACAATTTCTGAACAGAAGAAAATATGTGATCTCATTTGACAAACCATCCAATCTTATCGAACTTTTTTTGCTTTCGGAAAAGCCCAAACACCTTTGTAGAAGTCACGAAATGTACTCACGTGAAACTGTTGCAGAGCATATTGCAGGTTTCGATTATCGAACACATGCCGGTTGTTGTTGTGACTGCAAACATAACTACGTTGTAGTGAGAGTAACTAACAACGTTGCCTTGTGTCGAGTTTCTGTTTCAAATTCTTTGACTTCAGTCCATCAATGATGGTTTCTCTCCTTGCGCAAAACTCATACACCTGGCATATTTTCGTTTCGGTAAGGGTTTCATTTGTTGTTGTTCCCGCCATACAGGTCACGTCATGAAGTAATCCATCTAAATACTTGAAGTTGCAGTTTGGCCGATCGTTGCAGCATGCTGACCTACAATTCCTTAACATATCTATTTGTTAATAATCCTGCTATGAATAGGAAGACGTAATTATTTAACAGTGCATGTCATTATAAGCATGCTACAAATATAACGTGTTAACGGTTTGATATAAACGTTGCCAAGGCTTTTAAAAACAACTTCTTTAAATGTGTTTCTTTATTTCACTTTAACACATTGACAACATGCCACTCTGAAGTGAAACATTGTTTTGTTGTATTTCATTTACTTAACCCCCAGATATTTATACTTACGGGACTCCAGCACATAGTTGATCACATGCGACGACGTCATCCTCGCACGATGCGACAGATATCTTAGAACCATTGTCAAAAGTTGTTTGTGTCAATCCACAATAAGTAGCAGAGGCAGGACATTCAGTGTATTTAAATCCAGGTGGATCCGATCCCAAACCACAACTCAAACCGTTGACTAGTTGCGCTTCCAACAACATCAAAGCAACCAGCAAGACTACAGCAAGTATTTGGTTCATTGGTGTCGCTTAAAAATTTACTAAAAACCCTAAACATTTTGAAACCAGTGTTAAAACTGAGTAAGGTCACCCAGAAATAATAGTATTAGAAACGCAAGCATGTTTTACTCCGTCTTTCAACCCTGCCTGTATTCAATTAAGTTTACTCAACGCCAAACTTCCAGCTGTCATTAAACAAGTTACAGCAACAAGTCAAAACATTATTGTCACAAAACATAGACTCGCAGTGGAATAAGCACGAACCATAGACAAGCGAGCGTGCCTAAATCAACAACAAAAAATTAACAACCGACAATTTTGTGTAATAAATCGACGATGTGGAAGTTATTAGTAAGCATTTTATTCCCCGCGGCAATATGCAAGACACGGCGCGTCATCGAAGCCTCGAAAAACGCGCGGTCTACATTACATCAAAACAACAAGCCAACCTGTTGTTTTTCTCATACTAGAATAAATTGGGGTGAAATAGCAGACCCCTTCGAGCTATTTTACACAGCATACACACATTCTTTTTTATCACAAAAGCAACATCTTATCAAAAGACGCCGAAACGAAGTGAAAAACAGATCGGACTTTGATTTTTTTGCAGACAAAATAAGAAGGCAATTTGTGTCGGTCGTGTGATTGCTAAACCGAAGTCAAGTTAGCCAAAGCGACCGGCATATTCTCGCTGAAAAACAAAACAAAAAACAAATTAAGTTATAAATTTTAGACTTCTAACAACATAATTACTTCACTGCAGTTTTCGATGTGTAAAGGAAATATGTACAAGTCAACATTTTCATAGGAACACGCTTGTTTGATTTTACATTAGGGCTGTTATCAAACAAATAATTATTTGATTATTTGAAATTTTTAATTATTTGAAAATTTATCAAGTAATTTTTTATTCATTTCAAATAATTACATATTTTTTCCTATGCAGTACACCTCGATATATGTATAAAATCAATTTATTTGAACACATTGGTGACATTTTTATGAAATTGCGGTTACACAGAAGCACTTAAACATATGTTTTCAGCCTTATATTACTGTTCATCACCGATTCCCCCAAAAATGTTGGACAAAAAAGCATGACAATTTACTATTCATTTCGGTATTAGTTACACCCAGGAATAATTAAAGTTTTTTAAGCAATTGATTAAAATGGTATAGGTCACAAGTCAATTCAATTCAGCCAGTGCCTAAAATGAGCTGTTGTAATAAAGAGAAAAAAATACACACGGAAATACATATGACTTTGCCAAAATTACGGAGAATAATTGAAGCTTGTCTCGATCTGTGCTAATTTATTATTTTAAACAGAAAAAAAGATGTAGCCTAGATTTAATGACTAAGAGCTTACAAAATTCGTTTAGTAATTTCAACTATCCTTACTTAATAATGACTCTGGGTCTTATGTATCCGCTATTCCAAATTATTTGAATTATTTGATTATTTGATTTGAAAGGACAAAAATTATTTGATTATTTGAAAAATTAAAAACCTTATATAGAGACATAAATATTTGTTTCAAGCTTAGTTGACAACCTGCACTCATGATTATGACAACAGCGATTGTTGAAACGGCTGCACTAATATGTATTCTATATACACAAGTTTTTAATTATGTTTTTAATTAAATGATATTTGCAACTCAATAAAACGTCTTTATGTTGTTCAGTATATTCGTCAGTCACTTTTTACAACTACTGTTGCAATTCAAACGAATCTTTTCTCCTAAGATGAACATAAATTCATAACTGGGATCAGCCTTGAAGCGTCGATGCAGACCAGCGATCACGACACACTCATATATAAACCACAGTACGCCAGGCCCATTAAATGCGCCATGACTCGTATAAATGCGAAGATTTGTTCAAAGACGTTTGTTTCGTTTCGTACGAAAATTTAATTTTCAGGTTTTCTTTATATCGGGATGCAAAGCGGTGGCAACCCTGGTTGTCAGTTTAATGTGATGTTCGTAATATGTATTTCGTAACGTTATGTCTATTTGAGGCGATATAAACTATTTTTAAAACATCGCCTATTTCCTTTTTATAATCTACAGCACTAAATAATGTCTCAGCGCCGTAACAATTTGTTAAACTGGCTATATTTAGGCAATTAAAATATTCCGGGAACATAAATAGGCTTTAGATTATCCAGTGATCCCGAAAACGGTGTCCCTATATCTTTTAACACTAGGAAGATAGAGGTGTCATAGTTCGGCCCTTGTACAAATAGGTGTTGCTAAGATTCTCATGCGACCTTGGGTCATCTTCGCATTTTTGTGTGTTAGCTAAGTTTACCGCAGCAACAAATCTGTTGTTTGCATCGAGCCTTCGGGCTAGTCTTGTCTTCTCGTTTTAACCACAGAACTTACACCTAAGAAATCCTTAGCGTTCTGTTACATTCACCTTTACGCTTGTAAGCGTACAGCAAATGTTTTCTTTACTTAAAAAAATAAAAACTGTTTTTGTTTTAAATTAAATGTTTTTGCTATTGCCCTTGTCAAGACCGAAAAACTAACAATCAAAACTAACAATAAAAAAATGAAAACGATCAATAATATGCAAAACTATTTGTCTTTGACTTGAAAATGTTAAAGCTGCAGCCTAACGCAATCTCATTCCCTGCTGCAACTTCTCTTTAATTTGGCGTCAATCGCCAATTTTAAAAGGGTAACAAACCTGTTTCCTTTTACTTGCAAACTCCAGATCTTGCAAATAAACTAAACACCAAAAAACATGACAAAAACATGACTGCCCAACGCAATCTCATTTCCTGCGACAACTTACAGCAATCATCGCAACACAAAGTCTGAGTCTCTTCAATGACAATGATTTACTTTACAACTCTATATTACATCACCCACCTTTATACTTTCACAAACAAGTGTATGTGTTCGAACTTCACAGAAATTATTGCGTTGAAGTGAGCGAATAGAAGAAAGCAATTTGTCCGGGTCGCTGTGCATGTCAAAGCGTCCCTAAGTTATCCAAGAGCCCACCCTAAACGAACCCTAACAAAACAAAACCTAAAATAGGAATTTGAGTGATCAAGCTTTTCCGAAATGACCCGAGTTGATCTGGAACAAAATTCACAAACAACATAAAGTATACCTAAACGCTATCCACCCGTATGTCCTTGAATCCCTAACAATCTTTACATCTCGATTACCCATGGCGTGGGACCTTGGCTGCACTAATGCGTTTTCGACACAATGACTTTACGTAAAAAAATAACGAAAACCCATCATTCTCTAATTGCAAGTAAAATTTTCAATGAGATGCTTAGTTGCTTAAACTACAAAGCACATCAGGAAAACTAAGCAAATTTTTGTCATGTGTCTTACATTTGTACATCACAACTTAATTAGAAAACAGGATTACAACCTAAATACGCAATGTTGCCAAAAACTCACTTGCTTAAATAGGCTAAAAAATATCCTCAAAATCCTAAAACTGAGCTGTTATTTAATACAGAACAGTCTGGCACTTTCAACCATATATTTAAAAAACAAGTATAATTTGTGTTTCTGTCTCACAAACTTTTATACGTTAACCTTGGGGATTTGATACTTGATAAGCTTCCTTTTCTTGGTTTAAAAACGATTTTTAGCATGATCTTACCTATTTTTACAGAGTCTTAACCGCTTGTATTTCCATTTTTGCTGTGTTTTCTGTCAGAAATCACCAGTTTTGTAATTTACTTCTTGTAATTGTGGTCCCAAAAAAGGAAATGAAAACACTTTCAAACTTTCATAAACATTACGCTATAAACGACATACGTAAACATTTCAGCATTTGTTTTAAGCAATTAGGTGAGCAAGGTGTGAAGCAGGACAAGACTGTACAAAATATTCTCATCCTCGTCTACATTTAATTGTCCACTTCTTAGTAAAGGGCAGATTGTATATTAATCTATGAAGCATATGAGAACCAAAAGACCCATCATCACCAACATATTAATTTGTGCTGCGTGTTCAGCACCACCAGTTGTTGTAGTTGCTGTTGTGGTGGTTGTAGTTGTGGTTGTAGTAGTAGTGGTGGTTGTTGTAGTTGTTGTTGGGACTGCTTGTGAGTTACAGCCATCAGTATCACAGCACGTGGAAACACAGCCTTCAGCTCTAAAACATTACAAAGTTCATTTTTACCAAATTGGTTTTAAGCGTTTATCTATCCAGTTAAAACTTATGAATTTAAATGGTTGATTGATTGATTTGGAGTTTCTTGGGAGCTTTGTGTGGTGTTAAATTTCATTTACAAGAACCTTAGTCGTAAAATGTTGAACTTTAAAATATGGTTTGTTTGCAACTTACGATCCACAAAGAGTGTCGCATGCAGCTGCTGCTGTACAGGATCCCACTGTGGTTACTGTTGTTGTACCTGAAAAGAAACAGTTTATTGAAACTGCCGCTTTTTCTTGGCCTACATTATGGCTATTGATCCGTACAAAAGTGCAAATAATAGCCAAACAGTTGGTATCGTTATTAGTTACAAGACTTACTTCCAGATGTGACAGATGTTTGAGTTCTTCCGCACTGTTCGGATGCAGCGCACCGAGTGTAAGTCATATCCATAACTGGTGTGTCTGAAGTTGAACTTCCAACGTAACAGTTTCGAGCTGTTTGTTGGCTCACTGTTAAACTGTTGCAGAGATCCGAACTGCTGCAGCAAGCACTCACACATCCCCTGTGGAAGACAAATGCAGTTAAACGTCAGGTGTATGTTAGAGCAGCAAATGTTCCATTCAATAGTACTACAAAGGCTTCAAGTTGATTTACAACAAATTTTACTTGGTATGTGGAGCTATTGCTTTATTTTCATATTTTAATTTTTTATACATCCATTAAAACACTTACTGAATTGAGTCACACAATGCCGCACATGCGCTCTGAGCTTGACACGATCCAATTGTTTCAACTGTGGCTGAATCTGAAAAGAGTTTTAGGGAGAGGTTAACTGCCTTTCTAACCCTAATTAGTGTGACAATTTGGGTAACTTTCCGTGAAAAACAACCAATATAGAATAAGATGTATTTTTTAGCATAAACACCGAATGCGTCCAGTAGAACAAAAGTTATAACTTGCAAAGTCGTTTGTAAATCTGCGACGCCATTTTGTTTCGTAAGTCGCATTGCGTTTTTAAACCACACTTACCTCCCGTTCCAGTGGTGGTTTCTGTTCTGGCACAGACGTTGTTTGCGGTGGTGCAGGCCGTTGTTGCAGTTAAAGTTGTTCCAGAGACTGTTCCTGTGTAGCAAGTCAGCGTGCTTGTCATCATAGCAACCGAAACATCGTTGCAATCATCTGCATCGTTGCAGCATGCGCGGACGCAGTTTCTGCATATTTTGAAACTTGTTTGTAACAGTTGAGTTGAGTTTATTTCACTTAGTTAAAGAACAAACAGCGACACAATCGCATTAAACAAACACCAAGCGGCAACTGGATGCATTTTCTTGTGGAAAATTGCAAGCTTATTGAAAGTGGGTTTACTTGAACTACTTGAACTTTAAAGAACAACTACTTAAAACTTTACAGCAGTATGTAAACCTTTTGTTACTTTCAATAAATTGTATTTGCGCTAGAAAGCAAAATCTTGTAAGCAATAGCATTGAAATACGAAAATACTTGCCTTGTCTGTCGAGAAAATTGAAAACTCGTTGTAGGCTACTTGAATTTACAAAAGTGAAAACAAAGTATTTTCGAAGAAAGATTTTCTATGCCATTTTAGAGGATGACAATTTAATTGATTCCAGGCCTAAATGTTACTTGTTGTTATTTACTTGTATAAACTTACGAGTCATCTGCACAGAGCAAGTCGCATGAGTCTGCTGAAGCTTGACATGATCCAACTGTTACTACGGTGTCCACGTTGTCTGTGAAAAATAGTCCGATATAATTAGTGCACATCTATTGTTTTCTTCGCATTTTCCCTGCTTTTTTACGCTGTTATTTTTCTAGTCATTTTGTTTATCAGGCTTTAAGTTGAGGGTTAATTGAGATAGGTTGGGGCGCGTTTGTCTAGTTTTAATCCCCTTTTGTGTTGCCTTTTTAGACAATGAAGATGCATGCATAAGCGAAATAGGTTTGTTCTTTATACTAAAGCTAACTGATTTCTGGGAACTAGTGCACATCTATTGTGTCCCTTCTTACCTGTTGTAGTGGTGGTTTCAGTTCTTCCACAGAAGTAGTCAGGGTCACATTGTGTAGAAGTTAAACTTCCAGTTGCAGCAGCATCTCCAACCTGAGTGCTGGTTCCCACTAAGCACTGCGGGTTGGTTGGGGCTGTGGTAGAAATTGCGATGTTGTTGCACAGATCAGCGTTGCTACAGCATGAGGACAAGCAATTTCTGCAAACAGCAAACAGAACTCGTGACTTTGACAGAATCCTGTTTTTGCATGCAACAGTTTCCAAAACCAAAACAAACAGCGCTCTTTTCGCTTATACTTGAAATACTGCTCTTATGCGTATATGTGCACTTGCCCAGACATCTGGTGGCAATATAAGTTTTAACTGCATAATTTTATGAATTTGACTTAAGTTTTAAGCGAATTCAATTTCACTCACGGTGCATTGCATCCACTTCCACATGTGGCGCCCCCGGCAATACAAGATCCCTCCGTGGTCACTGCGTCATCTTGAACAACAAAACAACAGGCGTACAAACCATGGATGTATAAAGGGTAAATAGGGTCGACTCGTAAGACCTTGCCAGTTTATTACAAAGTTTATCAAGCGCAGTTTAATTAATCTTAGTCCTATGCTCTAGGCAAGTGGTTCCCAACTGGGGACTATTTTTTTCCAGTTTTTAAAGATCTTTGTATGGTTTAACATCTACCATGTAGTATATTAGGGAGGAATGAAAATGTTTTCAATAACCGAAGGAATTTGCCGAAAAAATTTGGGAACCACTTCGCTGAGCTTGGTAAACTTATTAAGGCGAGATGCAACATGAGCTATAGTAGTTAACATTAAAAAAAACATTATCCTTCAGCCAGAGATTGCTGTTTCTTTGGAACCAGTGACAAAACCCGATGTTTGACCTCAATAAGATTGTTTTTCTCTTAAATTTAAAAAAACACCAAATTTGTTAGCAGCCATAAAAATAAGATTTTTGTGATGACAACATATTATGTCGCCATATAGAAAATATGTATGATTGTGTGTTGTACCTGAGCCAGTAGTTTGAGTTCTTTGGCATTGTTGTGTCGCTGCACAAGTCATAACTGCGGTAAGCGGTCCGTCCACCACTGAATCGAATCCACACCGAACGATATTCGTCATATCAGTCACAGAACGACTGTTGCAGTTGTCTGCATCGTTACAACACGCCGATGTACAATCCCTGGAAAACAATTACCTTTAGAGGGATCAAACATTCCATTATAAAAAGTTGAATTTTCTTAGTAATAAATCCTAGTAAATTGATTCTGGGAATCCGTCCCTATTCTATTCCCAGACGAAAATTATCTACCCTTTACGCTCGGCCGTTGGCCTCTTGCGCACGATTATCTGTTGTGTATGTACCAAACGGCCAATGAACGGCAGCCCCAAACTTTTCCCATTCATATAAGTTTAGTTTTTCGATGGCATTTCCATACCTGGTCCGGACTTGGAATAATCATACACCGCCCTCGTCAGGTTATTAATGGCGGTCTGGTACAATTGATTATGGTATGAAAAGACAAGTATGGTCGTGTTACAATTTTGTACCGCGTCACAGATGTTGCTTGTGAACACTACATTTTTTATCGATTCGATTCACGTCACATAAAGACAGAAAGTTTGGCAATTAGGAAAAAAGTACTAATCTCTAATGGAATAACATAACATAGTTATAATTAAATAATTGCTTATAAAATGAATTTTCTATTATCCTAGAATGAATTAAGTATACTTATAAAGTTAGGTGTTGAATTGAATGGATGGTTTGCATAAACGTAAAAAAATGTTTGTTTTGTCGTTCCATCGACACTTATTAAGAAATCGCCTGAATGGTGCCTAACTGTTAATGCAGTTTTAAAGATTTATGTGTCAACCGATTGTTCAGCTAAGGGAGTTATGTTTTGGGCGTAAGTGACGTACCCCGCTGGCAGTCACAAAAGCCGACCATCGCACAGTTTTGAGACGTCGATCAATCATGCCTTTGAAGTTTTGCTCTCCCTTTTCGCGCCACAGCGCAACTTTTGAACAAAGGCGCGTTTAAGCTCGAGCAGTGCTATTGGCCAAGCGACGACGAAAAAGGAACTTAGTTCACTGGTATGACTTAGCTGTGTGAACTCATCGTTTCGTGGAAGTTTGAGTTGTTGAGGCAGCATGCGTAAGTTTTTCAGTGAAGTCTACTTTTCGGAATAAACCTTAAGAATATACTTTATTTTGCCTCATCGAACTGCAACATGTTGCTGGACGTCGACTTATTCATGTATGAAAAGGTAAGCACTTGTTGTCCTATTGATTTCGTTGTATCTTAATTTGTACCGTAAAATTTTCTATGTTTGCATGCGAGCCAACAGCCATCATTTAAAAAAGCGAAAAGTATTTAAACCGTAAATAGTTTTGAAAAACTACTGCGCATTTTCATGTTTTGTAAAATCGATTAAATCTATCATATTTTTTGTTTAGATATCTTCATGGGGCACACGTCAAACTCAGTTCAGCGGGGAAAGTAAAGATGTGAACGATTGAGATTTTCCTAAAACCTTCATCAACAACAAGGTGCAACCGCTGGCCTTTAGACAAATTGATGACTGCGAAATCGAATATTGTGTGTCGACGTGGAGTAACGGTTTTTCGTACGTTTAACTTTTTCCGTTTGCGTTCGTATTTGTGGCAATAAAATTAAGAAAAAAAGCAATGTGTGAGTCATAGTCCGAACACATCCGACAAGGCGATAGAAAAACTAGCAAGGTGGGTGTTCGGGGCATGTTAGGCAAAGTGTGGCATAACAACGCAACAAGCTAGGGACTGTCAGCCAAGGACCAAACAAGAGTACCACTGTATGGCCGTTGGTACGGAACGTACATGGACCAAACATAATCCTGAGGTACGCCCCATGTATGGGGGTGATTCAATGTCAACCCTTAGCCATACATTCATATAAGGTTGAGACACGGTTGTCATGTCCGACCCAAACTTGGTTGCACCTGTAAGCCATACGTATTTGGACACGGCCCGGACATAAATTTTTGCTTGGGTTACCATTCTTGTAACGATTTCCACCTTTTATATACTATACGGTTACAAGTAGAACCAAAGAGGTTTTTTCCTACGTGCGTAAATTAATTGTCCATGAAACATAACGATTTTATATATGTTTTTGGACTTTTACTTACGTGACTCCATCACATAGCGTGCTACAGGCTGCCTGCGTTTGACATGAGCCTTCTGCGGGACCTGCAAACCAAACGTATGTCACCATCACACATCTGTAAAATCCAAACTAATAATAATAAACCATAAAAACACAAGAGAAAACGGACTTGAAACGCGACTTAAGCAATAACAGATGATAATACGCCAGGTCTATTGAAGGCGTTATACCGAATCGGCAGGTCGCTAAGCATTTCGACATATGGCAAGGCATAGGTCAGAAAAATCAGCATAAGTATACCTACTGACAAATTGACGTATTATATGTAGACATTTGCTTAGTTGGGCGTTTAGACTGTCTGTAAGATGCTTGAAACAGTTTTACACTACCTAAGGAGAAGGCTGAACCCAAGCCAAATTTGTAAAATAATATTTACCAAGAAATATACCCTAATGTTATTTACCAAGGTAAATTATGGTACATATGATGCCGAGTGTAACGTCAGGCCCGTAAAGTCATATAACCTCGAACCCGACACAAACAACTCAACCAACTTTGCTGTGAATATTTTTCGTTTAAGCGTTTAGGCCAATTTCAAACTTACTGCCTGTTACTTCTTTTCTTGCACACAGCGCTCCAGACGCACAAGTGGTCGTAGCTGCAAAGTTTCCACCCCCGTCAGCCGTCCCTGTTCCGCACCGCAGTGTGGTGCCAATATCGGCCACTGCAAGTGTGTTGCAGTTATCAGCATCACTACAGCAAGCAGACACACAGTTTCTGCGCAAAAACGCCATTAATCATATTTTCTAATAAGCATAGGAAATAATAAGTAAGGTTATTACAAGTTCTGGTATTGTTTGTTAATATGGTTCCACAAGTCTCCTTACATGATTTCCACATAGTTTCAGTGCAAAAACTTTCAAAGCCATCAGTAAAAGTCTTGATTTACAGATTCTGTGTTACTTCAATGTGAAAATAAGTTTAGTACGCCACAGTACGCCAGTCTCATTAATAGCGTTATACCGAATCAGCCGGTCACCAAGCATCACCATCATATAGCAAGGCGTGGGTTAGAAAAATCTACACAGACTCAGTTGTGAACCTATCGAAAGTCTGATTAGATTCAGTATAACGCTTTTATTGAGCCTGGCTTACTGGGATTAACATGTGAGTATACCGTGATCACTCCTACACTTCAGGGCTGATCCCAGTCGTGTTCATCTTAAGGTTTTCACTTGTTTACTTACGCGGTGTTTTCACACAGTTCATCACATTCAACTTGTGTTGAGCACAAACCAGCAGCATTTCCTAACAAAACAAAAAAATTATGCGTCAAAGCAAAACAAAAACAGCAAAAGAACTATGTCCATCGAGCCAGTAAATGATAAGACACTTTAATTGTATTTAAAACAAACTGAACCAACACAAACGTTATACACCATGCGAGGTTTACTTTACCATTTGTTTCAGTTCTGCTGCAAAGTTTGCCTGCAGCACAAGTCATAGTCGCCGTTCCATCTATTGAACCGATCCCACATGTTAAAGTGGCTCCCATTTGTGCCACTGTTAGGCTGTTACAGAAATCTGAATCACTGCAACAGGCTGATACACACCCACTGTAAAACATGAAATACTTGATTAAGATGTGATAAGGCGGTGCTGCCCAATCTAACTTAACTCAGAACCCAATAAGGATTATTGCCAGACCGACATTGAAAATAACGCTTAAAACCGAACCCAACCGTGTCAAAATATTTAGAAAAATAATACAATAGCAATTATTTTCTCACCCAGCACATTTCCAATAGCAAAGCAAGGGAATTGAAAATGCAGATTTTGGTCGCATAACTCGTTGTTTTAATCCAATCTATGTAAAGTTACGACATATTTACGCTAAACTGACTGGTACGTCTACGCGAAATTATCGATAATGTGCTGCATGGTGACAGTTTCATAGCTTTGCGCCCCCCTAGAATAAACCTTGTCGCACGCCGGTCAGTAAACGCTGGTATGCTGACTGGTACGTCTACGCGAAATTATCGATAATGTGCTGCATGGTGACAGTTTCATAGCTTTGCGCCCCCCTAGAATAAACCTTGTCGCACGCCGGTCAGTAAACGCTGGTATGAGGATTTAAAAAAAAACTATTTTCTTACGGTGTGCCTTGGCAGAGGGCGTCGCATTCCACCAGCGTTGAGCACGATCCAACGATGACACCTGTTGCAAAATTATCCATGTTAAGTACTTTAAGGGATGTCGAATGAGTTGTTGTGGTTATTAGTACAAAAATACGGTTGTTGTGGTTATTAAGACAAAATTCATTTGTTGTGGTTTTTAAAACAAAAATACAGCTGCTGTGGTTGCTGTGCTTTTGTTGTTAATGGTTGTATACTGCAACTTACATGCAACAAACAGTCAACAGTTTCAACAGTGCTGGTAAAACCATGTCAGCCGACCGTATTGGAATTTAAAAAGGGAATTTGAAAAAATCAAGATGGCATTTTGTATAAAGGCAAAAAATAAATCTAACCGTCAGTTTCTGTTCTTCTGCACAGTTGGTTTGCGGCACAGGTACGAGGTGTTGGGAATCCGCTAGAATAAGTTCCAGTTCCACATCTTATAGTGGCGCTCATTTGTTCCACAGTGCGTGCGTTGCACATGTCAGCGTCGTTGCAACACGCGGATTTGCAGTCTCTGTGAAGAGGTTAAAAGTTGTATAAATCTTGTTGAACATCCTACTCCATATTTTGTTGTCAATAGTAAGAAAATTTTGTTTTGACTTACGAAGTTCCTTGACAAAGTGTGTCACACACAGCCTGTGTTGAACAAGACCCCTCGGCGTCCACTTAAAACAATATGCACAACATGAAATACATTCTTAAAAACATGTAAAACATTGCTATATTTTAGGTAAGGCCAAATATATTTGCTATTAGATTACTTACAGCCGGTAACTTCTTTTCTTCCACAAAACAATCCTGCTGCACAAGTCATAACGCCAGCTTCTGCGTTCACCCCAGTTCCGCATTTTACGATGTTGCTCATCTGTGCCACTGTTCGAGTGTTGCAGTTGTCGCCATCACTGCAACATGCCGATATACATGGGCTCCTAATAAAATGATCTTAATTTAAACAAAGTACTTTTCTTATTTCTGGCATTTCAATTTGTTGTCGCCCATTGATCGTGATCATCAGTGGTTCTCAGCCTTATATACCAACCGTACGGTTCTCAAACCTGTAAGCGTACCAGATGACGACATTTTCTATCGCTGCGTACCACCTAAACCCTGTTGTAAAGGGTAGAACAAGAGATGGGCATGTTTTTCTTGACTAGGAAAGCTTTTTTTCTAAAACCAGTAATTTCATCAATTCCAAAACAACGACCAAGACAGAAGTTTGGCGCTACATCTTTGCATGACTTAAATTAAGTATAGAAAAAAGCTGTTTGCTCGGGCGTATACCACTAAAGTTCGCGTACCACAGTTTGAGAACCACATCTGTTCATGATAAGTAAGCTGCCGACAATGCACAGTGTTTTTACCTATTAGGTCTCATTAGTGCAGCTGGCGAAAAGAGATTGGTCTTATAATAAGCTAGTGTAGCCATCTAACGACACTCCAGTTTATTGGGAAAAACAGACTGAAAAGCCGTGTCTCTCCAATTCGATACCACGACCGGACATAAGTAACAAACCGGTTGCGGTAAGATGGCCACACTAGCTTACACGATCAATGTCTTGTCACAAGCTGTAGTAACTAGACCCGGTAGGTCGAAACAGTGTGCACTGTCTGCGGCTTACTGAACGGTACTGCCGATACGCATTTGAGCTGCGAAACATTCAAAGTATATATTGTTTCAACAAAACTTACGTTTCACTATCGCATAGTGTTTCGCACATCTCCTGAGATGAACACGACCCAGTAGTGTCACCTGCAAGATTTACAACTGATAAAGGCCAGGTAATGTTTAGAGTTCAGGCCTCAATGTCGATCTAGTTCACAACTCTTGTTTCTGCCAACTTAAGGTCAAGTGCTTTACCTCCTGAAACTTCTTTCCTTCCACATAGCGAGTTCGCACCGCATGTTTCAGTTGTGGGAAACACTGCACCGTCCCATGTTCCAGTTCCACATCTTATAGTTGCGCTAATGTCATCCACTGTTCGGGTGTTACAGTTATCGGCGTCATTGCAGCAAGCTGATTTACAGTCTCTGAAATACAAAAGAATTGCTGTGTTGTGTCAAAATAATTGTTTCTCTTGTGGACTTACGTAACTCCAGTACAGATAGAATCACATTCAGCTATTGTTGAACACGCTCCAAGTACAGCTGCAAGCAAAAGCAAGAAATTAAAATTAACACATATATCAACAGGAATGCATCATTAAAATAGGAAAAATAGAAATAATATTATCTGCAAACAGTGCACACTGTTTCCGCCCACGAGGTCCCATCAGTACAACTGATGACAAGATTATAGCCGTAAAAATATTAAAATAGCGAGAAAAACTAATACAATTTTACAAAAGAAATGCGTTATGAAAAACAGTTGATGTTATTTCTTACTTGACCCTTCCTCCTTTCTGCTGCAAAGCGATCCTGCAGGGCATTTTATAGATGTTGTCCCATCTGCTGTGCCAGTCGCGCATGTTAGAGTATTGCTGATCTGCGCTATTGTCCTTATGTTGCAATTATCTGCATCGTTGCAACAGGCCGACACACAATTCCTGTAAAACAGATTCTTCCTTATATTTCATTATTTTTCTTCATTTCCATTTCACTTACGAAACACCGGCACAGAGAGCATCACATTCAATCAGAGTTGAGCAAGCCCCAGCAATGGTGCCTAAAACGTTAGAGAAAAGTCGTGAAATTAAATTGATTGAAAATAATCACCATCAATTTTATCAAGTGCGAATGTTTCTAAGGCAGAACATCTCAATTGCTTTGCAGCGACCCAAAGTATAAATAGTAAATTATATCAAAGCTTTACTAAAAACAAAATTGCCAGCGATGAAAAATAAAACATAGACATTTTATTAAGCAAACGTTTGGACAAAAACAATTGTCATCATTAAAACTTGAAAATTACTATTCAAGACAGTCTCCCAATAGCGAAGCTGTTATGACCCAACTATTTAGGTGTTCAAACATGCAATAAAGTACGGTACTTAGTTACCTAGTTTTCGAACTGTTTTATGAACTTCTGTAATCATCGAACATAAGAAGTACTGATTTAATCAAGTTGAGACATCTCTTACCATCGTCTTTCCGGCTGCAAAGGTCTCCAGTTTCACAAACCATAGATGCACTTCCATCTGCCACTCCAGTCCCACATCTCAACACACTGCTAATATCTTTCGCTGACCGCGTGTTACAATAATCAGCATCATTACAGCATGCCGATAAACAGTTTCTGAAATACAAAGCCAATTGTAATTGAAAACTGCTTTGCTTGTCGCTTGACTTCAGTGCGGACATCTCCTAAGTTAAAATGATACAGTATGTAGTCTGCACCCTTCGGTAAATTGCAGACAATGCACACTGTTTCAACCTACAAGGTCTCATTGGTGTATCAGTCTGATGACGTGACATTTGTTGTATAGTGACATTGAGCCGACACCACTTCGGGTTCTGAGCAATTGGTCATTGCAGAACCAGATCCTGTATGATTGTTGCCCAGTTGTGGCATCAAATAGATTTGGTGAAACATAGCCTTTTTACCCCAACAAACTGAAATGTCGCAAGCAGGGTTTATTAGCCCATATCTCCAATATCTTGTCACCACTTGCACTGATAAAACTGTATGGGTAAAAACACTGAACACTCTCAGCAGCGGACTTATCTTGTAACGGCCCGATGCTTTTATTTAAATTTATAATTGGTTATCAAATCCCACTTACGTAACTCCATCGCAAAGAGTTTCGCAATCTTCTTGAAGAGAGCAAGATCCGGTTATCGTGCCTTGATTAAAAAACGCAAATTAACAATAACAAAACTCATGAACAAAAGAAAGAAACACAAAAGTAATATATCTCACCGTCAGCTTCCTTTCTTGCGCAAAGCTCGTTAGTGGGACAAGTGGTGGCTGTAGGAAATGCCGAACCAGTCCAAGTTCCAGTTCCACATCTTATAGTTGCGCCAATTTCTGCCACTGTTCTTGTGTTACATATATCCGCGTCACTGCAACATGCTGAAGTGCAGTCTCTGCAAATTTTTAGGTGATTAGCTGCAGAAACTGCCTGTAAAATTTATTACCCATTGTGACTTGTTTTTTAGCAACTGAAGGGTAAAAATTGTTGCTATCTTTCATTTTGATTTAGTAACATTTCAGAACGTGGATTTAACCCGGTGGTCAGTAAATGGTTTGTTTTTATTTTCTTACTCTATTCACTCAGTAATTTGCACCACAGTTAGGGCGCTAAACTTACGTCACTCCAGTACACAAGATGTCACATTCAGCCTGGGTCGAGCAACTTCCAGCAATAGTGCCTAAAATATATCATAGTAAATACATTTTCTGATAGGCCTCAAAAATATTTATTTCCTACTTGCAGTGTTTGTTCGCCCACAAAGCGATCCAGCAGCGCATGTCATTGATGCAGCAGTTGGGTCAGCTCCAGTACCACACTGAACCACGTTGTCTATATCTGCTACTGACCGAGTGTTGCAATAATCTCCATCCTTGCAGCATGCTGATATACAGTTTCTGCAAACCGATATACAAGTATAAAGGGAAGAACAAACTTAAAAACTACGTCAATATTTGTTTTGCTTCAGCCTGAATCTTAAGCACATACAACATAACCCACAACTATATGTGACAACCCACATTTTATGCAAGTACAGGCGTCGTTTTTTCCATCAGAGGCTGAGGTAACAAACTGAATAATATTCAGTAAACAAAACAACATCATTACTTACGTTACTCCGTTGCAAAGACCTTCACAATCAACTTGAGTAGAGCAAGATCCGGTAGTTTCACCTCAAATAAAATTAAAAACCTTAAATTTCACATTCCTCAACTATCACAGAAAGACCAAGAAACCAAAAATATTATCTTACTGTCAGTTTCTTTTCTTCCACAAAACGAGTCAGCGGAGCAAGTTTCCGCTGTAGGAAACGCGGAACCATCCAAAATTCCAGTTCCACATCTTATTCTGCCTGCAATCTGTACCACTGTTCTTGCGTTGCAGTAATCGGCGTCGTTGCAGCATGCTGACGTACAGTCTCTGTAAAATAAAATAGCTTACAGTTTTCGAGAGATTAAGTTTTTGACAAAAAAACAAACAAAAAAAAACAAGAAATGTCAATGATAAGTAAGCTGCAGACAGTGCACACTGTGCCCACCTATTATGCAATATCAGTGCAGCTGGTCACAAGACAGAGGGGTAGGGGGTTTCGGGCTTAGGTTTCTCCAAAACAACGGGCTTAATCACACTCTGTGTGCGTATTGATAAACAAAATTTACTAGCTTAAGTAGATAGTTGCTAAATGGACATAACTTTATGCCCAACAGCTCGAAAACGTCTTGTTCAGGGCCATTATGTGTTATTGTCGATTGTTAATGTCTTTTTTATTATCGACGTGTTAATCAAACTTTTGATGGTCTGGGTTTCTGGCTTGTTAGGACCCCATTAAGAACTCTGCTATAGTTTGTGGGACTTCCCTTACAACCAAACATAAGGTACAGATAACTAGACCAACAATTTAGACTTACGCCATTCCAGCGCAGAGGGAATCACATTCTTCTACAGTCGAGCATGATCCGGTTGTGTCACCTTACATGAAAACAAACACCAAGTTTCAACATGTGGTAATTCTACGAATGCTATTTTTCTAATGTGTTTCGGACACTGGTGTTTCCATGAGCAATAAAATTGAATGGTATTGCTCTAGCACAAAGAAACTGATAGGTTGGACTAAATTAAAGTCACCAAAGTCGTCAAATTAATTTTAACGGACCTGTAATCAACAGACTTGGTTGTGAGTATAACGCAGTTAGGCTACGCGGGTCCATCGAAGATAAAATCGAAACAAACAAATTCTCTTTAAACGAAGTTTAATTTCAAATCTCCTACCCATGGCAACTTCGGTTCTTCCACAAAGCGACCCAGATGCGCAAGTTAGGGGTGTGGGGAAAGTCGTAGCGAGCAGTCCGGTTCCACATCGCACTACGTTGTCCATGTCGGCCACCGGTCTGTTGTTACAGTTGTCAGCATCGTTACAACACGCCGATATGCACGGGTCCCTGTTGTAAAACCAAACCAGATTCAAAAAGGTTCCACAAAAGTACACCTTGCTTTGCTAAACTGATGCCTGATATATAGTAGGTGCGTAAAAACGTGCTGGGTTAACTTTACTCAGTGTAAAAAACTTAGGTTAAAAGCTTATATCAACTTCACAACTTACGTGGCCATATCGCAGAGAGCTTCGCATTCCTCTGCAGTAGAACAGCTGCCAACGGTGGTTGTGGCTAAAAAAATTACATATTAAACTAAGAATCGAGCTATTCCATAACAAGTAAGGTGCAGATAGTGCACATTGTTTCGGCCTACAAGGTTTCATCAGTACAGCTGATGGCAAAACGTTCGCTGTACAGGCTAGTGTTGTCACCTTAAAGCGCACTGTATTGATAAAGTGACACTGAGTCGACAGCAGTTGGGTTCCAAACAGTTGATTGATTATTGTCAAACCAGTTCATCTGTGGTTTATGCCCAGTTGTGGCAACGAGCAGTTGTTGTATGAGGCTTTTCAGTAAGTTAATTCCAGCAAACTGAAGCTTCGTAAGGTGGCAACAGTCGATACGGCCTATGCCTTTTCACTAGCGACAGTGATAAGACATTTCAGACCAAAACAGCTTACAGTGTCAAATAACCGCTCGGCGCGCAAGAACGCGAATTAGTGAGTTCTTTAGGCTCGGTCACTATTGCGTTGAGTTCGGGTAAGAGTCTACTTAGAGCAAGAGGGATTGCCTTCTTCGGCTGGCTTGATTTTGTAACCCCTTCAATGGGCCTGGTGTACTACGATGTATATAATTATAAGTGTGCTTTGCACAATCTTTCCGAAGTGATTCCAATAATGAATATTTGTTGATCTTAACTTATAGTTATTTATTTTTAACCTAGTAAAGTTTTAGGGAACAGCATGTTTTGCATGATGACATGATGTTTATGTTAATCCCCAATCACACATGTTCTTTCTTGGTGCATTTTCCGAACAAAATCCATTCTTTAGCATTTTTTTCGACGCAAAAATGTTTTCATTGTTTACAATCCATGTATTGTTTTTTTAAGTTTCGAGGTTTATTTCCAAACTTAAATTGAGCGAACTTACTAGCGCCTACAGTGGTTTCCTTTCTTCCACACAACGAATTTGTCGCGCACGTCAAGGGTGTATCTAAAGTTCCATCTGTAGAAGTACCAGTTGCACAGCGCACCACTTCCAACATTTCAGCAACCGTCCGATCGTTACATCTATCAGCATCGTTGCAACATGCTGATATGCAACCCCTGCCATGTAACACCGTAGTCAGCTCTTGTGCAAAAGATAAACAAAGGATACAAATCGTAAAGAGTTATAATGAAACTGGATTTTTATTCGCATCCTCCAAGCGAGACATTTCCGAGCGTACCTGTGTAAAACCAACCGACTTTTCATTATTCTGAAACTTAAGGGGTCGGATTGGATTTCAGCAGTTAATTAGGTCAGCAGTTTGGAGGCAATACAAAAGGTGTATACCGCTAGACGGAGCGTCTTTCTTGAGGTAAATATACCAACAGAATGGCCTAACAGTGTTGCAATGGTTATTTGTTGCTGTTACGTTATTTTTATTATTCATAAAAACTTACGCCATTCCAGCGCACAATTCATCACATTCTGTTTGTGTTGAACAAGATCCAGTATTAGTTCCATCTGTAAAGTTGTAAGAAAAAATGTTTAAAACAACTTAATGACAAAAGCTTTATGTACATTGTTGCCATGTAGTTACTGGAGTCAGAAAATGCTGTTGTTGCTAACCAATTTGCAAATAAATGCCACAGTTATTTTTGTAAACCCTTTGTACCCGTGTTTTTAGTCGTTTTTCCTACATAGATCAGAAAAATTTATTTATGTTTACGATCACTTATCTCATCAACGTGGCAAGGTTTGGAGCTTGTTGTGAAACACATGCATAGTGTAGCGATTTACTTTATCATACACTGGAAATTTGACATTAAACACTAAAACATTGCTATTTACAAAACTAATCAAGCCAAATAATTAAATTAAGATTCCAACAGCGTTTTTTACCCATTACAAAACTGCGCAAATTGACCGCTAAGAAATACTATTTTAAATCGTATCTCACTTGTGAAACAAGTTTGATAGGTTTTTTCTACTGACCGACTTCGGTTCGTCCACACAAGGAATCAGGAGCACATTCCATGTCTGTTGGTCCGCTCAAATCACCAGTGCTGCAAGTCACCACATTTCTTATTGTGCTTACGTCGTCCATGTTACAATCTGCTCCGATACAACATGCCGATACGCAACCCCTGAAAAAAGGACAAAAGCTAAAAGCAAATTAAAAGGCGCATCGTCGGCAAATCACTTAGAACAAATACCCGGTATCATGGCTAGTCAAATAGAAAAAAAACAAAGATTATAGCCTCTACCTGTTGATTATCTTTGTACTATTGCAACTAAACAACTAAACTTCAACTGTAAAAATAAAGCTAAGTAAAGACGTAGTTGTCTTGCTAGGTAGAGAATTGTTCAATAGGTTTAACTCTAGTCAAGGAAAACATTTCAAAACACCATGTAACCCTTGTTTGGAGGTTATTGGCGAGTACACTTTCAAACGAACATTAATGTGACGTTATACAGCACTGTTTGTCATAAAAACAAGTTTTTTCGCTGCCAGCAAGTTTGTTGAGCAGTCAGGTATTTTAAAAAAGGAATCACAAAGTAAAGTAAGATCTCACGCAGTTCCAGCGCAGAGCGCATCACACGCAACAGCATCAGCCTCACATGTTCCTTCCACTGTAGTGCCTAAAAAATAGGAGTTAAATTAAGAGTTCGAGATTTAAACAGGGAATTTGCACTAACAAGAATTTTTGCAGTTGCTATTCACACTGAAAAATGTATTTTGAAATCAGAATTTGATTTGTACAGGGAACGCAGTATTTTGTGTATTTCGACAAAATCACAAACGAATATTTTGTGCTTTATAATTTAAAATTGGTAAAACAAACATTGAAACTAGTAAAAGCAACTAGTTGGATGGTCGGTCTGCCGAACTTTATTCTCTCCCACCTCCAACGTCAGTCGTTTCCGTTCTTCCGCAATAGGTTTCACTGCCTCCACATGTTGCCGTTGCTAGAGGGTCACCTTGATGACAATCCAACCCCTTTGTCGGGTACACAAAGCACAACAATGCCAGCAAAGTTACCACAAAACTTTTGTCCATTTTTACAACCACTTGAGATTTGAAACGTTGTAATTTATCCTGTTGACCAATCGGACAGAACTAATTACCAGCCTATAGAACTTCATATGCACACAACAAGGGACAACAATCAGAGTTTTTCAACACTTAGTTGCTACCACATTTCTGCTTTTTTCTGCTTTTTTTACTTGACTGAAATCCACTCTAATGCCCAGGCGGCGATGTCTTCACAGTCGTGTCCATAACATGTGAAAACTTACTAATAAGCTTATACTACTTCATTTTTGCTTTAGCAGATATTGATATAGCGGCTATGTTTGACCAATACCACCTCAAACACTAAACCCGTCTGCAAAAAAACACCCACCAACAAGCTGTAACGTTTTTACACTAGCAGACTTCGATGTGCGCGTCTACAAAAACCGAGTTGTACTGAAGGATTTACACCAAAAGGTCGTTTATTTGGTGGCTCGGTTTACATCTTAAACCGTCAAACAAAAGATGAGTAGGGCTGGGTTACAAAGGAATCTTTTTTTCGTGATTCCAGCAACACAAAACAGCGTTTCTTTTAATTAAGTCACAGCTGTTTTCCGTGATATGACACAATGTCAAACATTTCAAAAAAGTTGTCTATGTCGATTGTACGGTATCGCATTTCGTAAACATTTATTTTGTCTTGACTACTTGCTCTATGCACCGTTGACTCTGAGTTGTGGTTCATTAACGGTTTTCCTTGTGGCTCTTTCATCGAACTTGTCTTGTTATTGAAGGGTATAGTTTACTATAGTTTTAAGATGTCACATCTAAACTTGTCACTCTACACTTTTTATTTCTATACAGGAATATATTTTATAGACAGTTCACTGCCAATCTTCCTGTTGTCCTAAGCTTGATGTTCCTTACATTTATGTGTAAGTTGAAGTGCTTTCGTCTATCTATGTCGGTTTGTTTTGCCCTCGGAAATCAGTTCATAACCGCCAGGTAACTGCTCGTTATTTTTAACGTTTCGTAAGGTTTGCTCTCTGCGTATAACTGCCCAAGCACCTTGCCTGGACATAACGGTAACTTGTATATTAGTGGAAGTACAACCTATGTGAAATCTTACTTGTGTTTTTAATCTAGTCCAAAACAACACTTTTACGTACTGCATTTGTACGAATCGTACTTTTTAAAATTCGTGTGTTGCATTTTGAAACCAAAGCTACACAGTCAATTATTTTATTCCATGGCAACACCAGTTTTGTACATGAATACATCAAGTTTAAACCTAACAAATTTAAAATTAATCTTCGTGATTATGAAACTTAAAAATCACACACATATGCACGACTGGGACTCGTCAAGATTTGTATAAAGTGGTTGTTGCTTTGCCTGTTTTCCTATCACTATTAATTTTACCTCCATCGTCAGCTCTGGTTTCAGTTCGTCCACAAAAGATCCCAGTTAGGCATATGGTAGAAGTTAGTGATCCGACCATTTCGTTGCTACCAGATACGGTTGCCATGCCAACTACGCATTGTATGAAGTTGATAGTTTCCACGTTTTGTGAGTTACAATTGTCGTGTGTGGAGCAACAAGCAGAAACGCACCCGCTATGAAAAAAGAGGAAGGGTTTAATGCGAAAACATGAAAATGCAAATTTTGAAAAGTGGAAGTATTTTGATTTAAATCAATTTTAGTTGCGAAAATTGTGTTTGTAAACTTTTTTAGTGAATGAAGTATTGTAGGTACCCAACAAAGTTGTTACGCAGAAAAAGTAGAACTTGGCTATAATGCGAACTATAGAAGAAATGGTTGTAAACGCAGAATCATGAATGAATCCCTTCTAGTTGTGCATCTATGCCATTAAAAACGTTTAAACAAATTAAGTCAGGCTTCCAACAAAGAAAATATTTCACTCACTTTGTCACGTCACACTGAGCATCACAATCCGACTGGTCAAGGCACGACGTCACCGTTACTATGGTTACCGTTCCGGTGTCTGTCGCATCAATAAGGTTTGCGGAATGTTTACAAACGGTATTGTTTTCAACTTACTTGGGTCAGTTGATGTAGTTTCGCGTCTGGCGCATATCTGTGCTGTGCAAGTTGTGGTAGCAAACGAGCCAGATGTAACTTCTCCATTCACTGTAGTGACAGTTCCACTCATGCAGTCGATTTCATGAATAATATCGGATATTGCGAAGTTGTTACAGTTGTCGGCGTCGCTACAGCACGTTGAGACGCAGTTACTGCGGCGAGAAGCGGTGCGTTAAGTAACCTATACACACCGATCTGTTCAGTCTATTCATAAGTTTAATCTAAGGACATATCACTGATGACCGAATAGTTCAAGGAATAGATAACAAGCATGCTGCTTCAGCAAAACCGAAACAAAAATTCTTTTGCAAGTTTAAGGTTTATCCCATGTCGTGGTGGCGAAAAAATACGTTTCCTAATTAACCTCATAAGTTGGGTTGGGCAATTCTTTACAATTGGTTGACAATTTTCGACGCCTGTACCCAAAAAACTTGCACTGCTTTTGCCAGTAGACACAATTATGGTGTATTGTTTACCACCTTACCCCAAAATATCGGTATTTTTTACGTTATACAAGCACTTACGCCATTCCTCCGCAAAGCAGAGAACACTCATCAGGTAGTTGGCAAGAACCAACGGATGTTACTATGTTGTCAGCTGAAATACAAATCAGCGATTATTGTTATGCTTCAATTTTATTCTTTAATGTTTGAAAATCCACACAGTCGCCACTGAAATAGTAGAGTTGCGTCTTAATAGCAATAGCGAAGTTTATAATGCAAAACACTCATGGCAAAGTCCGCAGAATGTGGTGATCGCTTGCACAAATGATCTATTTCAGAGACACAAAAAAAATAATCGGAACTTCGTTTCAAAGGGTCCCATTATGAAACATACTAATCTTCTTGTTTGGCAATAACGCTGATATTACCTCCTGTGGTTTCAGTTCTAGCACAAATCGTCCCCACAGGACATCGAGTTGAGGTAAGTCTCCTTGCCCCGTCTGAATTTATGGTTCCCACTGCACAAACCAATCGCACAGTTGTTTGTTCTGCCACAGTTTGTCCGTTACACTCGTCTGATTCACTACAACAAGCATCCACGCAACCTCTGCAAGTGGAAAATAGACTTAGACCTTATGTGAACGTTTATAATATAATAAGTTATGACATAGCCTGTTTTTGGTGCAGAAAAAAGTACCTGCGGTCAAAATTTACTTAACATAATTATGTGTGTGAATTTTTCCAGTAAGCCTTTCGTGGTTTTGCCTTAAAAAGGTTTGGCGTTTGTGCTTTTACCGAACTGCTTGTTTATTTTGCAACAGTTGCCGGGTGTTTTAGTTTTTTACCCTTGAGGAATACAGATACCATGTACTTACCCTGCGCCATTGCAAAGATTACAAGTAGCATCTACACATGATCCATCAATGGTTACAGTTTGCACACCTGCAAGAAAAAAAGTGATCACATATACAATGCCCTTGAACTACAAACTCAATGGTTATATCTTACAATTTGTAAAAAAATGAACTTTCTATTCGGCAGTCCTTAGTAGCGACCTAATTTTCGTAACCACTTTATACAATCCCAATGAAAAGTATTAATTGTTTCACTTTTATAAGCACCGCTGATTTTGGATACTTTTACTTTGTGTTTTTCGGAAAGTTACCTTCAGTTTGAAACGACGTCGTCTCACTTCTTCCACAAACTTCATCAGTGTTACAATCGGTTGCAACTAAACTTCCTTGTATAGGATTTCCATCGTCTGTCACCATGACTGTTCCAACCAAACACGTTAATGTACTCAGGTCATCTGTGCTCTGAACGTTACAATCATCTGCGTCGCTGCAACATTGGGCAATGCACCCTCTGAAAAGTCGGTTTGAAATCTATGAGAAGTTTATCTTGCTATGTAAAAACATGTGATTTTGTTTACATCTTATTCGTTTGCTATATTTTAAACAGAGTTGAGTTTATTTCGCTTGGTGATAGAACACATAGCAACACAACTGCACTGAAAAATCACATGGAGGGCAAAGTGGTGCGCACGTATGGCTGGTCTTATTAAAAATGGTGATTGAAACTTTAAAAAACAATTCTGCTTATACACGTAATCGGTTGTGTGAAACTGTTGCGTAAACCATATTTATTGCAAAACTTGTAGCCCTCTTGTAGCAGATAACCAAAAAATGTTCGCAATGTTTCTGTAACGTTAATGACATTTTTGCCTCCACTGCTTGTTGCAGTTTGGCATCATATATGCTTATATACAACATGTATTGCTTATTGTAACATGGGCCACAATAAACTTCTAATAACTTACTCTAATCCGCCACAAAGATCTGCGCAATTCACTTCATCAGAGCAGAAACCGTTGATGAATGTTGTGACTAAAAAAAATGTTTTTACTTAAATACAACAGTTAACAGTACTCTATATTTATAAGGAAGCAGAACAACAACTTGCTATGGCAGTTAAGACAGTTGCAGTATTTTGTTGTTAAACCAGAGTTAAAAGCGGGTCAAAGCCTGGTCCGAACCTGAACCGTTTTTGAAAAGCTTTTCGGCCCGAAAGTTTGATTGACAGACCTATAAAAAAAGACATACACAATAAACAACAACAGATAATGATCCAAACAAGGTGTTTTAAGGCTGTTGAACATTAGGTTAAGTCCGGCAACTATAGCTACTAAGCTAGAGTTAAGCCCGTTTGTTAATAAACTTAAGACCAAACCCAGTCTAAATTACAACTCTGGACTACGTACACGGGGAATTTTTTTCTCGAACCGGCGTCCTGTATCATACTTTTCTTGTTTTTCTTGTTTTTTTTGTTTTTTTTCACGGGATTTGAACCCAGGAAGCTCGCCAGTTTTTTTTATGTGTGTAGGCTATATGGATCAGACGCGCCGGACCATTCGGCCAAGTTCTTTGGACCGTCGGTTTATTTTCACTATATTTGCATTGGTAAATGACATATCTGGCACATAACAACATACAGTTCACCAATTTATCGCCGGATCCACCATTGTGGACACCAAAAAGTAAGTTCACGGGAGGTAACGTCAGTGGGACTCGGGTTCTAGCACTAATCCATGCACAGACGTTTTCCCAATACAGTCTAGTTACATGACAAGAATAAAAAACATGGTAAACGTTTTCTGTAGCATTTTTACAGAATGTGCACAAGTCGGAGTCAATTTTCCCAAAGGAGTGCAATATTTGGTTGCACACGATGGCATTCAGATTTAATTTAATTTGAAAACTTCTCAACCTATTTTCAATAGTGGAATTAAAGTTGTTAATATATACTTCTCGCCACGGCATCTCAAAATTTATGAAAAGCTTGTTTTTCCAAAATTCTTGGGACTTAACTGGCACGCGAGCCACGCTGTCTTGTAGCTTTGTGTAAATTGTTTTGACGCTGTTTGTGTCTTTAATAAAATTCAATAAATGTTCTGACTGAGTTGTTTGTGGGTCGATATAGTTTTCTGAGTCCCATTGCTCAGGCAGACTTGAAACAAGTTTTATAAATTGAATGAACTCTGCGTTATTAGCCTGAAAATTAAATTTTAACGCCAAGTTGTCGTAAGTTTCATACTCTCCTTCATTAGTCAATAGGTGTTTATGTAACATTACGCCAGAGTCGATCAGGGGTTTCATAAAGAAAGTTTTAGATTGGTACTTAATTTTTTAAGTTCTTGGACTTATCGACTAAGCCAATTTCCGCAAAGCTTTAATGCCATCTTGTGGGTTGCGAAAACAATGAACGTTGATCGCTAGGCTGTGGTAGTGAGCAATAAACCGAGCTTCGCATTGAGGCTATCATGTTACAGGACAATTGTTTGGCTAGTATAGAATCTTCGCCACAAAGCCGCTTAAGCATCCGTTTAGTCAACAAGTATTGGAGAATTAGTTTTGTACCTCCTTCGTCGAGTGTCAGTGAAAATGCAGTTCTTCCACAAACTGTGGCTGCAGCACATTCGGCGGAATTTTGTGAGTTTGAAACCTCTACACCTTCGACCTCTTCAACCGCACCCACCATGCAGTTGAGCGCATTAGTATCGGCCACCTCTTCATTATTACAGTCGTCTCCCGTGTCACAACACGCATATACACAGCTCCTGCAACAGTATGGATTCAACATGGACCGGTGTAATCATCTCACAATGACAATATTTTCAGATTTTGACCAGATTCGTACATTGCAGAGTTGTGAGAGGGTCTGAAGTTTGCAACCCCGTTTTTTTAAGAAGCCCGAATCGCCCCCAAAGTTGGTAAAAATGCAACAAAAGGGATGCCTTGTATGAAGTAATGCTTATTCAACCCCGAACTTCACCCAAAAAGGCCGGCCAGAGTTGTAACATTTGTATGTTACAACCAAATACTTTCCTAAGAAATATTTCACTCCACATACGTAGTTTTCCCACACTCAATTAACTTACATTTCGCCTTCGCAGAGTCTTGTGCAGTTTCGTGTTGTTTGGCAAGACGCAACAGTTGTTGTGGTGGAGCCATCTAGAAACCAAATCTACTAAGAATTGGTGATAATATTCATGGTAGCAGCACGCTATGACGGCAAATCTTAAGCATTTATAACATACAATTGAATGATTACACACTTAATTGAACGAAGCAGCATCAGTGCGAACCTTTATTTCTGCAACAAAATTTTAACATGGCTCAACTGATGACAGCTTGGTTATTCTTTCAGCCTGTGTCTCTATAATTTCTTCCCAAACGAAAAAACTCAACTTGGATGTTAACATAAAGTACTTATATCACCTGTTATTTCTTTTCTCGCGCATATCTCTCCAACATTACAAGCTGTTACTTCCAATAATCCAGTAGTTGTGTCTCCTGTTGTTGCCACCGTCCCGACCGAACAGCTCAACACGTTAAGTTCCGCCACACTTCTACTGTTGCAGTCGTCTTCCAACGAGCAGCACGCCGATACACAGCCTCTGGTGAAACAAGCGATGTTATCAACCTATGTCCGAAGGCATAATTCGATTTTTTTATCGCCGACAATCTAATTACTGGCGCAAGGTCACGCTTTTTACGGAACTTTGGGTTGAATGATTTCCACTATAAGTGTTTATGTATATCTGCAGGTAAAAACGATCATTATATTATATCAGCAAACGTGAGGCAGTCGTGCATGGCAAGGCTGAAAGTAAATCGGTTTCAGGGTATACTGCCGGGTCCGACCTTAAAATTTGGGTTTCTTACAACAGTAAATCGTTAGTTGTTTTTTTCTTTTTTGTATACATTAGGTTTACTTACGCAATGTTTCCGCACAAAATGGGACAAGCATCAGGTTGTTGGCAAGATGCAACTGTCTCCAAAGTGAGTGTTCCTTGACACAGGTTTACGTGTGTTTAAAACTAAAGCATTTTTAACGTTAAACCAAGTCTCACTTCAATTCGTACCTGATTCTGAAACAGTGGTTGTTTCTTTCCTCGCACAAATTAAATCTTCCGTGCAGCTAATTAGAGTGAAAACGCCCGTTGAATCTTCTTCTCCTACTTGAACTAATGTCCCAACCGAACATTCCAAACCGCGCACAGTTGATGTGAAGCAAATGTTCAAAGCACATAACACAAGCAGTAACCTCATGTGCTTGTTCAACCCTATTCTGTTATGTTCTGAAAGTGTCTGGACTCTGAAATCTGACTCTATCGCCCTATGTTGCTGGTTTACCGTTCCAAAAAACCCTAAAACTGAAAAGGTTTTTTGTGTGTTGATGATTTCAAGCTGAAAATATAGGCTTCTGTTTTAAATCTTCGATTGTTTGTTTTCTATTTTTATACTCACTAACTGGGGTTTAATTTTTCATGACAATACATGAAACACTTAAAAAATAACCGCAGCTTTCAACATAAAAAAGCAATTGGCTTATTGATAGATTTAGCTTGAGTCAAATATTTGTCCAGTAAAGCCCTCAAAGTACCCTGTCCATACTTAATCACCTGTTACAACTAATTCAGTCCGGTGTAATTTGTACAACTGTAATTATACAAGGGAGGTTAAAATGTCAAGCGCTAGTCTTTCTTTGTGATGGAATAATGAGCTTGTAATCAACACTTAGGAGAAAATCGTTTCCGTCAGTGTGACCTGTCGCGTTATGTCTGATGTAAAACAATGGGCAACATCGTGTACTAAAAGTTAAATGTCTAAAACGTTTCCGTCACATCAAAGCACAGGTCAATGACCATACATTTGTTGTGTAACAATAAACATCTCGAAACTAGGTGGATTTTTGAAGTTGTGTCGTGGATAAAAACACAATGAACGGGTAGAGACAATGAATGAAGAACAAGAGTTGTAACGGGTTCGAAATTGGCACCCAAATCAGTTTTGTTTTTGCTAAAGCCCTTATTAGAAAACGAAGGTTAATTACAAACCTAGAATTACGACACAAATTATGCCAAATACAAAGAAAGCACAAATCCAGCCCGTTTTGTACAAACTTAAACCACATCTCCGAATTATAACACCGAGAAGGACACATCGACAAACTTAAGCCATTGCACAGCCACTGCTGGTTGTTTGAAGTTAACCATAGAGATAACATAATCTCCCCCAGTGATGCTGGGTTGCCTATCGTTGTTGCGTCATGTTCTATTTTAAACCATCGTTTGCAACGTTTAACGGTGATCCCAGGCAGTGCACGAAAAGTTTGGGAGCTTTGTCTTTCGAAGCACCAACTCGCAAAATAAGAAAAAAATATGTTTGCAACAAGAAAAAATACAAACACATAAATAATTTCAGTTCAGTGGACAATATGGTTTAAAAACTGATTGCGTAAGATGGCGCTATTTCATAAAATTCGTTAAAGCCAACCATGTTTGGCCGAATAGTCCAGGGCGCGTAACCCATATATAGATCTGACGGGGATTTGTCTTTGGAAACGTCCTTGTTTCGAACCCGGTGAAAAAATGGCATGTGTACATGTCACACACGTTACCTTCGTTGTGTACAAATAAAGTCAAAAAAATCGTCAAAGTTATCAAAAACCCATATGTAAAAAATCAAGAAGGCAACTGTGATGTAACACTTGCTGGTAGATGGTCTGTGTCCCTGTGAGCCACTGCTTGTAGTTTCTGTTGTGCTTGTGCCTGTACTGGTTGTAGTGGTTGTGTCTGTTGTGGAACTCCTAGTACCAGGTTCAGGAGTTGGTGTTTGGACTTGTAAACAATTGCCGAATTCAGCTATGTTGCATTGAGCCGTACTACAGCACTCTTGGCAACACCTTTGAAACACGGCGAAATATATCATATTATTAGTCAAAAACGCACAGTTTTATTCTTGTTTGGTGTTTCCCAACTACGATAAAAACAGCGATTGTTTAAACGTTGGTAAAAATGTTTCTTAACCACGCGCTATTTTAAACTGCATTTTCAGGTCAATAAGATTCAGAAACACTTTTCAGGAAATTTGAAACCGGTTGTTAAATGCTAGTAGGACGGCATTGGTGTCGGCAAATCACATTTGTTTGTTTGTTTGGTAAAAAATGATTGTAGTTTGAATTCTCATTTTACAACAACTCGTGTGAGACTCGATTCGCCAACCATAAAACTCCGCTCTGACAGTAACTTGTTTGTAAAATGACTTGACTTGTGACTCGGGAAAAATACTCGTTTTAAACGCAGTTGATTTCCCAGCTATAGTTTAAATTTATGTCGTTGTATAAACTGTTAAAATGTATTTTCTAGCTGTACCGAGTATTTAGATACTTACTCCCTCGTCGAATTGCTTTCGCCGAAGTAGCTGGTGCAATCTATCGGACCTTGTTCGCAACCGCTCCTGCAGCCTCCAATAATAGTTCGTCGTTCAGCACCTGTTGACACAATTACTTCAAGGTTTCCCAATACGTTTTTCTTTTAGATGCTTAAAATTTGCAAAACAATTACTAAAACCGGGTATATAACATTGCTACATTAGACTATTCGTCTGTAACTTTTAACATATTTGATCGCATATGACTACACGAAGCTCGTTGATATACCCAGACAATGCTCATTGTACAATAACAAATACACATGAATTTCTTTATGAGACTTATAAACAATATAACAGCCCACAAGACGTAAAAAGCCGCTTGCTTTATTGTTCTGTCTTTTATACAAACGCTCGAGTCATAACATTACACTTGTATAAAGCCAGTTTTGACCAACACATTTCTTGAATAACGCAAGAGTTGTTGCTGTAAATCGAGCATGAATCGACACGACTACACGATTGTATTCAATTTACCGTTTTCCCTGCTAATGTGACAGGATTCATTTCCACCGCAAGTTATTGGCGGGTTCATTTGATTCGTATCACCTGATCCCGTCAAATACACTTGAAACACAAAACGTTGACATTCCAATGCGTCTGTGAAAGACACAAACATGCAGACCATACAAGTAAAGCTCGTGAACAACTTCATCGCTCTCATTACATTCTGACTATGATTCAGCGATATGGAGAGCTGTTTATGTAGCCTACATTCTGTAACCGGATACCTCTGTTTTTTGCCAGTACCTGACTTTTGTGTGAGTAAAAGGCGCCTTTGAAACCCTGACGTATAATGAATTTGCTATTATCCTCCAGATGAATTTTTCCAGAAGCACCACAATAGTTCCGCTCCAGCAATCAAATTTTATTATGATCAACACCCAGCAATATTAATCAACTGTTAAACTGGCAATTAAGTTACCTTGAAACAACATTTTTTATTCAGAACTGTGCCACATTCAAAATTTAAATTATTTTTTACGCAACTGATTATTGATTTCATAAAGATTGCTTTTATTGCAGATTGTTGGATTCAACCATCGACATGCATGAGTGGCCTTTCCTGTACGTGAGAAGTGGATTCCGCGCTTTTGGAAATCCCGACGCTTTTTGTGTGCATGAACTGCCTCTAAACACGTTTCCCGAGCGGGATTTCAGTTAGTCACACTTGTCATTGAATAGTCTCAGCAGAATATGAAATGAATGATAAGCTGATTCGATGCAGTTGATGCTTTAAATTACATTGAGGCAACAATAGGTGAGTGTTGTGTGTTGGTTAAATTAATACAAATAACCAAGCAAGTTTATTCGTCGGCATCAGTTTATTAACTATAGTGCTCTTTTGCTGCCTTGTGCAGATTAAAACTTAATGAATTTCAAATTAATGTTGCGCAAAATTAAAATAACTGACCGTACAGTGTTGGTGAACAACTTTGTGGCCGAAAAAGCGTCGTAATCTGATTGCTGCAAACAGTGCTTTGCTGCAAATCTTTCCAGAAAGCTTTGTTTGTTTGTTGATAAATTTCCAGATATTTATATCCACTTACGTTTGCTTTGCGTTGGCGTAAAGCACGTTGCTATGTTCCAACAATAACAAGTATCCAGTTTCATGTTCTGTTGACGTAACAACATTTCCCCTTTAAAATTATCCGGGGAAGCACCGTTGGGGTATTTTACAGTTTTAGCTCCTGACAGTTGACCCTTGACCTGTTACGAAGATGGTGTAATATTCACGAAATATGTTTTGTAAATATTAAAGTAGCAATAGAACCTACGGTAGTTCGAATTCTTGACATGGTGTTGTCGACTTTCCATGTTATTGTTTTGTCCAGCTTCTCAGCTTGGTGACATTTTAAACGCAGTTTCCCAGTTAATAAATTTTGTCAGAATGTTGTTGGTTTGGCGCGCCCACACTTTTGTAGAGGTTTATAGCTGCTGATTAAGTTACTAATCAGCAAATAAAAAGATTAGTACCCAAAGGGTACGCTGTGATGATTATACTGTTAATTATTATCACTACATTCCAAATACAGGCGACCTAATAGTTTTAAATTATGTAGTATTAGAATTTGATTGGCTTGCCACGAACATGAACACGTTGTCTGCCATGCGTTGCTGACCGCTGTATAATTTACAACAGTAAAGGAATAATTGAACCGCAATTTATCGTTATGTTTATTTGACGTTCGTTTGTGGTAACGATGCATAGCAAAAGCACTAGACGAGTACAAAACGGTTTGATGTAGTTAAAAGTTAGTATGTAGACATCACACAAAATCTTTTAAAGCAAGGATGCATATTCTTGATTTATGTACAAATTGATGGTCTAAAAATATTAAGTTGGTTGGATTTTACGTTGCCATACAATCTGTAGATATACATTTCAATACAAAACACTTTGCGTACGCACGATCCACCTTGGCTGAAGTGGGGTTAAACTTTAAAAATGCGGGCAGTTGTAGCTGAACTTGATTAGCGACTGGCAGTTTGAGTTGTACATAATTTAATGGAAGCAATGAGGCCGTTGGCGGTTGGGTTTACCCCGTGTTTTTAAAGTCAAGCTTCTTCATGAGTGTTTTTCAAAGGCGTAGCACAATAGTTCGGTTTCGTTTGTATCACTCGTCCAATTGTAATGTGACCTTACTATTCTGTGCCGGCATTGTTATTCTTGTGACGCTCATCTCGACTATCTATTTCATTTTGTTGTCTTTACTCGCATATAGGCCAAAGATGGCTTTGGGAAACTCCAAATCGTCGGCGCTTGTTCAACCAATGTCCACATACAGCGTTGCAATCAGTGATAAAAGAAGTAAACTTTTGGATGTTTGTGATAAAATCGGTGTTCCCAAACCAGTTGTTGTTGTTGTTTGTGGCGGCGGCGATGCTGTGGTTGTTGTTGTTGTTGTAGTTGTGGTTGTACTAGTTGTTGTTGTTTTGTTGGTTGCTGGACAGTTGGTGACGTCAGCAACGTTGCAATGATCGCTATCGCAGCATGTCACACAACATCTGAACAATAACACAATATGTAGAAATTTACTGCTAACATTTTTTTGTCTTTGTAACCAATGATTAACAACATAGAGGTGGGATAACTAACGTAACTTATTTTAATAAGATATAAAGCACAAAATCGTAAGATGTAATATTTTTGGAATCTTTGTAACGACGCTTATATTATATTTCTTTTTGTTTAATTTCAAAAAACATACTGTTGTACCAAATTTGCACATATGGTTTTATGCAACAAGCTTTGTCTTAACACCATACCTCGTATAATTGAACTCAGTGAAAAAGACATTGCAGTCGTTACAGACAGATGGAAACGCGCATCCTCCTGTTAGAACCTGATTTACCGTGTCGTCTGAATTTGAACATAATAGTTAGCCGACATTATAGTTTGTTTTAAAATTGTTTAGTTCCATTACAACAGGTAGATACTGAAAATGCCGAGAACTGGAAAAATGTTTGGCCAAAAGTCCTACTAATAGAGTTAATAAATCAGAACCTACACAATCTCCAAAATAAACAAAAACACTTAAAACTACCTGCAACCGTTTCCGCCACAAAGCATACTTTCCCTTCCCCTGTACAAGTTCCGTTGGGACTTACTGTGTTTCCAGAAATCGTAAATGTGTTGCATTGCCTGGCTGATGACAAGTGGAGACTTTCAAACAGGAGAATACAAACGCAAATTTTCATATTTCAACTCCTAAAGTTTCGCTTATGTGATTCTTCTGTGCTTTGTAAACATTGATCTTTAGTCTGCAATTTCATTACAGAGGGCTATACGCTGTACGTTTCTTTAAACACTATATTCTTAAATGCGCTTGTAGCCTCTTATTTCAAATCCAGTAAAAAGCTTTTGCCATCTTTCACTAGGTTAATGTTGTTTGCTCAATAAGACTTACGAACTGGTTTACTCTCAAACATATCTGTGTCTCCTGTCAACACCACAGTGATATGGGTTGCGTCACAATCCTTGTTATAAAAATTCCCGATCAGTAGCGGGGTTATTGTTTGGTAACAATACAAATCAAATACCAAAATCTCGTGGTAGATCATACACAATGGCCCCTGATATACAACAACTTGCCGGAAAACACCCGAGTTGTCCTTGTTATGTTTGATTGTTTGCGTTGCTGTGGCATCAAATCATGTGTCAATAGCGTGTCCAGTCCAGATTATGAGTTCTATCATATATATGTCACAAATTTGGCATTTTAACCTGTTAAGATGAACACAATTTTACAACGCACAACAGCCCTGAAGCGTCTGTGCGCACCAGCGATCACGGCACACTCATTTATAAATCATAGTACGCCAGGCCTATTGTAGGCGTTTATACCGAATCAGTCGGTCACCAAGCATTCCCTTATGGCAAGGTATAGGCTAGAAAAATCTAGACTGCAGTGAGATTCGAACCCACGAATTCATTAGAGAATTGTTAACCGACGTTTCGACGTCCTATACAAGAAATACTTGAACTGTCTAGTAATGTTCTTTACTTTTTATGACCAACGAAACTCGCTTCAGTGATTTGATTCTGTTAAGCACTGCATATTGAACGTTTTCTGAGTACTGTGGCTCAGCACTGAAACCTGAAGGTGTACTGTACGAATGCGCACATCCAACAACAATAGACCGCAACATATTCTATTCAACAATAATACGTGTGAATGGATTCTAATAACAAAGCAAACACACAGTGAAAATACTTTGTCACCTCTTTTGCTCTATAACTCTAACCTATTGTCTAATTGTTATTACTTCCGTCACGTAGTTCCAAGACTTTTCAAACGCTTTTGGCTTAAAATTTGTTTGTGGACCAGTTTGTACTAAAACGTAGGGGATTTCGTCTTGTGGTCAACTTTGTATGTATCAAACTTTTCAAGCAAGCAACGCAGTAACAAACTAAATTTCTTTTCGCGGCACAATTTACAGGCAAACATAACAAACGTTGTTGAAAAAATTAATTTGCACTTTCATTGTGGTGGGTGAGGTTAGTTTTCACGACAGATTAGAAAGAATGTGCTTTTAAACGTTGATCAGTACGCCAACATTTAGTCATCAGGTCTGAAAACACTACATACGTTTTCCACGTTAATATAGCTTATGTTTCGTGGCACACAGTTTAAGAATTGCTGTTCTATGTCAAGCTTGCATAATACATTGTCCCACTCTGTCCATTAAGTAAGTGTACCGCACTTCATGCTTAGCCGAACCAATGTGCCAAATAATGGTGGTTTAAAAGCACGTGACCGCTACGGCTGATTGTTTTATAGCACGATTTGAGCTCTGTGCTGCAGAAATTCGAGTGCTGTGGACTCGGAGCAGAAGTAAACTGATGGGCAGAATTGAATGGAATTCCCCCGCATTCCTTTTCTATTCACAGCGTTCGTGAAGTATAGCATCCATTAGGTTCGTGTTGTCGGTTGCGACTGCGCCGAGACTAGGTGTCGTGACGTCATCGCTTGTTGTCAAAATCGTTGTATGTCATTGGTGGATGTCGTTTGTGTTTAAGCGTTGATTGAACCTTCTCTTGAGCTTTTGCTACTCCACACACTTTTGGTGGCCCGGCTGTTACTAATAGAGTCCTGGTTAGCTGGTATCCAAAACCATTACAAAAACTTTGACAAATGCAAAACACACACATAGTTTGAAAATAACTGACTGCTGCAACAAGCTATGTGTTCCACATGTAATATCCGGTTTCGTCGTAAAACTGTCGTTTCTTACAGACGGGGCTTCTGTTGTCGAAACTTCTGGTGTTGATGTTGTTATGTCATCTGCTATTGTTGGTGGCGATGTTGTTGTTGTTTGTGTGGTCGTTGTGCTTTCTACTTCTATTACATCTTCTGTGCTTGTTATGTTTGATGTTGTTGTTTCTCCTGTTGTTGGTGCACTTGGCGTGTTTTCTGTAGTTTCCACTGTGCTTGTTGCAGTAGTTGTAGTTGTGGGGGGGCAATCGGTAAACCAGGAATTGATGTTGCAAATGTCTCCGTCGCAACAAGTGAGGCAGCAACTGTAAAAACAAATTACAGTCGTATCAATAACCATCATGGTTTCGCAATATAGCACTCGATCTTTGACAAAGCTGAATATATTATATTTTAACAAGAATTATAAGGCGGTCTGGACATTTTAGCGATATTTGGGTTTAAGTTAATAACAAATGGGTCAATTTAAGGCTTGAGTTTTAATTCAGTCAGATTATTCGTAAATTTACTTTTTTGGCATGAATTGATTTGCTGTACATTATGAAGATCTATATGAAGACATGATATTGGCAAATTGGTTTAACTTTCCGGTTTAATTTGGACGTGTCTTTTTTATGTTCGGACTTGATTTCATGTACCGCTTACAACTTTGGTATAACTCGTACATCGGACATTACCTGGTGTAGTTGAGTTCTGGCGAAAATATCGTGCAGTCGTCGCAAAATCTCGATTCCACGCAATTCCCCTGCAGATGGCTCAAATCTGAACAGCATTCAGAAAAATGGCGTCATTAAAACAAATGAATTAAGCTGGTAATAACCCTATTGGTTATTTCCACAACGAGCAATCGCTGAGCATACACTGAGCATGCATTTTTCGCTGAGCATGCTCTTTTTAGAGCCCCAAGGTAAACAATACAATTTAAATATATAGTAAGCCATTTGTTTAACTATAAATGATTTTTTAAAAGGACTGTTAACTTCTATAAAGTTTAACATACCCCCAGTGACGCTCTCAAATGTGAAACAGACATTATTCGACGGACAAACTCTGGTGATATTGTGCGCAGTTGTGATCATGGTGTTTCCCCCAATCTGTTGTCGTGAAAACGAGAAGTGTTGGCATATAGTCGACAATGACGTCACAAGCATGGCGTTAAACAATATTGCGACGAGGATGCTAAGAAGTTTCATGGTTTCATTCCCTGCGCAACATTGACTACAAAGAGTTAACAAAACCTGAAACAAAAGCATCCACTTTTTTCTTTATTCTCATGAAAATCGTTGTGATAAAGCTATAATGCTAAAAAACCTTCTTGCTTACAACACTATAACCTACACAGAGTATGACTGATTTAAATCATTGCATTTATAACATTTCCATTTAAAGTGTGCAAAACTTTTTCTTAGTTCTCATCTCTTTGCTTTGCGTTACTTGTAACACTTGCTATCAAATACTGTTTCATTCCACGCATGGTTGCTATTATATTCCACTTAATATACAATTAAGTACAACTGCAGTGGGTTCACGCATGATTTAGCTGTTTGCCGACCTCCTACATTTTATTATTTAGATGCTTTGCATTATTCCGAATTCTAATGCATCCTTACTCTTGAGCGCATATTATTCTATTAGTGTTAAGCTTACTTACTAAAAACCTTTACCCAGTTGACCTGGCAGCATTTAACAACTAACCTCGTTCCAATCCAAACCATAACGGTCTGGACGCTTTGTTTCAAACGTTTCGAGAAATTCATGAATGAATTCGAATGCCAGACAAAGTTTGCATGGTAAACATTAGAGCTTCGGGTTTCAACGTGTAAAACAATAGAACCTCCCTTCATAATATTTACAACTAAAATCTACGTAGCTCTCCCCCTTTCATTCATAGTTAGTTTTAGCGTGCGACTGTACGCTATTCCATATTTCTATTTGCCACTGCCCCGGGTATTTGCATTGAGCTGTTAACGTCATGAGGCATTGTGTCGTCACGAGGTAGAGGTGATTTCCCACATATTTCGGGATTTAGGTTACAACTGTCGCTAGGAGCGTGCTTACAACATACCTACAACATTACGCCTGGAACCCAACTAAATAACTGCATTCCTATTCCATTTATGAAACGGTTAAGCCCAGATTCAGAATATACCGCTCAAAGCGTCTCACACTGGTTCGCATGGGTCTAATTTAAATCCGGCAAAACAATTACTCTCTCGCCCGTGTATGCACAGGTCACTTGAAAACGTGTTTATTCCGCCATATCATGCAACTTGTAACTTTCTGCAACAGCTAGTGTGCCACAAACAAGTGTTTACAGCAACAGTAATAACGTTTCTTTCTGTGTTCAAACATAAATTCAAGTTGACCTCTTCGGCCCTGGAATTCTCCCCTATAGTTGTTGTTTGTTCATCTGAGATTGAACAAAGCCAACGTTCTTCATGATAATAAGTGTATTGTGATGAAATATGATTTGCCATTGTTGAAAGAAAGCTATCGTTGAGCATGTTTCAGCTTGCCCAAAGTCGAACCAGTTGATTGTTTTGTCGCGCGGTTCCTTACACGGCTACGTTAAAGTACTGATAAAACAACAAACACGTGTTTTTATTGAAATGGTAAATTCAATAAATACAAGAATAATGACAACATGATTCCTATACATGTATATATTGTTATTTATTGCAGTCGACGGGTATTCAGTGGAAATCGATGCCACAACATTTTTTTCTCATACTCTCGTCCTTCGGAGAATTGAGCTCGATCCCTGTCATTATCGTCATGATTTTCATCGTCCCTTAGTGCAATATGCCTCAAGGTATGCGTTCAACCATTAAATAAGCACATTTATTTATTTTTGGGGGTTTTGCACTTCATTGTGTTATTGTTTATTAAAACTTATCAAGGGAGGCGTTCATACTTGTTTTACTTTGTTGATGTTTGTATGCAAAATTAGGGTAATGGAAAAAGAATAAAACCTTAGATCTACTCCATCTTTGCACTTATTTATAAGCTGTCTGTGCAACTGAGGGAAATGTCGTTAATTTTCCTCGTGTATTAAGGTTGTCATGTCGACTCTTGTAACAATGATGCGACCCTGGAAAACGTCTGTTTGTTTTTTGGTTAGTGTGATGTTTCAGTTTAACACTGTTTAAGTAAAAATATAAATTACTTGTCCGGCGTATACGTGAGAGAGACACCTAGCGGTGGTTTACACGTTAAATATTATCCACGTGGTGCGCTGTTGGGTCAAATACGAACATCGTATGACTCGAAACCAACTTTGTGACAATTTGATATTTGTGGTAAAGTTAAAAGATGGCCGGAACCCGGTTTAAAACCGAATAATTTTGTTTTTAAGTCCGAATTAAGCGAGAAAGTTGGATACTTTAAGGTGTAATGGCGGCATAAATGTAGGCGAGTGCAACTCAGGCCCGAATCAACCCCGTAGTATTGAAACTAACGCCGAAAACCAAATCCAAACCCGACCCGAATTACAAATCCGATATGTCTGTGTGTAATTGACTTTTTTAGAAAGGTTTTTGTTGATATAAAAGTTGAAACGAATTTTGGAAATTTATTTGATCTTAAAAAAAATGCACCGTAAATTGTTGCACTTGTTTCGGACAAAATATGGCTTAATCTATATTAGCTGTCGCTGCCAGACATAATATCAACTCTATAGAGCTCTTCTGGCAATTGTTTTTGTATTTGTACCGACGTTTCGACGTCCTATACAGGTCGCCTTCATCAAGGTAAATAACACTGAATTCGCGTATTAGCTAATTAAAGTGCAAAGAACGCTGCAAGATATTGATATGACGTCGAATCGTTCGTTCGAAAAACGACAATTGTCAGAAGAGCTCCATGGCGTAATTTACTTCGGATTGTTTTTGTGTTGCAGAAAAAAATTAACTTTTTTTTTATTTACTGAAATAAAACGAAAACATCTTTATCAGCGTAATGAGACAATCCATCTTATTCTAAGTAACACTCACCGTTTCCGAATTACTCAAATATCGCAAGGAACACTTAAAGTGAGCGATAAGTCAAGTGTGCGCACTTAAGCACGAGTTTTATCTACTCACACTTAATTCTCTGCTCACTCCAAGTTGCTTTGATACGACGCGCGTGTTCCAAAGCACTGTGACGCGATAAGGGCCCATTGTGATGTAACAAGTGACAAATGTCGGTGATAGCAGGCGTGAGGAAAACGTCGGTGGTTGTTTGATGCGAACGATAAGATTGAAATATTGTCGATTTGTGTGGCCTGGAAATGGGACATCTGAACCAAACGCTTTTAAATGCCGATGCTGGTCTGTTTTTGTGTGGAATCGATCAAATTAAAAACAAGTCGATAGGAATGTTTTGCTGTTTTCAGTTGAGTGGAGACAAGTTTGGTTTTATTGTATTGAGGGGAAAAAATCAACCAAAATCTTCATCTACCTTAAGTTGATGCAAATATGCGAAGCTCATAAAATTGTATAGGATTGCACAGTAGAATAAAAACGTATAAAAATCCTACAATATGAACGCAAAACACTATTGCCAAAATGCCAAGTTAGGTTTGGATTTCATGCAGCAATGTTTATCCTACATAAACTTCTAATACGTAAAATAATTACCGCCAAGTTTTAAGCACAATCTGTATCAATAACTTGTAATTGCATAAGCATGGGGCCATTACATAATAAGTAATCTGAAACTTGCAAGTAGTTTACTAACAAAATTAAATTAAAGCTAAATTTGTTGCAAAAAACAAGTCCAGTAGCTAGTACATTAGATCTTGTTGCATAAAAGATTTGATGTTGTTCCAAAACCTTCCTTCACTTCCGCCTGAATCCTACAGGTGCGCGCGTGTGTCACCTGAAATCGAATTATGACGTCATGTTTACGTAATAATGGCATTAATGTCGTCTTGAGGTCACGCCGAAGGTCGGCTCTTTGATGTAATCGCATTACGGTGAGAACAGACAACGGCTAAGCAACTTAATTTGTGGAACAATAAACTCGTTCGAAACATCACACACGCCATTGTTGTGGCACAAACACCTTGATCAAAGCCTTGCTGTTGCTTGGTGATTGTCACGTGCATATTAAAGGCGCCTAAAATAGAAGATCGTGCGATGTTGTTGCCACTAGTGGCGTTAGTGGGTTGTTAACTATTATGAAGACGTTTATGTTTGACGTAAAAGAAAAATTATAAAACGAAATAGAAATCTTATCATTGTTTTGTATTGCCTGCTTAGTTGCGTGGTAAGGGAAACAAGTTTTAAACAATCGTGTTTTTCATAATTGTCCCACTTTAAAGCTGTTTTTGGATTTTTTTTTTGAAATTTACAACAGGAAAAATATTTGAACTAAAATTCACCAAAAACCTTGCTAGCGGCGTTAAATTAATCCTCACAGGAGCAAAATCAGATGTTAATCGCTCAGATCCGCAGTTTTTATCGAAAACGAGCGGAAATGTTTCGACATGATCAACCAAGAGGAAAAACTGGTGGTCACAAACTTATATAAGTGATATCACAATCTTGTCATTATGACTTAACAACTTCCCATGGGTCAAGCTGTCCATAAGTGTTGTTTTCATGCACTCGGTATCAGTTTACTTAAATCCCAATTCGAGTCGAAACCCGAAATTCGGAAATCCTTGTGTTGGCATTGTGACGATGAATGCAGGTTGAATGTGCATTGTGACCTCATCAATCGGCGTTTGTGACCTCACGGGAGCTTGTGGCGGTAACGTGTATTGATCCAACTCGACCTTCCAACATTCGAGAATCGTTGCACCCGCTCGGTCGTCGCGCGACCCAAGTGTGACGTCACAATAGGGAGTGCAACGCTGCTCGGATTTTTCGTCGCTAACCTTCTGTCGTTCTACATTTCATATCCCCAGCGGAGCCGGCGCAAATTAACCACAAAATAGGATGCAACGTCATAAATTATTACGTCACAATAGAGCGCGCGCGTTGTGTAAGTTTGCAAGTGAAATCTGCATGACACCGATCATTACTGCAACAGGTCTGCACATGTTTACATAAAAATCGGCATATGTTTTGACACTTGTTTGTTTTGTAACAATAGAAACGCGATCGTAATAATACGTTATTAGGTGATAATGATTGTCACGTGGTGCGCTGTTTGTTACGTCAATAATTTATAGCACCCAGGTGACTAAGCGTGTTTGTTTCGTAATAATGATATATTGTTTGCTCTTGTTACGTTCATTAAGGGACCTGTCGTGGGTTAAATTATTGCTCCATTTGTATTTGTTTGTAATTATGCTTGTATTTGTTCCATACAAATCCATTTGCCTAATTGTTTAACACACTGGTGCGCATCAACGAAGAAACAAAAATTCGTTGCACTAAAATGACCCAAACCCTAAAATTGCTTCTATATGTTTTTCTTTGAAAGCATGGTCGCAGTTTTTTCATTACTCCATAACTTTGTGGTTCTCATATTGTGGTCTATGCTGGACCAATGGTTTTGCATGATGGCTTTCACGGTGTTCCACTGGACGTCCACGATATTTAGGGATAAACTGGAAAAAGAATTTCAGATTAAAATTTTAGATGTGCATTAACTTACTTCACTTTTTTTTAATTCTGTTTAAAGAAATACGTTTTAAGCGAAAATGCTTCTTGTGTATGCTCACTTCATCCTTAAGTTGAGAACCACTGCTATAACTGGATTAAATTTAACATTTGAGAAAAAGCGAAATTAAACATTATCTATGTGGCCTAATGCCCAAACATGCCACACAGCATTTACAAATGTAACAAGCCTTTTTATTTTGTGTCAACATTTCTGACCAGCTGTGACGCAGCGCATCATTTTTCCATGTTTACTCGACAAATATTGGTTTCCTTTTCCTTAATGTATTTCTATTTGTCAGCTGTGTTGAAATCTAATGAATTACATCCATCTATAGTGCAGTGGTTCCAAAACTGTGGGATGCAATTTATGTGGGTTATTTGAACTTGTCGTAAATAAACAAGTCGTTATAATCGCTTTTAACCGTATAGTTATACATTTTTTTAAACCTAGCAGCATGTGATGATCGACAAACCGATTTTGACTATTTTTTTTGTTAGGAAACCACCGACATAGTTACATTTATTCTTTGGGAACAGTCAGACAAAAAAGTTTGTTTTACTTGAGGCCCAAACCATGCACATTAGACCTAAATAAAAATTTACCTATTTAACCCATAAATATATCTACATGTATATTTATAAATGCACGACCACATTCGCGGTCGAATTTTGCCGTTTAGTCGCACAATTTATTTGAGGAAATAAATTTAGTGGTTTTGCGTAGCGTTTACGAATAATTTTTTCATTGGCTTGTTTCAAAGGTAAACACCACTTGCGGATTTAAACAAACATAACCTATTTAAATCATGTGCAAACAAACGCATTTGAAAACTTCGCAACATGGATCCAGAGTTTCAGGTTCGAATCCCAGACAAGGTGGGATTAAAAACCCGCTGTTACATTATGCAGTAATATCTTTATCTAAGCAATTTTTCGGTTTTTAAAATCACCTTAGTATCCCGTTGCTATTATCAAACCACTCATATGCATGACAATTTCACACTATGTCGTCACTGAAGCGGTTTATGACGTAACAAATATCTGCAGCTGAGCCGTTTAGTTGATCCAATTTTCCATCAAAACTTTTCACTGATAACTTTTAATCCGTATCGTTGCAGTAGCAATTAATTATCGGATCATCTCATTGTGATTTACTGCTTAGCATTGGATTAAAACTATCCAACACAGCGCTATATATTTCTCACATTAATATTGCAAAAATTTAAAAAATGTTTAAAAAAAATTGAAAATAGAAGTTGTAAAAAAATAACTAAAATATTTCTGTCTTCTTTGTTTCAACTTTGTTCTGAATCTAAGTTTTAAAAATTTATATTGTTATGTTTTTACTAAAAGGGATTTTTTTTGCTGAGAGAACTGTGTAAAACCTTAGTAAGTTAAGAATAAAATAATACGATTTCAAAGTCATGTAAGTTTTTGATATCCAAAGATTTTGCTTAATCATGAAACCGCAGTTGCAAATTAGGGGAACTCCCACAATTTCTGCTTCAGAAATCTTCACAGTAAAGTTTAACACAACAGATTTGGTAAACACACAAACAGAACGGTCGACGCAAAGACAAAAAAACTTTTGCTTTCATTTTGCCGCCCACGTTCGAGATCACAGGAGTCGCGCGACACCGTCAATCTGTCCATATTCCTCAGCCATTGTTTCGCTTTGTGACGTCACAATTGCTGCGCGGTTGGATCGAATTTTTTGCTCGACTTGCCGCGCGAAAGTGGCACGCGCCGAAATCATACAATTCCAAATGTATTTTTTTTCTAACCCCCAAAAATGAAAGTGACTGAAATAAATAAGCATAAAATAAATGCATAAATTAAGTAAGTGTTTAAACTGTCTGTGTATCATTTTGAGAAAAGTTGCATGAAATACGTTTACATCGTGGCAAAAAAATAAAACAAAAACATTCTATTCTCAGTGTCCCTGCTTTGCAGACACAATCAACCAGTTTTTAATTATTTTTGTGTATTTTACCGTTGTTTTTGTCGCGTGTCAGATCCGTGTATTACATGTTGTCGTGCTGATGAGTTTTTTGACCCAGACTGTCTGCAGGATTATCAACCTGCGCCGATTATCACTTTTGATCTTGTCACGTCACAATGTCTAATTGCTGCCCAGATGGTGACGTAATTGAGACGTCATTGTTTACTGAAACCACGTGCTGTGAAACTTTAATCGTTGTCCTGATGTCAGACATCAGACGCAAAAATATAATGTCTTAAAAAATGTTTATTCCATAAAATGAAACCTTAACATACAATTCCAGAATGTTTCAAAGTTGTTTGTTGTGCATTTAAACGCAAATTCTATACAGCATAAAATTAAGCTCCTATTTCCAAACGAGTTTTTTTTAAGATAACATTTAACTGTTAGACCTCAAATAAAAATGCGTTCATTTTAAGAACTACATTTTTACCGCTGTTTGTTCAAATATGAATACTATTAGATTATGTACATTATAACATCTATAGATGAAAAATACGATGTCATGAAATGATTATTTAATTATTTTAGCTCTGTTTTGGACCACGCTTTTTGTCATTTAAAGTCCTTAGTGTAAAATATATATCAATATATTACAGCAAAACAATTAAAATTGGTTTTACCATGAAATATTTGCCAATGTTTGTACAAATATAAGCAACACATAAAATTTCCGATCAATATAGTTCCATATATAGCACAAGACGGAATTATTAATTTCTAAAGTGGCATCGGACGACCTAATTTCTGACTTGCTTATTAATTCAAGTGTCCCTCACTGCAGCTTAATACTCTCTCAATCTCGCGTATGATCCTCCACTGCGGATAATATGGCATGGGAATCGACGGTGCATGTTGTACTGGGTCTTAGGGTTATGATTTTACATGCAAATCCCGAATGTTGATGGACATACGTAGAATAAAATCGTAGTTGAGTACTTTAACCCGCTTACTTTCCATTTGCAAGCGCTTTTATCAAATTGCTTTGTTGTGAAAGTGTTTTTGGACAATTTTTTAAATGTTGCACAGCCTTGAAACAGATTTTAATCTGTCAATAGTAAATTGAATGTCTTTTTATTTATAACTTAATGCGTTCATGGTCCGGCAGTTATTCATATGTATTATGTTGCACTGATGGTGGCAACAGCGAATGTTGAAACGTTAGCAGTACCCTGTAGACTTTCTGGCTAGTTTTTAATGAAACTATGTTTCAAGGTTGTGTCTGTTGTTTGGGCATGTTGTTGTTTCGTCGTTGAACAAAAAAGTAGATAATCTTATCACATGACGTTCGTAAAAAATATTTTAACACGCGTCGTGTTACACAAATATTCTGGATGCTTTATTTATTTATTTATTTATTTTTAATTGGTAACATACTCTTTAAATGCCTAAAATACAAAGTCTGTTTTCTTTGTGCATGTGTTTAAAGGTTTTGCCGTTGAATGGGGAATTTTAAACAAACAAAGCGAGGCATTTTGTAAATTCTTAATCGTCTGTGCAACTGATACATCCGACCACGACTTGACCCAGTAACCCCGCTGCCCGTGTACACTTAACATCCAACCTACATTGTTTTATTGCTTGCCATGTAATTTCGAATCGGAACTGATGACCTTCAACCGCTGTTAAGCGTTCAAATTCGTCGCGGAAAGCTTTTATTTGTTTATTGCCGAATTTCCACTTGTCTTCCTGCTTTCCTTAGACGCGTGCGCCTTCCATAATCAACCGTTGCGACCGAAAAATTGCCTAATTGCTGTTGATTACATACAACGGACGCATAAAGTGGGCTTAAGTGATGAATTTGTGTTAAACGGGTAAAGGGAATTCTGCTTAGTGAACACGACCGCCTACAAGTGTGTTGCTCTGGTTTTCTGTAATTAATGTTGTAATATTGTTTTGTAATTCCTATTTATCTTCCAACTTAAGGTTTTTTTTATTAGAAACTATACCACTTTTTTTAAACATACGTATCTATTGTAAAATGTTATAATTTTAATATTCATTATTGGATGCAGAGCAATGACTTGAACATTAATGACGTCTCATATATTATTGTGTCACAAGCACATGACACAATGCAGTGTTCGATTTCATGCGAAGCTCATTGTCACGTCTTTCTCCCAATAAGTAATATGTCGCCTAATTTCATGGGAAACTCTAAATCTGACAAGTACACAATTTGCCACTGTGACGTAACAATCGTGCATTATGACGTTGTCGGTTGTATGGGAAAATTCCACAATGGGGTTGTAGAATATTTGCTTTGTCTCCGACGCGACTTGCTTTGCAAATAAGAAACATCGGAAGGAACGGGATTAGAATGCGACGCGCGATCTGTTTCGATTCTTGAATATGTCAGTATTGTTACGTCATAAACAGCGATGCGTGGGAAGTATGTGGTGTAGTGAAGTCGGTTTTAATGAGTTCATTGATTTTTGCGGGTTTGATGCGAGTCTGCAAACTACAAATAAGGATTAAGATATACGACTTTCAAAATTGTCTACTTGCCTTGGGAAATTTTTTTGCAGTGTATACATAGAAAGCTGCACAATTTCATTTTTCACTTCCCTTTTGCAGTCTGGCTAATTTACGTTTTGCAAACAAATCTGAAATGAACCAACATAACAAACCACATTTGCTTTGGCAATCCACAATACATAAATTTACTTTCAATAAGTATATGTTTTCCGGGATTTGTGCGTGGAAATCCCGTTCTATCGTCTCTTGTTGGCCACTCACTAAACCTTTTATGTGGCATTGTTTGCCATTTCCAATTTACATTGACAAACATGGTGTCAAAATACTTTCGCTTTAAAAGGAACCTCTCATAAACCTTTTACAGAGGAAAAATACCCAAAAAACATTTTAGTTTTCAATCTTCTCATGCACTTTTTAAATTAATTTTCTCACCGAAATAAAAATTCAAGACTCTCCCACAATTGTTTCCAACTTTCGAGCGACCGATCAATTTTCACTTCGTCATCGCGCCTGTATGACGTCATGTACAGTCGATTATGACGACGCGTCACGCACTGTCAATTTGTCAAATCAAATATGACGTCTCGGCATGTGATTGGGTAAGATTGTGAACTGTGTGGGAATTATTACGTAACAATGTGAAAGTCGTGTGAGCCACTTGTTGAGCTTGGGAAACTATTTTTTTAAAGTTTCTTGTTTGTCAAATTTACAAACACGAAAGTAACACAAACGATTTTGGTTTGTGTTCGTTGGCTTCATTAAACTTCATTCAATATTGCGTTGAATGGGGTAACTGGTCAAAGAGTTGTACCCAACCTTACGAATTTAAAAAAATGCAGTTGGATATGCTATTTGGACAGTTGAGTGTAAAATTTTGAGTAACACCGCATAAAAATTTGCTATACATACGGTATTTTCGGACATATTCCTGATACATGTATTCGTGTGGGTTTCAAAGTTGAAGTTGCAGTTCCCATGGGGGTTCCCCTTTCTATCCAAACAATGACGCAATTAAAACTTTATTTCGAATCGCAATTCGACGTTCGCACAAAACCAAATATTTGTTCGGCAAAATAACAAAACCGCTCCCCAAGTTTAACAATGGCTGAAAGTTTGCTTCGATTGAGTGAACGTGGCTTTGAGTTGAAGCAAAACAAGTGATGATCGCGACGACATCGCGGGACGCCTCTTGTCTCGTTCACGACTCACTGATCTCATTTTCAACCTTACTGGATAACTGGGTCGACCGCTTCTCTATTCTAGAATGCCCGATGTAATTAATCGACAAACGCGCGACGTTCTTGTGTTGTTTAGTTGAACTCCACGATGACCCGACTGTCCACGCGTCACTCTGCAATCACGTGATTGGTACTGATCAATCCAAATATTCCGTCCAAAATTGTGTGTGTTGGAAAATAAATGTACAGACCCGAATAGGATTTGCTTATCCAATGCACCTAGATGCGTTTCAAAGACTAAAAAGTAAAAGTATTTGGACTCACTTGCAAGTACAGGCTTTTATCCATGATTTGAAATAAAACCGCATTTGTTACAGAACAAATTAGAAACAGCCCTAAAGCATTATTGCAGGCAAAATAAATATGGACTCGATTGTTTGTACTGCCTGTTCGTGTTCTAGCCCTGGCGTATTGTGATTACATGGGTTGTGTTTTATTCAATGTTTAAAGTTGTGAAATTTGTAATTCCGCCGGCTGCCTGTTATGCCAAGTAGTGGAAACATACATGCTTGTAACACAAAAGAGACATAAGATTTGTGTGATATTGTACAAGTTTCACTTTTATGGGAGCTTTACGAAATTGTAAGTCGTTGGATTTGAGAAATATTATTCCACTTCTATGTGTTTACATGTCATACACCTCAGTATGTAAAAAAACATTTCATTTCGTGGAATTTTCCAGAATTATGTAAACAACTTGACTGCCTTGTTGAGCTTGTGACGTGTCGTGGCACATAAACATACATTGTATCGAAAAAATCGATTTCCTCAACCTTAAAACGTTCACAAAAATATCGTTTCTCTTCTGTCACGTGTAATCTATCGATTGAAACGTTAAACTGGGCTCAACAACCTTTGCTTTGTGGACAATTTTACGTAGTCACTTCCGGCACAATTGTGTCTGGTTAATATTTGTTGCAACATTTTTGTACCTTGACCCTAGTTGTACGTTGCTAATTTTCTTGCTTTTTGAACCACGTAAGCGCTGTAACAATTGGTATGGGTTTGAAATAACAAGTCAAGGCCCGTTTTATTATAGTTGTTGCTTGTTTTGACTCTTTTTAAGCTGGATAACACGTGCGAATGTCCTTGATATAAACTCGCTACAGATATGCAGTATTCAGCAATTTCTCACTCGTTCATACAAACAATAGATTTCGAACACTCAGCCGCGATTTGCCATTGTTTCGTCGCCATTCGTTAGTTTTGCAGATTAAATTTAATTTTGACACTATCGAAATAAAACACAGAAACAAATTAATTGTGACGTCACAATGCAATCATTCCAAATGTTTGTTTCCTGCTCAAGAGCGAGCAAACAGAGACGATAAAACAAGCAAATATTGGAATCTCACAATATCGCGACGGGGACACGCGATTGGCGCGCGACCAAAACTCGACATACGAACAGCGGCGTGTGACGTCACAATCCCTGTCGCGCGACAAAGAATAATATTCGAATTTTACGACGAATTGAATTTGACGAATCGTGAAAGAGATGAATGACGAGGATTTTTTGGTTCCTGCATAAATTTTATGATTCTAAGGAACCGGAATAACTAACCATGAATAAACAATTCGTTACTTAGTGAAGAATTTATAGAAACAAAACTTGATGAATTTCGTCGCCCTTGAACTTGAAACCAGCCATGATATCGACCCTGCTCTCATTGGATTATTCTTCCATTAGGAAACAAACTTTCCCTGGCTGAAAATCAATCAATATTACGTCACCTTTTTGCGCCACAGAGGCAAAGTTAAGCTGAATGCTTGCCAAATTTAATGACAATATATTTTTTAGTTTGGAGGCAATATTTTGCCGGTCAATTTCAAAACGGATTGTTAGTTGTGCATGATTTATTAGTTTGGTTATTTTATCCAACTTATTTTGCCGTTACTTGTCACTTTGTTTTGCCATCACAGCGGTGCGTAAAAGCCCCGAGTCATAAGTAAATTAAAGGCGGACTTTGGATTTAAAAGCGGCTAATTGCATCAGCGTCAGACTTTTCAGTAATTCGCTTAACTCCAGGCTCCTTTGAAGTTTTTCGCCGGCCACGAAATATGATTTGCCGGGTTTTAAACTGACCTTACCCGGCCTCATGCCGCGACGACCGACTTACATTCACACCGGTTCAAAAATTTTGTCGATTGGGTTTTTCCACGTTTCTGCTTTAACTGAAAGTTTGGGTTTTAAACAAAAGTTTTTGAAATACATAAATGAAAAATACCCTTGTCTATTTTGCGGTTTAATCAAGCAACTACAACTTTTTCCAACAGTTTCTGTAAACAATATTGTTTCCCAAGTGGTAAAAACATTTTTGTTAGGTTAGACTTTTATAGTGATTTATTTGTATTTGTCCTAAATTAAAACTTGGTCGAGACGTTTAGTCTCAGGCCATGATCGGCAGCCTCTTGCTCGAGAATAATTTTCATTGACGCGGCGTGCGATGTAAATGTCGTTTTTGGCATGCGACGAGAGGCGTTGTGCCGACGCGAACAATAGAAGATTCTAATTTCATCTTAAACCCTTCGCTACCATCTCCAGCATTTAAATTTTAAAGCTCTCTGGTGCGGCGACCCTCTGAGGGTTTTGGGTCCCCGCTGTGCTGAGGCGGCCTCTCAGTGCCTTTGGGCGACTTAACGAACGAGGGCTCGCGCGTGGCATGGCTTAGACGCAGCGTGCAGGGCGGAGTACGTGAGACAAATGGATTTCAGGGCACAGATCTTGCTTTGATGTGGAAAGCATTGCACTGGCTGCTTCGTTGTCGTTTTTAGGCAGCACCGACCAGAATTGATGAGCAATCGGCTTCAAACTGACACTCCAACCCCCTTTATTTAATTAGGAATCCCCTGCTTTGTTGTACCGGTGAAATTTTTAGTATTGCACCACCGCAACTCCCATATAACATCTCATGTCACTGACACAATGGTTGAATTTTAAATTTCCACCCGGTTTAATATTGGTTGCCTTTCGCTCTTTTTAGTAGACCAAGGAGGCTCTCAAATCAGACTGCCATTGTTACTGCAGTTATTATCAAAACCAAAACCTACCATGTTTGAAAGTTTTTCCTAATTAAACTTTTCCAAGCTTTTGTGACAGCTGCTAATTTTTTTAACTAATTTCGTTTTTTTGGTTGAGACGTTTTTTTCTGAATATTGTGGCAAAAATGGCGAGTGTTATCAATTTCTATTAGTATTGTAATGCAGCTAAATTATCTGCTAATTTTAGCCTTGTTTTTAAATGTTAGTGTCCTTTAGTTTTTTCTGGCTTTTGTTGTTGCAAAACAAGTTGCCTTGCGACATTTAGAAGAACCTTAGTTAGTAAAGGCGCCATTTTACCAATTGCAAAGAATTGTTTCTAAAAAGTTTGAATTTGAAGTTTTTACCTGATTTGACATTGTAACAAACATTGAAATGTGATTATAACCTGATTAAGCCTTCAACGATGCTTAAGTTCTAAGTTATTCTGCTTCTAATCTACTTGGAAAAGTTCAAAAATCATTTCAAAAAATTTTGTGCAAAATTTTATTCGACACAAGTTTGTCATGAATCAAGCAAGAAGAAAAAGATGGACAAGCAATTTTGGCAGTTTGTGTCCTATACGGTTGGCAGCGTAGAAAAGTACAAGAAAGGCAGGGTATGTTTGTGATGATTGAATTAAGATTTTTCTGCTTGTATATGAGTTACAAAAAGTTCAATAAAATTATAAACACTCAAAAAGGAAAAAAAACGGTAGAAAATTGAAGCAGAGAAATTGTTGTAAAAATGTTCGACGCCAAAAATCAACGGCGCATCTGCATTGGATAACTAGGCACAAACGATTTTGCAATATCAGGCGAAAGTAGATGTTTCTGCGGGCTGTTGAACGGTGACGAGCTGGCCAAACTGCCGCAGTCACTCGGGGTCGGTGGCATGCAGTAGTTTTGGCCAGGATAGACCGGGTTGGCTTGGAAAGTTGCTTCTGGGCTCATTGGCGAGGTCGCTGAAAATGGCGGGGTTACTGGGGCGAAATAGTGGGGCTGGGGCGGTCCCGGGTAAGCCAGGGTGATGGGGGAAGGAACGTTGCGTCGCGCTTGGAGCGTGTTCGAGATAGAAGGAAGCGACTTGTCTGTGTTATTGTTGCTGTTGTTGTTGTTATTGTTGTTGTTGTTGTTGTTCATCTGCGATTGTTGGAACATGACGTCATTGGTTAAGTCAAAATCGTTTTGTGACGCGACAAGTGACGAAGCTTGGATGCTGTCGAGGTCGTCAAGGCAACCGTTAAGTTCGGCGTCATCCATCAGTGATGTCATAGTGGATCCTTGTGACATCACATTGGATTGTTCGCCACTTCCGTTGTTGTAGATTTCCTGTTGGGGCATTTGCATCTCGTAGGGGTAGAATTGGGGGTCAAAGGGTGCTTCCCCTTGTCGTGGGGCTTCGTTGAAGTTCTGGGGCTGGTTACTGTTGTTGTTTGCGAAGAAACCAAAGTTTTGTGGGTTTTCACCGTTCATTTGTGGCATTCCGGTTTGGGTTGGGCTGCTCATGTCTTGTTTTCCGTCTTTTCCAGCTTTCTTGAGCATTCCACTCAGACACCAGATGTAGTTGTAAGCAAAACGCAAAGTTTCAATCTTTGTCAGTTTGGTTTCATCAGGATAAGTAGGAAGAACATGTCTGAAAAATTAAAAACGTTGCTTAAAAATCAATCCATAGTCTTGAAAAAAACATCGATAACGAATAAATTATTGTTTTTTAAACTGTTACTCTTGTATGCGTGGGTGTTTAGTTGGAAAAATATTTACCAAAATCTATTAAAATATATAAATTTAAAAAAAATGTTTTCTTTCAACTAAATGTACATTTTTTTTCTTTAAACTAATTGCATCGAAGTACTGTATCATACCGTGGTTGTTTTCTTATTTTTGAACAACTATTTTATATTCTTCTTACCTTAGATTATCAAGGGCATCGTTGAGTCCGTGCATTCGATTTCTTTCTCTGTCGTTTGCTTTCGATCTTCTAGCTCTCTTCAATCGTGTCACGGTCACAGGGCTTCGTTCACGGCGTCGTTTCTTCTTGTTCTTTTCGTTCTTTTCACTGTTTTGTGTATTTTCGTTACCGGTAGCGTCATCTGTTAATGTGGTAACGCTCTCCTGAATAATAGAAAACAAACATTTGTTTATTTATTGCAATGTTTGGTAACAAAAGCCAATGAAAGTTAATGGCAAAAAAGACATTTTTTTATATTTAATTTAAATCTTTTAGTTACTGAGCAATTTGCTTTGTAGCAAAGGAATGATTTTGCAAATAAATTAGTTAGAGTCCTTACCGTTTCAGAAATGGCTGAAGTGTATGAATGAAGCCCACTGTCTGGAACCTCAGAGACAGAATCCAGATTCAGCGGGATATCGCGCGCCCAATCGTGGAAGGAATCTGTGTTTATTCCTGAAGTCTGGCCCGACATTGCAGAATACATTGATTCTGTTTCGCTTTTCACTGATGGGTATGTGATCATAGTATCAGAAATGATAACAGTTTTCTTTTTAACAGTTCAAATTTGAATAGAATCTGAAATAAACAAGATTGATTTAGTCACAAGAAACTTATAAAAATAAATAAAACAAATGAAATATTCAGCCTTTGAACATTTTCTCAACAAACAATCTAACTCTATTTGCATGTGAGATTTTCATGCACAGTTCGACTTGGGAAATCGCGAATCGAATTGATTTCTTTCGCTTGGCCGCGCCTTGCTTTATCGTTCCGCCAATCCCTGCGCAAAAGCGAATGCATTTTCCCAAGAGAAATTCGCCGACATGGAATAGGCATTATGTCGCGCGCCGCGTCCCTTTGTTGGCCCTTACGACCCCACGGCGCCCCATAGCTCGTATGTTATGTTTACAATAATTCGATTTCGGCTATGAAATTTCATTAAATTTTATGCCAGCGTTTTGAGTCGACCCCTCTGCCCTTTTCTTCTATCTTTCCTTTCACGATAATTTATGGCTCCAGAAAAGCGAAAGCGATTTCTTCTACAAAAATACGTAACATAAAATTCAAGAATTTATCAAGCCTTTACCAGAAAATCGCCTGAAGATAAAGTACGCTGATCTTACTTCATTTTTTTCTGTTCTGTTCGGTACTTTGCAATTTATTTAAACATTTTTCGTAAAATCTCTGTTGCTCTTACAATCTTAGTAGACTTAAACTCTGCACGAAATTTTTATTTTCTTGCACTCGAAATAACCAACGCTTGGTACGAAGGTTTGCAACTGCTGATGTTGTTTCGAATGCAAATGAAAATGTAGAATAAAATGCAGCGACATCGCTATTTAAACCGATTCGCGTCGGCGCGATAAAAAAAGAGAAAGCGATTCGAAGCATCGGTGAAGAGAAAAAGAACAATCGGCCGCGATCGCGCTTTTTTTCCGCGCGCTTCTCTCTTCTTGGTGCGAGAGAGCAAACAGAAAAACAAAGCAAAAATCCAGTTCCGAATCCGAATTTTTCCTTCCAACAGAGCCCGACGTGGTCGCGCGACCGTCGTCTTTAGGCCACACGCCAATCCTGAATAGTTTTCGAACTTGGAGTCGCGCGTCGCAAACTTTTCGGCTCTCCTGTCCCGTTTCTTCCGCCTGATTTGTCGCGACATTCTTGTGTACGTGAACGTGAACTTGTCGTGGGAAAATAACGATCAGCAACGCGAGATCACGAATCCAACTTTTGAATGTTAAATAATTCACACAATTATGTTACATTTACAATTGATGGAAATATTGCCATTATGTCGTTTCAGTTTAATATATCTGTTATCCGCAACTGGAATCTTTTGTAATGAGCGCGCGTCGGAACGATTTCTGTATGAGCACAGTTTTTACATGGTAGAAATATTTTTCGATGGTTATTTAAACTTTTTACTAATATATGTTTCAACGACAAATTATAATATTTTATCAGAAAACAGACATTGTGATTTGGAAATAATTCATCCACGCTATACCTTTCATTTCAAGTCTTGTGTGTATTGGGTGGTATATCACATGCGTTAGATTTGACTTTAAAGCATTTTGTCATATGAATACCCTTTTCAATAGTTATAAAATGTGTAAATACTGTCGTGTTGCAAAAAGTGGCAGGTATTAAAGACAACGGCAGTTGCGAGATAGTGATATTAGTTTATTTTGTTTGGTGGTTCTCCTACTACATCCCCAGCGTTTCAGAATTTTGTTGTTTTTTGCAATGGTAAGTCCGACTTAAGGAACAGTCATCAAAAATCGAAAAGTCACATAATATTAAACAACGTTTCTGATTCAACAAACTTAAAACATCTCTATAAGAATTATTCTTGCTGGTGCTTTCCATGGAATCCTGCTCTTGGATTTTGTCCTGAAATCCCATTCATGTCTGGCTTTCCGATAAAATCACGCGTCATGAAATATTGATGCGTCTTATTAATTATTAACGAACGCTTGGTGTCGCACTTTTTCACGCTCAACCTGTTCCTGTCGGCATTGTTGACCGGAAACGGGAAATATCATAATTACATGAAATACGAAACCGAACTAAATCTGACTCCGTTCGCCAACAGACTGGACGATTAATTAAATATCAACCGACATATTGCTGTTGAGCACAAAACAAGCGTATTACTGCTTACGATATTAATAATTTCGTGATTTTTTTATTGCAAATATTACTAATATTACTTGTTATTTAATGATCATTAGTAACAAGCAAACAAAATGTCCAAGAAGTTTTAAATAATTTTTAAGTCTTTTTTTACATTTAAGTTCGGAAATTTATTTCTTGTTGGTCCAACATTGTTTTTACAAATAAATTGGCTTGTCATTTTGCTGTGAGGATCTTTAAAACCGTGAATTGTAAAATATACTTATATTTTCTTGTTAAAACGTACAGCGTACATTTTCTTTTCTACGTTTAGTGTTTTTCTTTTATTTCACCGCTTTGTTCCGATTGAACGTTTCCATTAAACGCGATAATGAACTTTCCATTTGTCGGAAAGCGACGATCACCTTAAAAGCAACAACATCAAACGAACGAGAGATAATATTATGACATCACAACCACCGCCATTGTTTCATCGCGTCTTTCCGTTTCTGGTACTTTGATGAACCTGCGCTCCATTGTCCCGTGTTCTAGAATGCGAAACGGCCTAAGATAATTACATTGGGCGGTTGATAGTCGATTAACACCGCGACAATAGTTGTGGAATTATTCGATGTTCAATTGAATTGCTTCCCTCATTGTTCCATGAAACTTCGCGCGTTTTAGCGGAAACTTTATCTCATATTTCCTTTGATGACGTAACAATGTGTAAACACGGAAATGGAACGTTTCAATTATGACGTATACGCGTATTAACAATTCAGTATGCTTTGCACGGCCGTTTGGGATATTTTTAAACAACCCCGTAACATAATACTTTTAACAGATTTTCGATTTTCGGCATTTGGTTTTGCAAACTCGAATCGAAATTTGTTTATTGTTGCTCTCTAGCGCTTGTAGTGATGGCAAGTTCAATTAATTTCAGTTTGTTTTTGTTTGAAAGGTTTATCTAGAATTATTTAAATGAAAACAAAGATATTGTGTTATAAATAACATTTTTAAAGTGTGAAATGTTAAATTGGTCTTTGTTTGCAAAAATTCTCATCGGGTCAGGGTTGTAAGTTTTCCTGCTCCTGAGCCTCTTAAAAATAAATAATGTATTTCTTTCCACAACAACCATTGGATTTGCAAAAGTGTTGTTTCATTTTTCAGATATTGATAAAAAGCATCTACATGGCCAGAGCAGGAACAAAACACTTAAAGGTTTTAAACAACTTAATTGTTCTTAGTTGTTCAGTAACGATAAAAAAGATTATTATTTTAAAATCAAAATTAATAATGAGGATTGGTTTCAAAATATTTCACGAAACTTTCGTTTGCGTGATATAATAACATACTTCATCCGTTGAATCGACAATATTACAAAATAGTCTCTAAGTTTAGCAGAATCCTTACAAATATAGAAGACACCTTGTGCCGCGCTTGTCCTAATGCTAACATAGGAAAACCACATAACCGCCACTCGATTAAAACATGCGTTCTTAATCAGCTTTCCAACTTGTGTTTGTCGAGCAGTTAAAATCCCATCAGCGCGGCAGGTGTTCTACGTAGCGCCTGTCGTGAAAATAACTCCTCTATTGATACAGTGTCTGTTTTGAGCGCAGGTAAATGAAGTGAGGAGCTGGGCGTGCGTTTAATTAACAGCGACATGTGACCGCCTGCTTTATTGTGTTTCTATATAAGATCTACAGCGTGGAATTCGTGCAAACTTTGACCTATTTTAGTGACACTTTTTACACAATTTAAAAGCATTTTTAATATATGAGTTATTTTTATTTACCATTCCTGAAATAAAATGCGTAAATTTATGTAAAGCCGTGAGACAAGCATTGAAGCTAGGCTTATAATCTGCCTAAAGTTGCCCCAGTATTTTGGCACATTTTTCCAACTGTCGTTTCCAAAACTGGCTTTCCTAATTTCCATTGTTGCTTTTTGGATTTTCCGCGATAATTCGGGATTTTTACTTCCTCTGTGTTCCCTAGTTTCCCAACAAATCAAATTAGCATTGTTCGTTCGCGTCGCGCGATGCATTAGCGATTGTTCGGTGTTCTGTAATTCGGAAATGTACAAGAGTAATCCGCTCTTACCACCGACGTTGCGACGCGAATTTTCCTTTTGACTTTAATCCAGCTTTCTGTGCTACGATATTCCTATGCGAGCTTTTGTGGAAGTGATTATTCCATTTGCTGATTGTTTCCATTCGATAATATGGCGCCATTTGTTTGTTCGTCAACAATTTGTTTAATCAAGCGTGTTTGTGTCGTAATACATGATCTAGGATAATGGGTGCTTTGTGTCAAACGGGGTTTTGTCTTAATTTAAAACGATACGCTGCATTTTTTAAAGAACATTTTCCCACATATCCCAAACCTTGCCTGTTATTGATCGACAAAATGAAAGTTTCAATTGTTTTTTAAACCATTGTGCATATTTTTATACTATCACTGTATCACATTGATCTCATCATCTCAGTGTAGGCTAACATTATTGTGGTTACAAAAACACTAAAATGTTATTCAAAATTAAATTAAGTTTGGCCAAATTTTTTATGATTTTCAACCCAAAAAGGACAAAAATGTTGCTCTACTCTTAATTTAGGCTACTCACAAGAACTTAAACAATAATTTACATTGTGCGTAGCTAAAGGCGTTAATTGCAGGGTTTGGTTTAAAATGACAAAATAATTTTGACCCCGACGTGATTTGAACACGCAACCTTCTGATCTGGAGTCAGACGCGCTACCGTTGCGCCACGGAGTCAGCTGATTACGTTTGCTAGTTATTACGACCTGATGGCATACAGCATTTTCCTGTCAAAACAAGTTATAGACACACATGACACAGGCTTATACAGAAGGCTTTGTTTGAAATAGAACTGACACCAAAATATGATTCAAGCTGGCCCAACAGAAAGTAAACGTTTGGCTTTCTGTTGTGTTTGTTTAACAAATTGTCTTACTAATAACAATAGCTTTGCCGAAACTTGAAAATATACAGGATGACCATACCAATGCACGAAACTTCAATAGAAATGTTTCTCTTAGTTAGGCAATTATTTGAACTTGCTTGCAATAGTGCTTGTATTTTATTTTGCATTTTTAGGCCCGCTTGTGTATGCGTAAATATCATAATTCCCAATTTACTTTGTCGGGTTAGATTAACTTTCACTAGCTTAACAATTTTGCATCAAACATTTGCACAAGTCTGCACAACATAGGATCACTAAGTTACTGATGAGCATTAAAATTTACTACACACAAAAAAGACCAATAATGTTATTAATATTTTGATTTTCGGCGTTTTTTAATCTTGTATTGTTACCGAAGAAAAAAAATCAAATAAAAATTAAAATAATCAACATATTTTACGATTTAATCCGTTTTGGAATTGATTGTTTTTGATCGATTTTTGCACTAAATTGACAACTCAAAGTATTAAACCAGCTACTTAAGCACTCGTATCGTCTTTTCCGCTTGACGGCCGCGTGGCCTAATGGATAAGGCGTCTGACTTCGGATCAGAAGATTGAGGGTTCGAGTCCCTTCGTGGTCGTTGTTTTGCTACAAATCAATACTTTTGTTTCAAACCTGCCGTAATTTTTCAAACCCATCTACAGATGTTCACAACATAAGAAAATTTACATTTTACTTCAAATAAAAAAGTTTCCTGTTTTTAATCCGCAATTTTGTAATTTACAGTTACCCCGTTTTATCATTAGTTTGACGCAAACGTTTAGAACAAAACCATGTAACAATAAATTCTACATATATCTGCACTGGGTAGGGGCCAAAATAAATCTGGGTGTATCTATATAGCCTACTTAAACTTATGTTTTACCACATACAGCTAAAAAAAATTACAATTTCTCTTTTTTTCGTGTGATTTTTGGATCATATCATTCATGGTTTCCAAACTGTTCCAAATTCAAGATTAAAACCAATATCAGAACTTTAATTTTATTACAGTGTAGGCAAACAATATTATAGGGGTTACTATACCAAAAGCGACAAAATGTTCTTCAAAACGAATACAAACTGTTCAAATTTGGCCAAAATTTATTTCATTTTCACCTCCATACGTAACAATTGCTCCATTACTAATTTACTCACAAGTCACAACAACTGTAAAAATAATGTGCAATGTGCAAAGCACGCTAAACGGGTTCAATACAACATTTGGTTTAAAATGACAAAAATAATTTGACCCCGACGTGATTTGAACACGCAACCTTCTGATCTGGAGTCAGACGCGCTACCGTTGCGCCACGGAGTCAGCTGGTAGCGTTAGCTTGTTATTGTGATCACATTTCATGTCATAGCTCATGCATGATTGCGTTGTGCAAACAAACTTCGGGGCTTTGCATATGTCAACAGGATATCATTGGCGGCTGGAATTAAAGGAAATACAACATTGTGACGTCCACAATGGTTCTTGTCTTTTTTGTTTATGACGTAAATTTGCTTTTTTGCACGCTACGACTGTTTTATTTTAGTTAGCAACAGTAAAAGAAATGCTGAGTCAATAAGATCACTATGACTTGGCGCTCTGCACATTGAGCAACAAACAAAAGGTTCCATTTGTGTTTTTGAACATTCAATAAACTCACATTTGTGCAGGAGCGTCAGGAAAATACAAATTTGATTTCGATATGCTGCTCCTCTAAGATTTTTGTGGCCAGGCGAGCTTTTACAATTTAAAATTGTAACGCCCAAGTCTATGCCAAAAGATTTTGTTTCAATTATTTTTACACTTTAAAATTAAACCATTCTGCTAGAGCTCAATTATGTAAAATACTTAAACTACTAAGTTTGCAAGCGATAAAGCTCTACTGACAATTTTGATCTAAAATCCTAATGAAATATTTGTATTTGTGTCCGCCGTATTTGGTTTAGAATTATTTTGTTGTTGGTTGTCCCAACATTTTCTTTAGCAAAGAAGTGAAACTGTTTCTGATTGGTTGTATCATAACACATCGTCATCGCTCCATATATGGTGTTGAAGGTCTGTTTATCCTTTTGTTTGGTGTCAACAAAAATTTACATTTAAGCTGCGTTTTATGATAGCAAACATGTCATTGGTGACCTCATGTGCTCAAATACTTGTATCTTAACGATAGGGTAAAGGAAGATTACAACACTTTTGGGGGTTTCTTCAAACACAGGGTGTCCTTCCTCCTCCAATATTGCCCTCCTAAATATATACTGGTTTATTTCATAGATAAGCAGCGAGGTTATTTGTCTTGTTCGTTCACCAGTTGCCATGATTTGCCTTCAATTGCGGTCGTTAAGGCGAATGGGTAGCCTGGTAACAGTGATGATCATGTTTACAGCCTTTCTTACTCCTACGCCAGTCAGCTTGCTACAACAAAGTACATCCCCCACCTCACACTGAGCTTTCACTGTAGCAAAAGAACCTTCATGTAACATCTGCCCCTCTGTGTTTACTTTTTGATAAATCAACCAGGATATTGCGAACAAGGGTCAAAATCGTTCGCCTGGCAGCCTTGAAACGAGCCTCTTTGCAGTCAGGAGTGGGAGCAGGGATTGTTCGATGTGTTTCACTTTTCCAAGGGTAATTTTTAACTGATATTGATCTTTTAGGCAAACTCTAGGCCATTGAGGTTGGTTACCGCGACATATGGAGCTTTACAAAACACGGTTTGTGGAGAAAATTTTGCTTCCTGCGTGACCCTTTCATCATGATAAATCAAACTTTGCTTAGCGCCATCTCGCGGCCACAAGCAAACGGGAGAGAAAGGATAATTGCCTGGTAGGGATTGTAAGTAAGTCGCAACCAAAAGATTCACATCCACTGGGAAAGTCGTTAATGCTGTTTAGGATATCTAAAATTCAAGCGATATTTAAAAGCATCGGAATATAAGTGTCATATACAACCAAGTTTTCGGTCAACAACAATTAAACTACTTGTTGATGTGTAGGATTTTACCTTACAACTGTTTTTAATTTTTTTGTGTCTTCCCTTTTTCTTATATTTTGACGTTTTGCTCCTATTTTATTAAGTTATTAGTCCCAATTGTCGCGGACTGTCTGAAGTTTAAACCAAACTTATTTTAAAAAAATATGACATTGTCTTAAAATATCGCAGCGCCTTCAGAAACAAAAGATGAATAGAATATAACCTGCCACTTAAAGAACTGTTCGTTTCGTTTGAACGACGTTTAACGAACCTTTAAAGTAAATCAAACTGCCTATGGCCTGGCATATCCCTACACAACTGAAACGAAACAGGACCTGTTTGTTTGTTTATTTTCCAAAACCAACTACTGGAAAAGTGTTCAACGGCACCTTGCCTAAGTCGCGCTATGTCACAATCACTCGTTTATGACACGGCAGGTGTTAATCGCGATGCTGAAGTGGAACGTGTCATTTCGGCATTCCAGAAAAGCTACAACTGCATCGTTTTCCTTAACCCATTGTGGCGTCACAAACGGAAAAGGTGTGCAACGCGCGTGCTGCCCTTCCGCAAATATTTACCCCACGTGACCTGAGGCGGGTCGGCTGCCCAATTTCTGGAATCACGATCGCGACTGACCGATTGTGACGTCACAAGCACGCGACACAAAATAGCGATATGTTCAGAACGTGATCGTTGTATGGAAAAATTTCACTTCTTTCAGTTTGCTTTTAAGGACAGCAGGCTCGGGTCGTCACCAGTCGATCCACAAATCGGATTTATTCGGAAAAGGTATCGAAATCTGAAAGATTTGGCTTCGGTGCGGTTCTTTACATCTTGTTGCAACAAATTCGGTCCTGAAAATGGCTTCAGTCCTGGAACGTCCATGCTGACTATAAAATAACGGCAAACTCGAACTTGACAAATGCTACAATTTCGTAGACGCTTTGGCACATAGGAATGCCTGGTTTTAAATGATGTATCTTGAACGTTTTGTGATGTGCTGTTTGCCAATTAGTTATTTCAACAGGACACAATTTTCCCAATATTTGACGTCTTTCCATTAACCTGTAACCTACAGAATTTTCGAACGTCACTTCCACTACGACAAATCTTAATTCCGTAGTAAAAGTTTTTTTTTTAAATGCTTATCAACAAATCGGTAGGAATAGGACGCTCCATTTCAACGTGTTTATTGGATTTAGGCTCAAAAGTCCTAGTTTTTCGTTAACTTTAAGCATTTTATTTGTTTGGGAAAACTTCGTCGTAAAACTCAAGTGTCAAAAAAATATTTTGAATTTGATAAACGATATGCATCAAATATTTAGTTGTGTCAACAGAAAAACGAACAAATATGTTCGTTATCCAGGCGTGATTTCTATGAAACATTTTGAAACTATTTGGCCACAAACGGCGCTAGTGAGTTTCGTGGCAGGTCTTGTTTGTTTTTCTTCACCAAAAAGTTTTTGTAAACAAATTTGCGGTTTTTGAGGTAATTTCAACCGGCAGGCGTGTTTTTGGGCTAAGTATATGTTTAGACTTGTTACTAATACAACTAAACGGTTTCAGTTTAATTTTTTGCGCAGATTTTGGATTACACAACTATTTTTTTTGCTAGCATTTGCAACACAATTGTCATTCTTTTGTTGTTGATATTTGGTAATTTGAAATCATGAATTTTGTAAAAAGTCTGTAAATAAGTTGGTTATCAACTGTTTATTAAAAAACTCCCGTAAATTGATGGCTAAAAGCTAAAATCACCTGATGTTTTGACATGATGATCTTGCAAAGCAAAACCTTTTTGTTTGTTTAAATCTGTAATTTCAGTGCTAGGCCTAATAGTCAGAAGAATAACAACTGCTATTTTTATTACTGTTTTGATAATTTGGGATTGGCACTTTCGATTTTATTGATGCATTTGCTTTTTTACTTTTGCCAGAAGTTAAATTTGTAGTTGCATCCATCAACAGCCGGTTGTGTCTCAATCATTTTGTACTGTGGACTGTATTTTTAAATCTAAATTTTATGTGTACCAGACATTCAGACAACTCTACAAAAAATAATATTGTGTTTTTACTTGTTTACTTCTACTTACACAGCTCAGTCTAGTTTTAAACATTTCAAAATTTGTTTTAAAAACATTTAAAAGTCATTTAAATTGTTCCAAGTGAATTAGTTGTTGCTATTTCAGGTGTAAATGACATGTGAGCATATTAACTAAAACTATTAAACCTTCCAAGACCACTCTATTCACTCTCAATGTGATAATTTCTTATTTTCTTGCAGTTGTAACATTAACAGGATTTGTGACCAGATTTGACTTGTAAGGTTTGAAACACCTGATTTAGTTTGTTATCCTTAATTCGTATGTGTGTGATAAAAACTGTTTCCAAAAAAGGTTATTTGTTTTTAATGGTTCAGTTTTAATTGTCATAAGGGAAGTTGTTAAAGGTTGGTAATACTTTTAATACTTTCCTGAATTAGTATTGGAAATAATTTAAAAATATGCAAAAGCCTCTTGATCAATAAGATTTGGCTTAAAAGATTTGTGCAAAGGTATTTTATAGCTTAAATTGCAAGGAGCAACTTACCAAATCAAGCTGATTGTGAAACACTTGCTCCAATATTTCAAACATTACAGAAGTTAAATTTAAAGGTGTCAGTTTGATCATTTTTTGTGTGTTATATATTTTTAGTCAGTACATGAAAATAGTTTTAGTTTCTTTTTATAACAACATATCTATTGGGCAAGTTAAATGGTTATGCTTGCGTTTTCACTTCATGTTAGTGGTGTCACACATAAATCATTCACCTACTTTCACCCTTTCAACATCAGACACAATAAGTTACTTGATATCGCTAGGCCAAACCATGATTGTTTTATAGGTGTAAGCTTTTTGGCCTTTTGCCAAATGGCACTGGTGTAAAACTGATAGAAAATGTTGTAATGTGTCAAAAATAGACTGTTAGTTTAATCTAAACTTTTATGGCTGCTTGATGTAGTGAAATGGTATTACATCCATTGTGCTGCAACTTATACAGTCAGTGTGTAAAGTTTACTTGTGTTTGTTTAACAGACTTATTTAATGGCTATAACTTTCCCAGTGACACTGATTTTGAGATTTCCATTTTGATTCTTTCAAATAAAGTTTAATGCACACTCAATAAACTTCATAATCAACTGTCTCTGTTAGTAAAATAATACAAATTTCTATTATATACCAATTGACCATAACAAGTACCGTTTTGTTTTTTTAAGGAAAGGTGATGTGGTTTTTGATTAAATTTATCAAATATTTGTTATGACATGAAGTGAGTCAAAATTGTGTATATGCAGGTGAATAGGGAGTCAATGTTTATGTTTTCTGTCTAAAACGATTTTACTGGAGATGTGATGGAAAAACCTGTGAAAAGTTTTTATTGGAAACAATATTGAACTACAACATTGTGCTTTGGTTTTGTTGAAGGAAAAAAATGAGTACAACCCCAAGTACAGAGGAGAGCAGTAAGTAAATTTCAACCTTGTTTGCCAACCATTGTAACTCATATAATATCGCTTGGCTAAAGGCAAATCAAAAACACTACCCTGCCAAAGTCAACACAGGTTTATTCATTTCCATGATTTTCAGAAGTTCATTATGCTGCTGGCCTAGCTTGTGTAATGGTTGGTTGGTTTGTTGCCCTTGTGTGTTTTTTTAATAAAACAACTTTGAAACAAACAAACCATTGACAAACAATACATGTGTTCTGTTAAATCTTATGTATTATTACCGAATAATGGGGCTACTTGACAGTTATGCTTGTGTTTTAGTCAGTAACAGTATGATTTGTATATTGCATCAGCTTCATGTGGTTACATAGCCAGGTCTTAGTATAGCTTTTTTTGCGAGAAAGAATCGTTACTTGCTGTTTAATACTGGTTTATATACAAATAACTAGTGATCTTAGGCAACTAAACTGCTATGTGCAGGTTATAAAAATCAGTTGTACAATATTAACTTACTGATGGAAACTTCCAAATTGTGACGTAAGGTTTTGAAGTACACAGGCAATGTTTGTGTTTGCTCTCGAGCCGAGGCCTGAACGTGTGCTCCTGTACTGGCACTAGTTCGCTTGTTCAAGTGCACGTTGAAGAGCTGTCGCACAGACTGTTCAGACGGTCTAGCACATGTGATGATCAGTTGTGCAGTCTAAAACTTGCTCTCTCTCTAATAAATCATTTGTTTTTCCATGTACCAATTGGGTGTGCAGTCTGTAACCAATTGACAAAGTAAAATTTGTTACCAAAAAGATTATTATGGTGCACAAAAGATCTTGAAATAAAAAAAGGAAGTTGTTTTTTAGATTTTGATTTAGAAAGGCCAGTTTAAGTTAAAATAAAAGTATTAGAAGCAGGTTTCCAAATGTACATTGCAAACAGAAACGTACAATGTGTTAAGTATATATTTTTTGCTTGGGGGGTTTCTCTAATTTTAACATGGTAGTTTTCCACTTAGTTTTATTTTACAGTCAGAGTCAGTTTAGTCGTCTAAGTTTAATTTGATGATTCATCATTCCTCGCTCCTGCTAAGCTGTGTTTGCGTTGGGGATAAAACTGGTTTGTTCACGATTATTGTTTGTGGTCAGGATTCTAAAATGTTAAATTAAACCAGAGAAAAGACACGTTTTTTGTGCGAATATGTTTGACTTTATTACAAAATATCAACTATATATATTTTATGTAGAATATCAACAGTTTATTTTTAAAATGAAACTTGTCTACTTACAAACTTAATTTTATAGATGAATAAAAGTTCAAATGGTGAAGGTGGGTTTTCAAGCAACTACAATAATGTATTGTTGAACAGTTTTATCAATTGAGATACAATGTGTTATGTTGTAGGTAACTTAACCAGTGGGGAAAATGGTGATTTGCTGAGCTTCGGAGAGCAAGTGTATTCCCAGAACCAGTTCCAAACAGAATTGGCAGCTTTACAACAAACCGTTCAACAGAAGGAGATGGAGCTGGCCGACCTGACGGTAAAACATCAAAGTACGTTAAGTGACAGAAATTTGATCGAAAGCGAGTTGAAGAAAATGCAAGAGAAGGTGGTTGCCGCCGACAACAAGCTCACTGAGTTCAAGGTGAGAAAATTATTAAAAAACTGTTGCCTGCCACACTTTGTATGGATAACATGCTGATTCCAAGGTTTTGTGATTAAATATTCTCATACAGTTTTACTTATACTTTGCAAATTGTTTGTTGGCAAACAATATTAAACATTTAAGAACACTACATGCATATAATTTTGTGCCTACCAATTCCATATGAACCATTGTGGACATTATAGATATAAGACAGATTTTGAATTTCGTAACTTGGTGCAAAACTGTGCAGGCTGAAACTGAAGCATTTCTGCGACAAAGTCAGAGCGACCAACAAGAATTGGCGATGATGCGAAGAAGGTCGTTGGTTGGAGGTGGAGGTCAAATTATCACACAGATGTATGAGACAATCCTGCAAAGGTTCGAAGCAGTTTTTATTTATTCTGAGTTTTCGGTCAACATGTTTGACATGAAAGGTTATGCACTCATGAAACTGTTTTGTATTTTTTTATTCTTACTGCGAGATTAAGTTGTTTACTATTTTTTTTGAAATAAGATTACAAGAGATTTTATTGGCTTAAGTTTATTTGCTCAAAGTCATAAGGGTTTAATGCCCACACTGTCAGTTCATGTGTGGTTATGGTCAGTTTAAATGTTTTATCACATGAAAATGTGGTCGCATACATAGATTTAGATAGACCCATACATGCATTGGTAAACAGTTCAGTGTTAAAAAGATTGTACTGCAGAACCTTGGTTTTATGGTGTGAGCTCAACCATTTTGATTGCTTGAGGGTCCAAAAATATTTTGTTGATGTTAGTGCTATAATAAGGCAAAAATAATTTTGTATTTAACATAATCATGCAAGGTAATCATAGTTCAACAAAGATTTCTTAATTGTACGTTGTTGAATCAATTTAATTTTGTGTTTTAATAATGTCAGTTTTAAGTTAGCTATGTAGCAGTTCATTTCAATGTTTTTTGGCAATAAACTGTTTGCTGTGTTTTTTATGCTTCTCACATATATATATGAAAAGTTTTCGGAAAAGTAAAATATTAACAAAGTCCCTAGAAAGCTTTATTTTGGTTTTGTGAAAGAAAAGGCTCAACGGAGTAACTGAATAAAGGTTGCATAGGAGCTTGCCTTGTTAAATATTGGCCAAGTATTAATAATTATCACGAGTAAGGCTTGGTCGGACATATTGTGAGCCCCTAGGTAAATATGCTTTGGTTTTCGTCCAACACAGTGGCGTCAAGTTATACAGGTTCAGCTCAGGTTCATGGACTTTAGTCTTTCAAAAATGATTTTCCTTGATTCTGCTGAATAAAACTGTTTTTGTCATTCGCTTAAATATGTGTACAGACTTGATTAAAATATATATAGTGTTTTGTTGTTTTTAAAGCATATTTTAATGCAAATTGATCATAAAATTTATGATGTGAAAGACATTTTTCTTTAAAATGATTTTTGTGTTTTCAAGTAGTTTTTACCCTGAATTTAAATTTGAAATAATTTAGTGGACTAAAAAAAGACATTTAAAAAGCATTGTATACTGCTAATAACTAATGTTGTTTACAGATGTACAAATAGTTTGTGCTGTTTAATAGTTAGTTGCAAATATTCTTAAAAACCTTCCATAATTTCTTGTCTCATTTTACTTTGGACCATTCATATTTTTTCTAAACTATAGGTGCACCTGTCTTCTGAAAAACAAAAAAAGTATATTGTGAACATGAAGACATTGTATTTTTTTAGTGTTTTGTTTGTGAACAATGTATTTATGATTTCAATTACACAATTTAACCATGAATCACTATACTGTAGACTGTAGTTAAGTGATATAAAGGTTTAATTTCATGTATTGGGATGTAGTTATATCGACAAGTATTGTTAATGATTGAATAAGTACCACTTCACCTTACTCGAATAATAAATGTTCGGTTAAGCTTTTGTATTTCAGTTTAATCCCTGTTTGACCTTCCCTTGTTCAAACTACTTAACTCACGCACATAGATTTTTTTACAGGTTGCTTTTACTACTATTTTAGAGTTAAACATAAATTAACATAAATATTGGTTGCAATTTAACAGTTTTTGAAAGAAATATCCAAAAATCACCCAGAAAGAATTATGAGTAAATTCACTTTTTCATGGTGTTTTTTGTAAATTTTTAACTAAACTGTCAAAAAAGTTTTTATTTATTTATTTATTTATTTTTTATGTATATCCAAGTTGACTACTTTATACTGCAATTTTGGCTTTCTCTATTTGCCTGAAAATACTACAACTAATAGGTTTGTGTTTAATCAGTGCCTCTCTTTCAATTAAAACTTTGTTGTCAGATACGAACAGTTGAGTTCATCACATGAAGAGTTACGAAGGAAGTTTGCTGAAGAAAGTGAATCTCGATCGAAAATACAGAAACAACTGGAGAACGTAACAATGCAAAATCCAGGTAGAATTCTGTCATATACTGCACATAGGTGTAAGCTATTATTTTACGAATGACTGCAATTTTTTAGCATAAATTTTCTTTTGTGGGGTGGCAAAATTTGATTGAGTGGTTCCTTATGTAATCAAACCACACTATGTTACATGTTACGGTTTGTATATGGCAGTTCGCAGACACGCAACCTTGTTTAACATGGCTGTAACACCTATAAAAGTCACGTCACAAATCGCCCTTCTTGTTGGGGAGTTATAATGTTACAATGCATTAGTGATGAAAATCACAGCAGCGTAATGGTTACTAGCAGGAAAAGTGTACATTGGTGGCCGCTGCAATTATATTTCCCACGCGAAATGGAACACTCTATTTAACAATACAAACCCCAACTGCCAATTAACATCAAGAATACATAAAAACGTGAAAATTGCCATTGTTACGTCATAAGTCTTGTTCAGGCTTGCTCTGGAGGAGCAAACTTGGTGAAAATCGCTGAAGCGAAGAGAATTTCGGGTAGCTTGCTTTGCACATGCTCGAAATATTCAGACCATTGCAAAAAACGCATATTTGTAATGCACGGATATAAATACGGCCAGGCATTTTCTGGGGTGGCAGCATAGCTATTATATAATGGCTGCCACCCCGGAGATTTTTAGTGGGGAGGCACGCCACCCTGCCGCCCCGGGAATCAACGCCTGTGGTGGGGTGTGCACATGATAAAATCAGATTTGATTGTGTGCACATGTGAAAATCTTCTTGAATAAAAATTCAGGTGGATCATGGAGTAAAAGATTTAAAAGCATGTGTTGGTTGTGGGTTATAATCTAGCCTTGGCTAATTGTTATTCCCCAACCAAAAAACTTAAGTGGCATTGTGTCAACCCAGTTGAAACAAATTTAAATCACCAACTCTAATAAACGAAAAAATGAGATAAAAGATGGTTCAACGGACTTGTAACAAAACATACAGTTTGCCACAGACTTATTGTTAACATGACACACTAAAGTGATGTCCAAGTACTGAGGATAAAAATGAAACAAACAACAAACAAAATGTCCATACACAGTTTATTATGTCCTCAACGAAATAAATGTACCTAATTACTGTAGCAAGCAAAGGGGTAATTAGCATCATTTTTGTTCCTACTGTAAACGCTGTTGCTACTTTTATGCACAGATAAAGAATCAATGATTCGGCAACTAGAACTTATGAACGAGCGAATGGAATCACTTCAGGTTTGTGAAACTTAATTGTTAGAATACTGACCAATCTGGTTAAATGCATAACTCATTTGCCAAGCTATTTTATGCAATTGATGATTTAACCCAGTGGTGACCAACCAGCGAGAAATTTGCTTTTACAAGTGGTAAATAGGCACTTAATCTCTTGGAATATAACCTGTGAAGTTGATAAAAGACCCAATTTTAAATGATCTTTATATGGTTTATCCTCTACTATGTAGTATATTAGAAAGGGATAAAAATGTTTTGAGATGTTAAGAGAGGAATTCGCTGTTAAAAGTTGGGAACCACTAATTTAACCAATGACTACAGTTTGAATTTCTGAACAATATGCAATTAAATGACATATGCCATAAAATGAATTTGTGTTCATTATATTGCCTCCGAAGTTATTATGGGTCCCCTTCCCTGAAGGGGACACATATTGTTTTTGTCCGTTTTTTTTTTCTTTTTTCTGTCTAACGCTGGCTTGTGAGACCCGTTTGGTCAAGAAAAAGTGCTTGAAAATTATTGAAATTTGGACATATGTTAGATATTAATCCAAACTTGGTCCACCTGAAGTTTGACCCCAAATGACCCAGCGGTTCACCCACAGGCCCCCGAAACGTAAAATTTTTAACGCTGGTTTGTAACGCTGGTTTGGTCAAGAAAAAGTGCTTCAAATTTATTGAAATTAGGACACATGTTAGATATTAATCCAAACTTGGTCCACCTGAAGTTTGACCCCGATTGACCCAGCGGTTCACCCACAGGCCCCCTAAACGTACATTTTTTAACGCTGGTTTGTAATGCTGGTTTGGTAAAGAAAAAGTGCTTCAAATTTATTCGAATTTGGACATATCTTAGTTATCAATCTGAACTTGATTCTCTAGAAGTTTGACCCCGAATGACCCAGCGGTTCACCCACAGGCCCCCGAAACGTAAATGTGTCTAACGCTCGTTTGGTCAAGAAAGACACTGTAGGCAGAAGTACCAAGAAAGTAACTCACTGGTTTACGATAGCGGGAGGGCTCAGCTTGACGTCGGACAGACGTTTTACGAGACGTCGTTTCAGTGATTAGAAATCAGCTGTTGTGCACAGCAATGCTATGTCATTTTATTAAGTTATCACTCACGTTTTTAGTTTTGGCGAAGGTTTTACACCTATGACGTGATTTAAACCTAATAACCGTGCTTCGGTTTTGTATATGTCAAGCAAAACTTTGTTAATCGAAGTAAAGATGAAAAAGTTAACTTGACTTTTATGCCAAATAAATGTTTTTTTAAATGCTCGTTGTCAGGTTGGCCGCCGCATGATCACGGGTTACTTAAGGTCAACTAGTAGGTATTACAAACATAGTTCAGACCTTTCTTTCGTCATAACGTAGCGTTTTTTTGACAATCAATTTAGGAGTCAATACTCATGTATAAATTAGGCTTAACAGTATTGTTGAACACCAAGGACGGCGTGCTATTGAAAACGGTGTCAAAAGTCAAACAGTCGTTTGGCGTGTGCACACTGAGAGGTTACTACAGGTCAATGGTACTCGTTTTGCGAAACAAAGTTAAATGAAAAACAATTTGTTATGTACACACTTGTAGCAAATTGCTTTTTAATTTAAAGTGTCTGTAACACAACTGTTACAGCTTTCTAAAAAAAAATGTGTTGAAAATCCGACCTTGGACGACAATATCTGGGTCAAAGCAAGAGATTAGATTAAAGTATTTGTTACGTTTTTTAATGTTTTTGTAATTATATGACAATAAGAGTGCAAAAAGAATACGAACAATTTTTTTTGTTGGGTTAATGCTTTCTAAAAATTTGTCCTTAAGAATCTAAAAATCACCGCAACATTTGTTTACTGTAAATCTGCACAAACGCGCGTGTGGGGACCCATTTGTTTTTGTTTACAAAAACAATCATATGTGTAGATCAAATGATGTGTATAGTAAATTGGTAAATATCGTATAGAATATATAAAATGGAAGTATATCAGAAAGCCACTCTTCTAGTAATGTACTTGTATCGATGCGATTGTTAATTTGCAGAAAGATCTTGCACGAGTTCGTGATGAAAGAACAAAATACAAGCGTGAATATGCACTTGTGATGAGTGAGAGGGATAGCGTCCACCAAGATATGAACAAGCTGCAGGATGATTTAAGTGAAAAAGAAACTGAACTGTAAGTTGAACAAATGGAAAATTATGAATGTTGCCACTTACCCACAAAAACTTGTTGATTGTTTTTGTGGCAATGTTTTGTTTATGCAACCAGACCTTTAGCTTTTAAGAATTACAATAAACCTTGGTTATACTGGGATTCGGTTAATCCGGATCTTTGCCTCTGATAAAACTTGAGGTACAAATGATTTGTAATGTGATTAGGCTTGGACTAATCTACATTTGTTAATCCGAATCTCCACATAATCCCGACATTTTTTTTCTAACCATACATGCTGAGATTAACTGAGGTAGTGTTGTAACCCTACACTTAGGTTAAATATTTTTGGTAATTTAGTAAATTTAGACAAACCTTTCAAATCATTTATCCAGTTTTTCATTGCAAAACTGAATGTTACAGTGTTCTGTTCTTTTTAGGAAACATTCGATTTTGGAGAAGCAGAAATTTCAAGAAGAGTTGGAGACAACCAAGAATCAACTTTTGTCACTTCAACGAGGATCTGTAAGTGGTTTTCAACCGTCACAACTTATAAACATGTTTGAACCCAAACCACATGTTAAGTGCATGTAAATAACAGCTATCTTGTAAAAAAACATTTTTAGTTTTGTTTTGGGCATATTTGTGCCACTTCTTTTACTAATGTGGGTTTGCTTTTCAATTTGGTCAAGAGTAGGTGGTTTTAGGAACAAATAATTAATAGGTAATTGTCCCACATTAGTCCAGACCATTTTTGAACCCAGTTGACCCACAGACTCTGAAAACTAAAAGTTATTTCTGACATCAGTAATAACTTTCGAAATTTTGGAAATTTTAATATGTTCACATCCATTCAGACATCATCAGTGGACATTAGTGGATTGAAACAAGAACTTTACGTGGCTCAGTGTGAGCGTAAGCAAGCCTTGCTGGAGAAAGAAGTTCAACTCCAGGAAGCTTACAATGCACGAAAAGCTCACGAGATCGCCATGGAAACGATCGAACTGACGTCACGGGAGAAGGAGGCGCTCCGTGCTAAACTGGAGATCACTAAACAAGAGCTGATAGAGGCACGAAGCGAAGCTGAAGCTGCCACTAGGTGGGGTAATTTATAAATTTGAGGAAATTGGTTTTATTTAAAACTTTAACTGGTTTGGGTTCTTTAAAGGTTTTATAAGGTGTGGGTATGGAAGTCACCATGTAGACGGTAGAGTATGCGATTAGGTAAATCTTATTATTAGCAACAATATTGAAAGACTTCTAAATAAATCACAGTACGCCAGGCCTATTAAAGGTGTGTACCGAATCAGCCGGTCACCCAGCATTCACCACCATATGGCAAGGCGTAGGCTAGAAAAATCTAGCCTATGGTGGGATTCGAACCCACCACAGGAATCTTTATGGAACTCGCGATTTACCAACTGAGCTACACAGGCTTAGTGGAGAATCCGCCGAAAGTCGAATCACAAGCACCGTTGCCTGCCTCGTATGCCGAACATGTCAGCTTCGTAGTAGGGGATCGTCAGTTCGGCCAGTATCAGTTAAGATCAGGGTTGCCATCGACACGTAGTCGAAAATAAGGACAACGGAAAAAATCAGTTTCCATTCGAAACGAAACAAACGTTTTAAATAATTTTTCGCGTTTAAACGAGCCATGCCATATTTTTTGCCAGAAACAATCTGTTCCAACAACTCCTTGTTCGTAGAAAATACTTTGTGCATCTCACGACTGCTCAGGTCTAGGTTTACTTTTACTTGTGGCAGGGATTTGACTAGTAATTGTTGAAAATAAGACAAAAGAAGGACTACAGTCAAAAATAAGGACATTTCTTAGAAATAAGGACAATACATTTTTCTGAGACATTGCCCTTCAAAATAAGGACAAATCTTAGAAATAAGGACGGTATGGCAACCCTGGTTAAGATATACATTCAATCATAACTGGGATCCGCCTTGAAGCATTTATGACCACTTTTTCTAAATAGTTTAACATTGCTTTGTTATACACCACATGTTAAACTTCACATCCAGAAACCTTTAAAATCTTGTTTTGGTGATTCTTGAGTGGATTTAAAGCCGACTTTTGTTGTCAACAACTTAATCGATATTTTGAGGCAATACTTGACTTTGGTTGTTGATCAGTTTCCACAACAGAGGAAAGTCCTTAAGCTTGAAGAGGTCGAGCAATACACAAATCCCAGCTAAGATTTTGTTGAAAGGTTTTCAAGGGTTGTACAAACACACTAGCCATCTACTGACTTGTACCAAGTTGAAGGGGGAGGTAATTAACTTTCTTTAAAGACCTGCTGGAGTGGGATTGGCAAAAAAGATTACTGTTTAGTTTGTGGAAAACATTTCTGGGATTTTTGGGGGACCTGTTGTTATTTCTTACGGTTTTACATTTACTCCGACTTCAATGCTTTTGTGTGGGAATTTTTGTTTAGCATTTTTCGATTGTACAGTTCCAAAAAACCCAGGCACTGTTGTCAGCTGCTGAAGTAGATCTTATTGTTAAAATACTTTCTTGGTAATCAACAAAGGATTTTAACACTCAATCTAAAGTTTTTTTAAAAATTAAAAACTTTCAAATTACCATTTTGTGTGCATAAAATTGTAAATAAACTTTGTGCAATGTTATCCATAGTTTTGATGTTAATAAACATATCCTACATTGAATGTATTGAGTTTTACTCAGGTCTACTATATGCACCAAGCTGTTCGGTCCATTGTTTGTTTTCTGTAGTGGCCTTTTTCACGAATCTTCAAATTGTATTTTATCGCTAGGTGGCGCAAACTTGCATTTTCGGAACGAGACAAACTTGGAATTGAACTTGAAGAAAGCAGAAAGAATTGTGACATCATAAAGGAAGAACGCGAAAGATTGGTGAAACGATTAGAAGAGGCTGTTAAGGTGGGAGGGGTTGTTAGTTTTAAACCTACCATATTTTTACATAAAAGCCGTATTGGCCAGTGTAGCCATCCAACGACGCTCCAGTTTGTTGGGAGTAACAGCCTGAAAATGTCTTATTTCGGTTTTAATATTTTAGGTTTTAACAACATAAGCCCGTTACAGCTAAAACATTCAGATTTTCTTTCAATTGTTCATTTTGTTTTTCCCCATTGTAAAACCTATTTGCATTGGTTCGGTCAACGCTAACATTTTTTTTTCATAAAGTCTTTTTTAATGTTATTTGACCTTAACATATTGTGTTTTTTGTTATCTGCTCTAGTTCAGTTTATACATACTATACTACATTTTTTGGGCAACTGAAAAACGGTTTATTATGCTGGGTTTATTCGCTAAAGAATATCAATTCTTATGACGTCATAATTGGCAGGAGCACGATTCAACAAAGGAAACGAAAAACAAGATCCTGGGTGAATTACGTGAGATGCAGACGCGAATCGAGCTGACTCATAATGGAAACACGCACAGTCATGACTCAGCAATTGACGCCGGAGACTGGGACGGTTTATCACAAGATGTCGCCCTTCGTCAGCGTCGCTTCGTGCGTCAGTTGCCACGACAACGTGACGTAACAGTGGAGATGTGTCCGTTCGTGAAAAATTCGATATGCGACGGAATTTTGAACGGGGATCGACTTCTCGCTGTCAATAATGTTTCTGTTGCGGAGAAAACTATATATCAGGTGTGTTACTGGTGGTTGATTGTGTGTAGGCCAGTTAAGCTTACATGGGCTAGAACGCAAAATATTTTGAGTGATGAAATTGTCGATGAATACTGTGGGATATAATATTTCGCCTTAATGGCGTCTTCACTTTCTACAAAACCACAGGATAAAACATCAACAAAAAAGCAAAAAGTAAAAAAGTGAAGTTTAAAAACACTGAATTAAAACAAATTGCTGGAGTACAAGCTTGGATTGGGGATGTTTCAATTTCTTAAATAGTGTGTTAATAGTGTCCGTTCTACTTACCGTTCTATTTGCGTTTTTTATCAGGGTAATACAAAGATCTATTTTGTGAGGGTAAAGTCATCTGTAAAAAGATTCCAATTTCTTTGGTTTTGGTTGTCTTTCAGACATTAACTTTCAGTCGATTTTAATTGTTGGTCATGACCGCAGCTTTGGTCAAAGCAGTTGATTTTTTTTTGCAAGACACTCAGCTTCTCACGTTTTGCCAGAATGTGTATTGTGACAGTTCTACAACTGAAACAGTCAAGTGTAATTATTCAACCAGAAACAAACATCTTTACATTTTTGTAATATGGAGCTTCAGAAATATAAAATCTTGAAAATGAAAGCGTTCCCAACATCAAGTTTATAACCCATTAAAATTTGCATTAAGAGCTTACTTCATGTACAATGCTCTGAGTATCGTTTGTTTCACACAACTTTAATCTCCTAATTCACACAAGCATAAGTAGATCAACATTTCGACATGTTCACTTCATCCGCTTTATATATGTGTTACCTCAACTTAATTTCCAACCCCATATCTCGCAGGTCAACGAAATGCTGAGTCAGAATGACGTTTGCGAATTGAAGTTGGAGCGCAGTTTCACGGTTCACGAGCACGTCGGTAGTCATGACAACATGATCGACCAATTGGAGAACGGCTACGGTTTATCGCATAAACAGGGGAGAAGGGAAGAGTGGGAGTTTGATGAAAAGGTGACAAAAATTGTTGGGAATATTATGCTGCAAACTGACAGCTTAAATCTTATGGCACTGGTTTGCAAACTGTACGAAACATTCTGTGTGGGCAAAAGATTCGGACTTGTTGTATTATGTGATGAGCCACAAATCGACTTTGTTCACGAAATAAAGTTTTTGCATTGTTGGATGGAAAACAGTTTCAATTATGACTTTAAAAGTAGCTTCATTATAAACCAGCACCCATCAACTTTTTGAAATATGATTTTATTTTTTAAATTTCTGCACCTTTTTAAAACAAACTGCTACAGTTTTTGGATTAACCTAAAAACTCCTTTTATTAAATTTCTATTTCTTGCAACGAAGTTGTCTGAATTTTAATTTTTGTTTATTTCAGTCGCCTGGAGATTTGAGTCCACGTTCAAACGAACGAAGTCCTGACTACAAACATGGTAGGAAATTAAATTAAAAATAGCATTTGTGTATGTTTGTCAATGTTTAATTAAACTCGTCAGCTGAAAATGAATAAATAGTAATTAATCAGTTTTTCCAGCCTATGCCTTGCCGCATAAGAACGGTTAGTTGTTGAACTTGGTTCAGTATTACGCTTGAATAGGCCTAATAATATTCGCAAACCAATCCCATGCTCTTCTTGATTTAACGTTTGCACAAAACTTTCTTCTTTGAATTAAATGATTAAAGCTGCGTGATCTTATAGACACAAATAAAAGCGAAAAAAAACTGAACTTTTACCTGATATATATATTGTGCTTTTGTGCTATCTGTAATTTTTATTTTTTTCACAAGGCAACAAATCTGATTACACGTCATCACATCCAACCAATAAAGCACCGGTAAAAATGCGGAAGAACAAGGTCAGTATGACGTCACAAACATTATAAAACTCCTGTGTTATGGCGGTTTTTGAAAAAGTCCCGGAAGTAAAATTTCATTAGTAGGTTGTTGTTGTGAAAAAAAAATGAAAAAAAATATTATTTAACAATTTCTTTGCAAATTGTTTGCTCGTAAACTTATGTTTTTTTTAAGTATATCCCCAAAATTTATCGTTTAATCCAGAAACCGAGCTCGTCACGGTTTCCATGGACACGCAAAAACCGAAACAAAAGCAGCACCGATACATCGTCCACTGGAGGGAGCAACAGAGGCACGTGGCCGCGCTTGGACAGTCAGTCGCTGACGAATGTTTTGGCGGGAAACGGCGGCGGTGGAGGTGGGTCACGTGTTTATGACAATTGTAAACCTCGCGGACGACGGATTAATTACCTCCAGACAAACTTAAAAGACTGTCGATTGTGTTTTTTTCCTTCCCCTTCTTATAATAAATTTTATTTATGCTGCAAAGGAAATTACGGCACAAATTGAGGCCAAGTGTAGCGTCAGGCCTGAATCAGACCATTTTATTAAGACTTGTACCACCAGATATTTTTCGCCATGGAGCTATTTGTGGGTTTCAGACATACCAAGTTTTATTGTATTATGTCTAATTTGCAAACTATACGCAAAAGATATGAAGGGATCTATGCGTTTCTGTTTCCTAAAAACTATGAGAAAACATAGGCCATTTTACGGTTAAAAAACTTCAAAACAGACAAAATAATATATTTCTGTGAAGCATGACGTTTCGACAATCGTTTGTCAGTTCCAATCAAACTTTGAAATCATCAAGCAACAATGCAAGAAACTAACAAATCATTTTATTTTTAGGACAGGGTCGTCTTTCAGTTTTCACTCCCAAACCGCGTCCCCGCCCCCAAATAAACTTCAACACCTTCACCCCACCTAGCGGCAACAGTGCCGGTCACACTCCACCGACCGCAATTCGCGGTCAGCCAAGCATGACGCCAGCTACTCCCACTTCCGGTGACTCAGATTTCCATGATCACGTGCGCGTCCCTTCGTCGCCACCTAGCGTCGTGTCGCAACCCGGTAAGATTTCTATGATGAACTCTGTCAAAAGTTTCAAAAACCCCAACGTAGGAAATGAGTTAGATTTGGTGGAAATTGCAAAATGTTTAAACCCAAACTCGACTTGTTACAATTTTAAGTATAGTATGAATTAAATTTGTCACAAAATACTTTGAAAGCACTTACTTATTGATCCATTAAGAATAATTGACGAAGCAACAGTGCTTCTGAATCAGAATCAGTCAACAAATAGTGTTATACGATATATATTTCACCCACGTGGGCATCATTAATCGCAAAAAAATCCACATAAAATCAGTAATCGTGAACATAGGATGTCTACTATTAAAGGGGCAGATCTTATCTAAAAATCTAAAATTGTCATTTAATAAAACAGAACTTTTGGACCTTATTACCCCCTCATTTGTTTCAAATGAAAAAGACTTTTCACCTTTTCACACACAAATACCGGATGTATTACATATGTGAAATTTGATCTACACAGCTAATTGGCCAAAACGTCGAGACATGGACGCCACCACAAGTAGATTTTACAAAATAACATATTTTTCAGTTGTTCCAATTCGGTCAAGTCGGACTCACGGGAAGGGCAGGATGAAACGCCCACAATCCGCCCCTATGGGACCCAGCCAATCAGTAAGTGCCACGTGGCCACTTGTGTATTGTAAGTGTCGTAGACGTTTCACTCCATGGATTTTATTCACATTACGTAACTGTTAATGTTCAAACCGGCTGTAGCAGAATTTGAACCGCCTACAACGTAACCCTTGAAAATGTTTCGACAAAACTATTGTTACCATCGGTGAAATAATATTCGATAGCGAACGAACTGCGTTTGTAATTTTGTACAGAGACAAGTTAAATGTGATTTCCGAAGTCGTTTCTTTCGCAAGCTTGTGCATATTTTTCTTTTACTAATGTTCAAACTGTATTTTATAAAATCCCAAGTTAAATTATAAAACCCCCAAGATAATAAATGATAAGCTGCAGACATTGCACACTGTTCCGACACATAGGTCTCATCGGTGCAGCTGGTGACGAAAGATCGACGGTATTGGCTTGTGCTGTACACGTTGAATAATGTTCGTTTGGCAAAATAAAGCAAATGATGTCCTGTACTGATTGCCTGTATTATGTAAATACCTTATTTCCAAGACATATTCCCAGTGACTGTATTATATACTCGTATTGGTTGACTAACATTATGATATTTGCAGATTTTCTACACTGCTGTCAATATCAATAATAACAACATTGTTGCTCCAAACCACTGGAAAGATACGGGAAACACTGACAACACCGAAAAGTATGTGAAACACTGTTGTGGTAAACTGACAACTGTTCTTTTGTTTTAACTTTTATGCTGAAACTAATAACTTGGTTCGTATTACATTTTGCTTAGATGTGGTCAACTTTTATAGACAGATCCTTTAACTAGTATTACTATTTCTACTCCAAGAATATGTGAAAAACCTTTATGGTAAACAACCTCTTAGTTGGCGAAAGCATGCAATGTACTTTGTAGCGATTTAAATGTTTTGTGGCTTGAAAATAATTTCATCTTTGTGCAGGTCGTCGAACCGTGACCACCCTAAAAGCATTGAATCGAGTCATGGGAGTCGTCCAAGCGTATCGACAAGTCCTGATATTCAACTACCCGTTACTCCTTCATCTGAAAGGTGCGGATACATAATAAAGACCAGTTTTATCGCTAACGTGCCGTTAAAATTAAACAATAACGCGGTTTCGTTGTAAAAATACACATATACATCAGTAGTTTTTGTTTAGCCTGTTTCTTGCTTACAAATTACAAAAGTTTGGTATTGGCCATTGTTTTGGGGTCGACATAACGCAGTAACCGTTTTAAATTTTCAAGCCAGTAAATATGTTAAACATGTTTGTGTAGGTGATAAAGAAATACTCTTTCCAACCGATACCCGCATCAAGATTGTGTGTTACGAAGCATCTGTTTTTTAATCTAGAGCATACATACATATATTTTTGCCTGAAAAAAAATACGTTATCGGTATCCTAATTAAATGTGTTGTACGCTTCGCTGGTTTGTTTATACAATCGTTTATAACTTATAAAGTTTAATTTCTTCTTTATTTGTTAACAGACCAAAATTTTCGTACAACCGCCAACAGAGCTATCCCGAGGCATCTTCACAAAAGGTAACAATCACCTAATTCTACATCTCATTGTCACCTATTATAACGTCACTAATTGACTATTACGTCACAGAGCATGTCGTCAGCCAGTATAGTGACGCCACAAACAGCTCGATCTCGAAACGCTTATTCCCTTCCAAGACCATCGAATGGCAGGTATGACGTCACAGTTAGTCGAGTAGTTGAAGGTTCGAAACCCACATTAACGATGCTATAGGAAATATTTTTAACAACAAAATAATATTGGAGAACGTTTTATAAGCTTTAAGTAGGCATTAAAAATGATTTTTAACTGTTCGCTTATTTTCTAATCTCGTTGTATAGTCGTAGTCCATTGCTAGGCGATGTTACTCAATAACGTGGATTTGTTTGTGGGTATAAAACAGAATCTTTGGGAACGCGAATGGTCGAAAAAAAACAACGATAATGCGAAATATTAAAAAAATAAGAAAAAGCCTTGACTGGCTCATGTTGTAGCTCTTGCACAAACACACGGACCCTTGTGGTTATCACGCACTTATTCTTATATTTCAGTCGAACGATAAGTGTTTCTTCGAGTCACGTGAACCGATCCCGAACTATCGATATGCACAAGAGAATACGAATGCCCTCAGATGCGTCGGTCGGACACAGACCTTCCGAGATAGGTGGGTTGTTGGGTACATAGTTTGATATTCCTACGTATTTTGTGTCTTGCCGTAAACTGTTCCGAGTTTTGTACTTTTAGGAAAGAGTGTTGTGTCTATTCCAGTGAAAAATATTAGGTTTTCGACTAACATTCTATATGGAGTTAAAATTAGCCCAAAACGAGTGGGGAGTTTTGTATGGTGAAGACTTTATTGCACTGATGATGACAGCACTGAGTCGACAGACTCATAATTCCATATCTAACATTCCCAGGTTCAATCACAATATCATCGGACCGCAGCACCCCCCTACTTTTCCAACCCTCCCCGGATTCAAGCGCAGTCGCAACCGGAAGTAGCAGATCTACGTCACAAACGGACGCCTCTATGAGCTCATTATCGGTCGAATCCGGTCTCTCAACGAGAAGTAGAAAGTATGTCACAACTTGTACCTTGCTGTTTCTATTTATTGTCCAACATATAATGGATACAAACCATATAGTAAGTCGCATCCTATCGTGGGTTCGAATCCCACCACAGGGTAGGTTTTCTCTAGCCTACGCCTTGCCATACAGTAGTGGTTCTTAACCGATGGGAAATAATGTACATTTAGAGGAAATTGTGCAAGTCATTTGCGTCTAAATTGAAGTTTTAGTTTTTTCACGAATGTATAAAGTCGCGAATCTAATTTTTTGGTCACAAAGTTATTGTTTTTTTGTTGTTTTTTCGAAATCATTGTATTTAATGTACGGTACAAAACATCATCACAAACAATACCACAGGAAAAATTCGAACTTGGTCAACGATTTTGAGAGAAATTACACCAAAAAGGATAAGAACTGCTGGAATATAGGAATGCATTGGAGATTGGCTTGATTTAGTATTCCGCCGGTAATTAATAGCCCTGGCGTGCTATGATTTATATACGAGCATGCCCTAGTCTGGTTATATGCTTCGGGGCTGAACCCATAAACAAAACAGCTACTTTTTCCTGCACCAAAATTTCCAATCCCGTATATTTTCAATGCAGACTTCCACCAGGGACCGACGCCCGATATGTGAGTATGATCAAGGGAAGCGAACCGATCGGGATTTCAATTGTGAAAAGTGGTGATAACAGTGGGATATACGTGTCACGTGTTACTGAGCATAGCTTGGCTGCTAAAGCTGGCCTAGAATACGGAGACCAACTACTGGAGGTGGGTCGTTATGTTGCACGTGTTACATTTTGCACGATTAAAGCGGATTTCCTGACAAACTTTGGACAGCAATTTATTTGAACGCGTTTTTAGTTGATTACAACCGTTTGTTTGTTGTTGTTTTTTGTTTTGTCCAAAGCGGCAAATTTTCTACTTTTTCGTTTAAATGTATTCGAATTTCCTACCTGATTGTTGGATAAGTGCCTGAAATTATTCTGCAAATGTTGACCCAGTTGTTCACATATAGGTCTCAAAAACGCATTTCAATGTTTTAATGTTTTTATTTTCTGCGCAGTACAACGGGATCAACCTTCGCAATGCGAGGGAGGAACAAGCTCGGGTTATTATGAGTCAGACACAGACTGGAGACAACATCAAGATACTGGCGCAGTACAACCCTGAAAGTGAGTACTTGTGTAATAACTGAACAGTACCACGCCCCAAAACAGGTAACACGTGGCTGTGTAGTATTTACGATCACTGTTTATGTGAAAAAATCAATTTGAATAAGAAATTAAGATGTCATTTGGGCGAAATATATATATCCCATGTACAGTAAACATCGGTTAATCCGGACACGTTTTTACATTTACTTGTTTGACTTGCTAATATTTTTCTAAAATTTTCTCCGGATGACTCGACTTCTTGACTCGGCTCATGACTTCATCATTGCCACTTTTCCACTTTCAAATCTCAACATTTGTAAACGAAATACAGTTTGTTAGCAAGGCACAGGCCTGTAGCGACTACGTTGATATGTTTATTCCGTTTTTTGGTAAAATCTGATAACTTTGAATCTGAGAGGCATGAAACGTACTCAACTGTTGTACATTATGTTGTGGGTTCGAATCCCTCCGCAGACTAGATTGCACAGTTTCTTGCAGGCTTTGAATCACAAGACTCGAATTAGTTATTTATGAAACATAGATTTCGTTCAAACTTTCACAGAATACAAGCAAAGCATCGAAAACAATCTGACCAACACGCTCGGTGTGGCGCAACCGGCCATGCGTGACGTGCCTCAGCTTATAGTGGATGAGCGAGAGGAGGGAACAATCACACCTGATGCGACGCCACGTGCAAGGTGAGGGCGCCCTCAAGTGGCTGTGTGTTGTTTTGTGAAAAACATGTGTTCGTGTAAATATTAATGAAAAAATGATAGATTTATCTTCCATTTGTGTGCTGTGAATTCGCTTCTTTGCAGTGTTTTTTTCTTGTAAATTTAAACTTGTCAATTGACCTTATCTAACTTCTACCCTATATTCGTTTTAGTTGGTCACAGTATGCCAGAGTCATTGAAAGCGTAATGCCAAATGGTTGACCGGCTTGATTTGGTATCAACGCTTTCAATGGGCCTGGCGTAATATGATTTATATATGAGTATGCCGTGATCGCTGGTCTGCATCGACGCTTCAAGGCTGGTCCCAGTTTATGTTCGTTTTAATTGCGAATCTTTCTGGGGATAAACTTCATTTTTGTAGTCCGATTTAAAACCGAAAATTTTACTTTGCTTTACCCCAAATTAATAAAATCCGCTCTCTGCAGCCCTCACGTGGAGGAAACGTTGCGCTCGCAACGCTTGAGTGAACCGAGGTACGTGTTTCTAAGTGGTGGATGTGGTCACGTGAAACTTGTGGGCGGGAACGCTTACGGGATTTACGTTGCTTCTGTCCAATCAAACGAGGACACGTTAACACCAAGTGCGAGTGACCTCAAAGTTGGAGATCGTATCATCGAGTTTAACAGGTGGGAAAACGATTTAGTGATTTGCGTGTGGGGCCAGTGTACGGGCGGCAACTATCGGCCCGGTTCCGGTCAGTGAGGAGTTCGTTAACGGGGTGTATACTTTTTCAGGTTAAATGCTTGATACAACGCAATCCTTGCATTCGGCTGCCAAATGTTTAACTTATATGAGGAGTAACAAATGTTAAAGAAAGAACGGTCCGCGGTAAAATTCAAGTTTTAAAACGAAGTGCAAAAAAAAGTTGCCAACCCCTGGTTTAAGCGACTCATAGAAACACAAACTTATCATAAATATTCTGGCCCTGCAAACTCAATCAGTTCTTCGGTTGGATGTCAGTTTTTATGGATATAAAAAAGAAACAAAGCTCTTCTGGCAAATGCAGTTTTAGTAATAAAGTTCTCATCACGTTGTCGCTCGCTTTTTTTGTCGTTTTCCCAATTTTGTACAGCGCGCTTTTAGTGTTATTTACGACCTAAAGCCCTGGCCCACAAAATTTCGCCACAAACATGTCTTATATAGTTTATACAATAGCTCTATGTTTGCTAAAAAGTAATATTTTGTTGGGCGAACGTTTTCAGCACATTTAAAAATATTCTACGTTTATAATCTAAAATTGTAAGACTGATTTTTTTATGTTATGCAACAAAAGATGTATTTTAAAATTTTTAGCCCGAAGTTTAATTTTATTATTAGACACAGTCTTAAGAAGCTATCCAAAATGTGCAAAATTTATTTTAAAAAATTGTTTTTTTTTGTTTAGCGTTCGGTTTGAAAACACGACACTGGAGGGCGCTTCGATTATGACGTCACAAGCTACCAAGAGCGCGTCATTGTGCGTCATGTATGAACCGAACAAATACAAACAGATTTACGCAACTCCTGGAGATCACTTCTACGTTAGGTGGGTGTGGCAGGGGGCATGGCTCGACGAAAGTGTTTTGCTGAACTTGTGTGTAAATCATATGAGGAAAATCGACAAGCTTGAGAACTCACATTTAAAAAAAATTACTAAATCAGTGGAGGGCGTAAAATGCAATATCAGGGCTATTAGGGTTGGGGTGAGGTTTCAAAATAAAATAAAATTAAAACTTTGCCCATCTAAGTTAAAACTCATTTAAAAGTTAACCTTCAAATAAGTTCATAACATTAACCCTGTTTTACTGATATATTTAAATAACTTTGCCCTTTACGCCACCTATCGATAATTAGCAACCTTTGTCTGATGTGAGTTCTTGTGTTCCGTGACTTCCGGATTGTAAAGGCCGCGCGGCCTACACATAAGAACACTTGCCCCGGTTTAATATGGCCCAAGATAACGCACAGGGAGGTCACTTTATAATACAAAAAGAATGCGGCAAATAAACGGTGGTTGCAAGTGATGCAGAAAGACTGCGACGATTCAGGGTCAATAATTAGTGACTGCAGTAAATATCAGAAAAAAACCTAAACATCAGTCTCTGTATAATATTGTTCAACAACAAAAATGCATTTTGCTTACGTAAACATCGCCAGTATCTGAAAAGCTAAAGCTGTTGTGTTGTTGGATAAATTTTAAAAAACGATTTTCAAATCTATTTTGCAAAATTAAGAAAAGAGAATTTAAAGAAACTTCGCTTTCTGTCTTAAGTCTCAGCTTGTCCTAACCATCGCTTACTTGCTGGATTGAGATAAAGCACATTGGCAGAAATTGTAAGTCCAAAGAAATAAAACGTCCTTTAATTGTTCTCCAAGATTAAATTCAAATTCACTTTCTTACTTCTTAAGAACTTGACGCACTACTTGGGAAATAACGTCTTGAATATTTCTTGAGAAAAGACGTTTGAGTTTTCTTGAAGAAATAAAGTCTTTATTTTTTCTTTCAATTTTCTTCAAGCCAAATTAGGTTTTCTTCAAGATTACTCAGAGTTTGAATGTTCTTGAAGAATAATGAATTTTCTTAGCTTTTAAAAATTAAATCGTTTTCTTAACTTCAACATGCAAAGCATCTTAGGTACGTTTTCGGAAGGTTTGTAACAATAAGCGATTGTGGAACGTTTAAATATAAATCAAGTACCTGATTTTAATTTACAGCCACCATCTACGACAATTGTTATGCCTACCAACACAATATCTTCTGCATTTCTGTCTTCCTGTTACTTCACTTAATCTTGCAAGATATCCCACTTAAATTTATTTACCTTTCTTACTCAGTTGACTGTTTAAAGTTTGGGCTTCAACCCGCTTGATGCAGCTTTCGGGTTTTTAATTCAATAAACGACCTCCAGGCTTCGAAAATATTTAGAATGTATGTTTTTTTTAAACTATACATAGGAATATATAGGGCAGGAGGGGCGGCTCCTTTGAACAAAAAAATCTTTGTAAAACATTGAACAAAAAATCTTTGTAACCGTTTAAAACAAATAAATTGTGTCATATTTTAGAGACTATTTGTTTTGCACTGCGCCTCCGACAATTTCACTTTTTTATGATTTTCTAAATAAATTACCTATAGCTTGTAAAGCGATCCCTGACCAAGGCGTATATATTCTGCTTCATTATATAATGAGGAAAATAACGACCCGAATTGACTTAAAAAACGACGTTTTATTAATCAAACGTTTCTGCGCACCTTTCTATCTATTGTTTTTACGCAGCGCTTGTTTTGCACCTTTTTTATCAATCGTTAATATGACTCAAGTGGATACAAACGGGTGTAAATAATGTGGTCCTTCATATCACTGATAATGGCAAGAGCATTTGCCGAAACGTTTGAACAATAAAGCACGTCGCTTTTTACTTCTATTTGGGCTGTTTATTTTATCATTTAACTTATGAACAGATCCGTGTATATTGTTACTTGATTCACAGCAAGTATTGAATTTCAGGGCTTTGTTCGATCACATGTCGGAACGGGACAACGCTCTACGATTCAAACGTAACTCGATTCTATTGGTCGAAAATACTTTTCCTGACTACACAATCGGTCACTGGGTGGCGTGGCTGGTCGATGAGCAAGGTGAAAGGTCAACCAGAGGTCGAATTCCGAGCAAACTCGCGTAAGTTCTAATTTGTTTGTTTTTATCGCGCTGCTACGATTGGCACATGTCGTTATCAATTGTTACGTCATAGTGTGGAGAAAGACAACTCGTCACTTGTGATTGATGACGTCACTTCGACTACCGGAAGTAACTCGGGGAAACGCTTGAGTGGTTCCGGGCGGAGAAGCTTTTTCAAGGTCAGTTCAATGTCAAGAATAGTTTTTGCAATTTAGCAAAACCAAACAACAGTGGAATCGAAGCCCTGTGACGTCATAGTACTATCATTTTATAAAAAGAATAGAATTAAACGGTTTTGGTTGGGGGATTGTACGTTCAAACAATTAAAATTTACCTTGTTTATGACGTCACACAGCGTCGAAAGCCGCATCGCACGTCGTCACGGTCGAGCGGAGACGTTCACCTGAACAAATCAGTTTCGGAAACGTCAATAGAATCGGCGGCGGAACCCGGAAGTGACCACACGGTGGCGTACCAGGTCGTGGAGAAGCACAACAGCGACACCAGGCGGCCAGTTATCGTGTTCGGGCCTCACAGTGTTGGAGTCGTGGAGAGGTTGGCACGTGATCACCCCTCCCAGTTTGTCAAGTGAGTTTCACGCCTCATTGCTTTAAGGTTGTTAGCGAAGCCGCGAAAAAAATGCTCCTCAACTTGTATCCTCTAATTTTAAAACCCGGGGCTTACCCTTCGTGTTAATGACGTCATCACTGACGTAGGTGTTCGAACGAGCAAATGCGAAGCGAGGATCACGAGAGCGAGATCATTTCAACTCGGTTTGAGATGGGAGAGACGCTTGCACTTACTGGTGATATTTTGCGGCGAACCATGTCTCAGGTGAGGAACGGGTTTTAGGTTAACTAAATGTTGTTCCTGTAATTAGAGTCAGATGAAGTAAATATAGCAGTGGGTTTTCATACGGTGCGCCCCAGGATTACGAAACCTGTAGTTTTTATGAGATGATTCTTTTACATAAAGGTATTGATATTTCATTATTAAAATTTTAAGTACTTTATATGTGCGCCCTGGGGTAATAAAGATTGAGAAACACTGGAATGCAGTAGTAACCAATTTACTTATCTAAGCAATTAAGCGGACGTTTTTTATGGCTATGGTTGTGCTTTATGCATCCTTATGCAGTTCAATAGATATTGCGTATTTCGTTTGTGACTAAATGAAAATTTTTGGAACTTGGTTGTAGTACGATTTTGGCTTTCATATAAAACATATCACCTATGTACACAAGACACGGACTTGAATAATAGCTTTAATAAAAAGCAAATTGCCAGCGACGTAGAGTTACATTTTACACTGATGATGACAATAGTTTTGTCGAAACGTCTGTTTTAATAAAAATGAATACGTTTTACTCGATATCACCTATGCTTTTCCTAATTCGGTTGAAATATTATTGTTGTTTAGTCCAATAAATTATGCGAAACATGTTAAAATAAGCACACCAATTATAGGATGCAGACATTTTGTTTTGTTTAAACGTGTTTTGCTTGGAAGGATTTAAACAAACACAATTTATCTGTGTAATAAAAAACGGAACGGCCCAAATAGACGCAAAAGTGATGTGCATTTTTCTCAGGCGTTCGGGGAATTGGTCGTTTATGATAAAAGTGTTATTTGCCAAATCATTTTCTTACTTTTTCAGTTTCCTGATCGCCACGTATTGTTGGAACTTTCAGTTGATGCGATTGATCGGCTTCACAAAATGCAAATTTACCCAATCATTATTTTCATCAAATATCAATCTTCAAAGAAAATAAAGTAGGCTTTGCATTTTGTCTGTCAAAATACTGTGATAATTTTCAACGTAACCTGTTTTCTTATTCAAACTCCAAATACTAAAATGAAACAACTCAATGCCAAAAATATATCATATTTTTGTAATTTTTATGTTTGTAACACATTTTTCTGTCTTTATTTTAATTTTATTCGTTTTTTTCTTGTTTTTTACCCTTTGTGTCGGTTATTACACAAACTGGTGTCTTTTGTTTTTGACAGTTTAGTGATGTTTTCTATATTTTTGTAAGTCCTCATTTTTGTTACTTTTATTAAAATATTTTGCTGCAGACTTTAATTAAAACTCAACAACAATTCTTAACTGAAACTTGTTGTCCAGGGAAAGCCAGGATCGATTGTATCGGGAAAAACTATCGGGAAAACAATGCAAGGAAATCATGGAAAAGTCAAATATTGTGGAACGCAAACTAATGTCGACTTATTACGGAACAGGTAAAGTAGAATTTACATATGTTGGATATTTCTCTACTAAAATGAACACATTCATAACTGGGATCAGCCCTATAGCGTCATGTAGACCAGTGATCACGGCCTACTCATATATTTAAATTAAATCAAAGTACGCCAAGTCCATTGAACGCCTAGTACTAAATCAAGCATGTCTCCCAAGCTCCTAGATTTTTCTTTTCTGTGCCTTGCGATATGGGAATGTTGGGAGACCGGCTTAATTCAGTACAACGCCTGCAATTAGCTTGGCTCACTATGATTTAAACCTGAACTAGGTTATGGCTCGGTGCTGTCTACAGCTTTACGAGCTTTTGTGAATGGAGAGGTTTTAATTTTGAATTGCACGTTGTTTGGTATCATCCACCATGTCAGCAATCGTTTTGTGGGATTTTTCCCAAATTCGGTCGCTGTTCAGTTTGTTGGTGCTTAAAAGTTGGCGTCTGGTTGTTATGGTAAACAGCGATTTGCGTAGAAATCTGAAGAACGTTTGTTTTGACTGGTTTAGCGTAAAACAATTCTGACAACAAATTGTGTAGAAAATCTTTGTAAAGAAGTCTTAAGGTTTTGCCGCAAGATTTTTCTTTGCATCAAAATGTGACTCGACATTTTTTTTCTTCTTTTCAGTTTGTATCAACGGCGGGACTTCCCCTACGGTTGCGGGGAAAGTTGCCAAGGTGGTTTCCCACGAACACACCAAAGTCTTGTGGTTGCCTTCCAACAACAGCCCCCTACGATACTAACCCCTTACGGTGGATCCCCCTTTTAACCCCCTATTTGTCCGGTAAAGCACCATTACCCTTCAGAAACCCCAGTTTTAGATTTTGTCCTGTGATTTTGCTTGCAATCGATCGCGCTTTGCAGGTGGCTGATGGTTTCGGCATCAAATCATTTCCTATACATTATGCCTTAAATGCAAACACAACCAAGCTTTTGTCAATATTTAATGATATTATCTCATGCTGATTACGGTTGCTGTGTTCAGCTTAGCTAAATCAACTAGTAGTTTCAAAAAGCAAAACTTAATTTCGCATTTAACTAAGTAAATAATCGAAAATTAAAAACAACTTTCATCATAGTTAGGTACTTGTTGCTGGCTGACGGTACTTTCCCAACTGTGAAACTGTGTTTGTTTACTCAATTTTAAAAATTTACGCAACGATTTTCCCACCTAATTTCTCCTCAAAACCACGTGGTCGTCATAGACTGGTGATCGCATGAAAGCAATAATTGTTTAGCGCGCGCAGTTGCAACATTTTCTGTGAGCCCCGTCACTGAAAGTGTGGAACCGGTCAGTCCTTCATGTTCGTCTTGCACGCATGAAGCGGGTTTGGGAACGAGCTTCGTGTGGTCAAGCAATAAAAACTATTTTTTAGACTGTAATAACCGAAGTGTTTTTTCTGAACTTACATCTGTTGCTATAGGGCTTTTTAGTCTTCATCCACCAAGCAACGGACTATGTGATTCCAGCTTTAAGATTCAATTACGATTATAGCTTCGAAGTGTCATGGTTGAACGCACAAAGCTCGTTAGCAAACCCGTTTGAATGTAAAGAAAATATTTCCACTTGAAATTTCATCCAACTATTTCATGTTACTGTGTGGAGCTGCGATCTCGCTATCACGTCATAATCGGGTACTGTTCAAATATTACGTCATAAGACTTGCATAATTGTTCGGTGCTACTATGTGTGATGACGTCACATTTGTTTGTGACATCATCAGGTGCTTTTTGTGGCGGGAATCTGGTGTTATTGTTCTTTTTTACCTGTTTTTTTTTCGTTTTCCTATTCTTTATCGGCGCTGCAAATCACGTGACCAATTAAAGCACTGTGTCTGTCGCTTAAAAGTGTGTGTGTTCCTGCAGGGGTTCCGTTATTTTACCGGTCAGGCATTTTACATTTTGTCACGTGACATCGACAACACAAAACGTCTTATTTTGCTTTTATTACTTGTTACGTCACTTCTCATATAACTTGTTACGTCACTGCCGGCGATGTCACGATAAACAAAATAATTTAGAGATACGTCACCACGCTCTTACGTCACGATGTGAAAATAATTCGGCAACAAAAAGGTAGAAGGCCGACGATGCAAAAAGTGAAAGTTGCAAAAAAATGCGGTTTGGTGCATATTGTAAAAAAATAAAAAAAATAAGGTAAGACGGTGGCGGATGTACAAAAGCGAAAGGAGGTAAATAATATGATGAAGGTCCAGTATAAAAACTCGGGTATGAAATAGTGTGCCGCGAATCGACAAAATTGAAATCGACTTACAAATTTTCTTGTATATAGTGGATTAGTAAAATGTACAGGGATAAAAAAGCGAGACTTGCTACTTTGCACACCATGCTGCTGCTGTCGTTGTAAAGGCTACTGTACATCTTTGTACAACTCTCCAATCTTCTCTTTGTATTTCGCTTCAATCTGAGGTCGTTTGGACTTGAAGGTCGGGGTCAAAAGGTCATTTTCGACGCTGAATAATTCTGTGTCAAGGTGAATTTTCTTTGGCTGAAAAAAGTAGAAATATAAGATTAGATAACATGTGGACAACACATCCCAATTCATCAGAACAAAGGCTGTTTGTGAGCTTTACCAAATGTCTTGACCATGAAACACATAAACAGTTTGTTGAATCTAATAGGCAATTTACTTTTGTCGTCTTGAGGTAAAAAAAATTGGCAAACATATTTGTTGGGATCGAGTTTTACGTTTTAACAACATACGTCTTGCTCTGTCCCGAAATTCATCATTTTTACCCAAAAACGGTTCGTAATGACATTTCTGTTCTGCTACTAGTTTAACTTTTTGATGAGAACACAAATCAGATGTAGGATATACGGTGGTAGGATAAACAAAGTGGGCCTAATGTTCCAATTATTACTGCAATATCTACATTCATTAATTATGACGTAGTATTGAGCGAAAAAAAAAACCGATTTGGCGTCACATTTTAACACTGAGACTCCTTCAAAATTTACTATGATCAATTTTTGTGGTAACCCCTTGCCTTTAATCTCTCAAACACATGCTTACAGTATAACGACATTTTCAGTTTATAAAAAGTCTTTTTTTTTATTTTTTTATTTATAAATATTTACTTACAATTTCAAAAGAGTGAAGTCCCCTGAGTTTTCCCAGTGCACAGATGTCATCCAGTATCAGTTTATTGACCGATTCCTTCCCACACAATTCCTCATAACTTCCATTTTCACCCTTAGACGAGCACCACGCACACAATGCCTCCGGATCGGGAATGACAATTGCGATCAATGTCGCTTTAAGACTTTCCCCATACACAAATGCCTGCAACAACAAAACATACTTATTTTATTTCCCTAAATTTGAATTCATTGAGTAAAACAATTCTCTTGAACTGATCAAACAAGGTTTCTTTTAAAATGATTAAAGTTTAATCATTAAAGAGTAATCGTAACGTAATGTTAACTCAAACTTATCAACTTGCTTGTTTCTTGTGAGCTGGAGAATTTTTGATGTTTTTCATAATTTTTTTTTTATTTGGACCGTTACACTTAAAACTATAGGACGTGATGTTATAAAGTGCTCAGATATTAACCAAGATTCTATTTTGCTGCTTGAATCGAAAACATAAATGCTGCTACAACGTTAAATCTACAAACAGAAACCAACAATGTCGGTATTTTAAATAATTTAAACTTGCACTGGTCAGTTTAAAACTGAAATACCATGTTATCCTAGTGACAGTGTCCGACATCCCGTTTTGTTTTCGTGGATGTTTCACTCCCATTTGTAAAAAAGATTGGGTCATCAGACCCCCTAACGCCCATTTGGATTTGTGATCGATAATCCCTGGCTATGATTATTCACGTACCTGGCCAACAGCTGCTGATTGGACGAGGACTTGTTCGATTTTTTCCGGTGCAATATATTCTCCCTGGGCTTGCTTGAAAATGTGCTTCTTGCGGTCAATGATCTTGAGAGATCCGTTCTGTAAACACGAAATCATTTATTTTCTGCCTTTTTCCATTTTTTTGCTCTTGCACGTATTGTTTCGGAAATTCGCTGCTGATGACAAACCACGCTCTATTACGTCACAATCACACTCCAGAAAATTTATCACTTCACTGCACAACCACCGACATGGCCGAAAAACAACTGCAAACAGCCACAAATACCCACCGGTAGCCACTTTCCAACATCACCAGTATGAAGCCATCCATCTTCATCCAATGCTTCTTTGGTCTTTTCCTCATTTTTGTAATATCCTTGGAAAATATTCGGTCCTTTGGCGCATATTTCTCCCACTCCATCCTTTGCGAAGTAATTTTTCTCAGGGACATCGACCAACTTCACATAATTGCTCAGCGTCGGAGTTCCAACACTTCCTGAGTAATAATCACCGGGAACCGAGATGGCGATTCCCGCTGTTGCTTCAGTCTGTCCGTAACCTGGTAAAATTATCATTAAGTTTGAAGGCAAATATTACAGTCCAACTACTGTTAAAATTAGTGATGTACCGAATCGGCTAAATTTCGATTCGGCCGAAACCGAATATTCGGCGCTTTTGCCGAATCAATTCGGCCGAATCAACCGAATCATTTATGACATCACGCGAAGTCGTACGCTACGCGTTTGACGTGAAAAAAATGTTTATCTACCAGGCGGCCAGTGCAAAATAGTTGTGTTTCGTCTTTATTTCACTTCTGTGGGGTTTAAAATTGCCTTGAGCATGATTGGCAACCTGCCAATGAATTACCAATTTTTTTGACTACCGTGGGGAAAACGATGATGTGTTGAAAAAGATAAACATTAACGCAATTTTCGTTATGTTTGGGCTTTCGAAAGATTGCGTGGACCTTAATAAGCAGAAAAGTCACGTTTAACGCTTTAAATTTGTGTTCGTAAAAGATTCGGTTTCGGCCGAATCGCAACAAATTATTCGGCCGAAACCGAATCTTTGCAAAAATGATCGATTCGGCCGAATAAATTCGGCAAACCGAATATTCGGTACATCTCTAGTTAAAATACAACTTGTTAGACAAATTGACTTCGTCGGGAAAATTAAACTCGTAAAAATGCTGTTTTGCAAACGACTAGCTAATATCTTTAAAGGTGCGGGGCAGTCATTGTCTTTTTGTTACACTTTTAAAGCCACATTAAAAAAAAGTATTTTGCATACGATTTGTAAACAGAGACTTAGACTATTGCTTCGTTTGCTGAAGCCCAGTTCCTAAAGTAAAAGTCACAAAATATTTCTTTCTACCCCAAACCGAATCACAAAACGTTTTTTTTTAAATTGTTCGGGGACTTAAATGTAGAAAACTAGATGTGGCTAGTTTAGTGTTTTATATCACTGATAATAAGCATTTCACAACATGGTAATGAGCCATTCATAACACTTATGAACTTACAGTGCTCCACGCTTATACAGCAAACTAAACGATCACCCACCTTCAGTGAAATAAACTCCCAACGCACATCTCATAAAGTTGAGAACATCGGTCGAAACGGGGGCTGCCCCTGTTATGCAAAACTTTACACGACCTCCAACCAGGTTCTGGACTTTTCTGTAAAAACAAATTTAAAAGTTAAGTTTTTCTGAGGTTTTATGCCTATTTTCCCTTCGTTGCCCACAATTTCATCAACATATTTAGCAAATTTTAAACTTGGTGGATAACGCATTGTCTTCAAGTATAGTGAATGCATAATAACAGTTTCAGAAGAAAACTTTCTGTAAAACACAATAAACCTATTTCTTAGTTTTTATTGTTGAATATTTTGGTTGTCAAAAATGTGAACTTGAGTTTTACAAACATCACCTGACTTCAATGGATTATACAAACCCATTACGGGAAGAATCGATTACAAACAGCATGTCTCGATGTCTTGATATAAACGAATTAAACGAGTCTTACTTGAAAACCAAGCTATCCCAGATGCTACTTCTTGTCACAACACCCTTCTTCAACTTTGCCAACTTCGATTTGTGAGCTTTGTCCAGGAGAAATTTTTTGATGGACGAACCAGCCACACCAGCGTGAATCTGAAAATGAAAAGTTTAGCCTATACATTTATTGCACAATAAATAAGCTGTTGCTGCAGGGCATAGTATCAAGTCTATAGAGCTCTTCTGGCAAAGGTATTTTTATTCCGACGTTTCGACGTCCTATACAGGTCGTCTTCATCAGGGTAAATACCCTGTGCTTTATTTGGAATAAAAATACGTTTGCCAGAAGAGCTCTATAGACTTGATTTATTGCACAACTTTGCAAAGTGGAAATGCTGTTGTTGGGCGTTGAACTGCTTTTTGTGTCAAGACTTACAAACACTTTCAAAGTGTTTTACCTTTCAAGTGAGTTCCTCACTTACCTTTCAAGTGAGTTCCCATGCAAAAAAAAATGGTACCAGGATAAACCAGTTTTTTTATTAAAACAGCATTTTTGAATAAAGCTTAAATGGCAAAATTTGTCTCAGTTAGACTTCCTTTAGATTTTTAGAACATGTCGAATTCCAATAAAACGTTTTTATATTATTATTTAAGTTTTGGTTGGTTTTTGCCGCTAACACTAGCAGCATATTTGGTCCCTAAACTACAAATATAACACAACACTGCATATGAAAGTGTATGTTGTACCTTATCGTAAATTCTGTTGATCAACCGCGGAACCATCGCAAAAACTGTTGGTTTCAATTCGGCAATGTCGCTTAGAAGAAGTTTGATATCTCCCTGGAAAAATCCGACTCTAAAAAAATATATGGGGTTCTTTATTAAACGCAAAAAATGAAACTGACACAAACATTTTAGGACTTTGGTGGATTTAGCACAAAACAAACCCTGTATTACTTGTACTTCGATCTTAAAACTAGAATCTCCCAGCTTGTTGCTTGGTGGATGAAGATTATAATGAACCTTATGCCTATTGATTTATGTTTCATCTATTTGATACTGATGCTGCAGTCAAAGCGAGTTATCTATATCTCGAAAATCTTACGAACAAATGGCTTGTTTTTAGGAACTTAAATCAACAAATCCTGTGTATCTTTTTAATTTTACTTGCAGTTATTCGTAAACATTTTTCTGTCGTCCCTTATATCAAGACTGTGTTTGTTTTTCTGTCCAACTGCAAACTCACCTTCCTCCAAGATAGTACATTTGTACCGCTAGGAGGCGCTCGAACACATGGGCAAGTGGAAGATACGATATGTACACGTCATTGGGTCCCATGTCGAGGAAATGCTGCGAAAAACAAGAACTGGTAAACATAAAGCCGCGGTGCGCTACAGCCATTCTAAAATATTTTTCCGCTAGTTAAGAAATTGTTGCATAAGACAACAACAAATAATAAGTGTTTAGATATTATCAATCGGAACCTTTAATTTTCTTATAGGTCGTTTTATAATTGTCGTGAGTGGCACACTGTTGCAGTGTTTCCAAAAACTTTTCCTTACCGTCTTTCCCACGCCGTAGACCCCGGCATGATTTGAAATAATATTTCTATGCGTCATCATAACTCCCTTGGGCAGACCGGTTGTTCCGCTGGTGTAACAGATTGTGTGCAAATCTTCTGCCTTAGGTGGCTAAAAAACGACAATTTGCTTATTTCCTTATCTCATGTATTGGTTTTTCTATATTTCGTGGACATCGGCGCTTGCAATAAATCATTGCTTCTCAAAAACAAAAAAATGTTGCAACAAGTTTGTACCAAGCGCATAAATATGAATAAAAAAGTTTACACACTTGCCAACCACTAAATACCACCACTTACCACAAAATCCTTCAAGTTAGCTTTTCCGTTTTCTTCCACCTCGCTGAAGGTCATGACTTTGACCCCGCACTCATCCGCTAATTTCTTGTTGTCGTCATCAATGGTTTCCATGGCAACGATGAGCTTAATAGAATATTTTCCCTCCTGCACGCCTTTGAGCAAAACCGCTAACTTGGGGTTCTTGTCGACCACGATAATCTGAAGTTCGCCTGCGTATTGTGCAGAAGACAAGTGTTAGTGAATTTGACACTGACAAAATTAACAAACTTGTAGTCATTGGTGATTTTTTGGGTGGTCTACATTCTACGGGACGTTCACTAATTGATATTTAGGGATGAACTTGAAATTATTGCATACCGTTTATGCGTGGTGATCAGAATTTCAACTGTCAATTATTTTGCTTTACATCTTAAAATTAATTTTAAAGAAATATATTGTAGCCGAAATGCTTGTTGTGTATGCTTACCCATAAATGAAAAAAAAGTCCGTGATATGGTTTTAATTGGACTTCTGGTCAAAAGCCTGTAACGATTTGAGAACCGTCAAATTAAATCAAAAGACCAACAAGTTGTTACGTGTAGAATTGCTGTATTATTTCTTTTGTTTAAAATAGGTTAAACTCAGGGTTGTGGAATCTTGCCACACTTTCTTCTGTTTTATGGCCAAGACTATTTACAGACAGTGTTTGGACTTTGAAACCGGTAAATTGTTTCTAAACTGGTCGCCAACGCAAAAGAACAAATTGTTCCGAGACGTAAATTTGAAATAAGATAGAAGTCGTCATGTTAGTACCAATTTTATCCTACTGTTTGTCATGTGATGTACCTTAGGGAAAAAACAACGCCATAATATCTTGCTTCATTACCAGCAACATATTTCCTGTTGTATAATGCACTAAAACCATATGGCCCCAAGTTAAACCTCCACTCACATTGTTTGACGATATGTTCGATGGCAGCAGGACCGAGCGTGTCGTACAAAGTCACAATAACCATGGAGTAAGAGTTGCAAGCCTGTTCAGTTATCTTCCATTCTACCCGGTTCTGCGAGAAGATTCCGATGAACTGGGATGGATCGGCTGTAGCGCCCTCTAGCAGAAGTCCTGAGCCGAAATGTTGAGTTCTGTCTAAGACCTGAAGAGAAAAACATCTGTGTTATTTTTTGCAAGTTCCTCTATGACGTTTTGGAAGAAAACCTGATTCAAGCGTCCAAAGTCGTGGTTGTAACAAGCGCTATAGTTGACTCCACAAACTGAAACCCGCTTTAGGGGTGCAAAATTGTGTATGTAACAAGTGATATAGTTAACTGCACGAAGCTTGTTAGGCAACCCGCTTTAAGCGTGCAAAGCCTTGGATGTAACCAATGCCACAATTGACTTTTTAAGACGTTTATGAATATCAGGGATTTAAGCATCTACCTGTTGGTATGTGATCCACTCATAAGGACTGGTGGGGGTTGGTCTCCAACCTAAGCACGGCCCTCCATCTGCAAGACACAAATTGCATGTTGTTAAAACTCATTCTAAATATTAATAGTTTAAGTTACATAGGTTAGGTGTTCGAATCCATGGTCGTAGTGCAATGTTGATGTTTAACAAATCGTTTAGATTCAATTTCATCTTTTTCGACCCATTTTCAACTCAAACGTGCAAACATTTGTCTCAATTACTGTCAATACGATCTGGTCTATTGAGAACTAATGCCTATAAAGCAAAAGTTCTTAAACTTTTTTTTTCTAAAATTTTCTTTAAATGCACTGGCTTCAAGGATTACCCGTTGTAAATATATATTTATATATATATATATATATATATATATATATATACATTTACCATTTTCACTGCAATTTAAACAACTTCAAAACCACCACAAGGCATAACCAAACTGACACCCATAAAAGGCACAAATTTTTCCCAATTAAATTAATTTCGAATTTAATTCCGAACTCACTTGAAACCCGGAGTCCGCGCAGGAAGTTTTCGTGCAGAGTTCGAACTTTGGGGTCAACATACTCGACAAGCTGGTCGTTGACAAGGCATGGGGAGGCTCTGATCTCCTCGTTGCCCTGGTGATAAAAACGTCACAATCAGTAGGCTGTTACTTGAATTTACCTCTGTAAAATTACTAACCAAGCTCGTTTGTATTATACGCAAACCAATAATAATCCCTTCGGCACCCCCCTTAGTGTCAAGTATTTAACAACATGGCTTTAACGCATATATTTTGCCTATTCGGTTAAAAACCGTTCGTCGCAAGGGTAAAAATTGTTATCATAAAGCTGCGTTGGGCTACAGAATTTCAAAAATAGTTTTTTGCTATTTATGAAACCGTAGTACAAGACAGCAACCAATCAACATGTGCGTACAAATGTTATCAGTCGGTACTTTCAACTTCCCAAATCGTAATTGTCGTGCAGTGATGCAGTTTTTCACAAACGATATTCACCGATATTTCGATATCTGCTCTTACCCCAACAGCGACGGATTGTTTCTTGTGGAATTCAGACAACGGCACAGCTTTAAAGGTGCAAAGTGGGTCGTTAACTTCCGTTTGTGGTGCGCTGCCGTTTTCGGGTTTCTCGTCAGTTTGTTCAGCTTGTCCGTTTTCTTCTGGTTGTTGTTGTACTTCTTCTGTAGCTGATTGTTCCGGTTGTTGTTGTACTTCTTCTGTAGTTTGTTGTACTCCGGTTTCCGCTTGTTCTTCCGACATTTCGACGGATTTTTTTAAAAACAACAAATTTACAAAAAGTTTCTAGTTTTTCTGCAATCGACAAAAAAAACAGTTTGTAAGAACTTGTTTGTTTTCGCATTTCAGCGGAAAACGAATGCAGAATCAGTGTTACACATTTCAGTACACTATTGTAAAACTGTTGAAATAACCAGAGAAAAAACGCAATCCTGAAATACTTTGTCGTAAATCACACAGAAAAATTCAACACTAATGCACTTTATATGGCAAAAACTTACGAGTCGAAAACAAGAAACACATACAGATTTGCACAAATGAAATAAAACGAATGTTAAGTAGAATATTATGATTGTTTGCATTGAATATGTCACAACAATTTACAAATCTATTTACATTGAAACGTCACTATGACGTCAACAAATCGTGATTGTACGTCACACTAGCGACTGCAAATGCGCTTTAAAACAACGAGAAAGGGCGGATATTGTTCATAAACTTGAACACAGATGCGGAAGGCACTAGGGTCGGGCAAACAACGTGGCATTGACATAGATAACTGTGAGATAGATCCAACTAAATATGATTGTGTCAAAAGCGAAACAAACAGTCTGAGCTCATACTTGCAAACAAATTAGTTATTGTCCCAATACAATTTACTGCAGTCCTTCATACAACTTCTCGATCTCTTCTTTGTACTTCTTTTGAATCTGAGGTCGTTTGGTCTTAAAGGTCGGGGTCAAAAGGTCATTCTCGACGCTGAATAATTCTGTGTCCAGGTGAATTTTCTTTGGCTGTGAGTGGAATAGAAAAATTAGATATACTTTACCACGTGATATTCTAATGAGGTCAGCAAGCGAAATCGCCCAGTGGTCTACGTTCAAGCTTTGGACAACTTATTTTGAACCTGGATGTCCTTTTGCACCTTATTTAAAAAGCGAAAAAAATTGAGTTGCGCAATATTTGTGTTTGTAAAGACGAGGTCACAGACTTACGAAAACTTTCATCGAATCACGAAACCTTTTCAGACTCACGAAATCTTTCACAGACTCACGAAATCTTTCATGGACTCAGGATTAAAAATTACCGATTATTTTATTATTTAGAGATTTATTGAACTTGCATTAGTCTATTAACAGGTCAACTTATAACCGTTATGTAGTTTACTTACCAGTTCGAACCCAAGTAAACCCCTGAGTTTTCCCAGTGCACAGATATCATCCAGTATCAGTTTATTGACCGATTCCTTCCCACACAATTCCTCATAACTTCCATTTTCACCCTTAGATGAGCACCAACCACACAAAGCTTCAGGATCGGGAATGATAATTGCCACAACCGATGATTTTAAGCTTTCTCCGTACAAGAACGCCTGTTGATAAAACAAACATGAGTTTACTAAAGAACACTGGATCACAAACACTTTCTAATCCATTATTTGCTTTTTATAGTTTTGAAATATAAGTTTTTCCCACTTATTTTTTTTTTTTTTTAGTTTTTCCCACTTTATAGTTCAGGTGCACTGTATGAGCATATGGCGCCACCTAGTTTAACAAAGCGAAGTCCTTTTACGGGTTGGCGGTTTCTAGCATATATTGAGCAAGTCCTTTAAACTATTTCATCACGATAACATCCGTGTTACATAGCTAGTTATTTAGTGTCCAGTGAACCGCCATAATGGAAACACACTCTTGCATTTTGAACCTTCGGCAGAACTTGTAATTCCACCCAATCCCCTTTAGTTATGCGAATGATAATCCCTTGTTATATGATACCTGTGCAACAGCTGGCGATTGGACAAGGACTTGTTCGATTTTCTCCGGTGCAATATATTCTCCTTGTGAAAGTTTGAAAATGTGTTTCTTTCTGTCGATGATCTTTAGAGATCCGTTCTGTAAACACAAAAAAATATAAATTTTTCTTTCATTTTCGTAATTTGTACATAAACACATGTTGTTTTGGAAATTCGTGCTGATGACAAGCCAGGCATTGTTACGTCACAATATAAGGAAATAAACAGCTTAATAAACAACTCAGGAACGCAAACTTGTTAATTCGATGTATTGGTCAAACGTTTTCAAAACGAAGAGCTTCAAAACAAAGAAATTTATCGACAAACAAAACAGTTTTGCATTTTCTTTACTCTCAACAGGTATAGAAAGACAACAATTTCAAATATTCTATCCACAACTTTTACAAATATGTATTTTATCTGATAACAACCACAAATAGCCACAAATACCCACTGGTAGCCACTTTCCAACATCACCAGTATGAAGCCATCCATCTTCATCCAATGCTTCTTTGGTCTTTTCCTCATCTTTGTAATAACCCTTGAATATATTGGCTCCTTTAGCGCAAATTTCTCCCACTCCGTCCTTCGCGAAGTAATTCTTCTCCGGAACATCAACCAACTTGAGATGATTGCAAAGTACTGGAGTCCCAACACTCCCGCTCTCATAATCCCCTGGAACGGTAATTGAAATTCCGCAGCAACTCTCGGTTTGACCGTAACCTGTGCAGCAAAGGTGAAAATATCATTGCAGTGGTCCCGAACCGGGGTGAAATGAACAAAGCTTTGGGGGTGAAGATATGATAATTGTGTTATGTATGCAAAGATTTGGCGGCAGATTTTATTATCAAAGTGTGCAAAGAGGTGAGAAAAGACTGAGAAGCCATGCACCATCGTATTTCAATGCAACTATCGGACTGCTACTTGGAAATGACACAAATATTGTCATCTTGTTTCAGTAATTACATTACCATCAGTGACTGAATGCCAATCTACACAGTATTCATTTGAGGTACATCAATAAACTCGGTAGAGGCGGGATTTAAACCCACAACCTTATCATTTCCATTTTAACACACCAAATTGTGTGACATTATATATCCCCACTGTTACAAAAAGCTTTAAAACACAAACTTGTTAGAATGTTTTTGAAATTGTGCATTCTCTTTGACCCAAAACACTGGGCAGCATTTTCAACAAACGTGTTCACAAACTTTCCTTCATTTTTTTGCCACTAAATAAGTTGACCTACATCGTAACAATTGGATTATCCCATAAGGCCACAACTATAGCTGCCTTTAGTTAAACCCACCTTCAGTGAAGTAAATTCCCAGCGCACATCTCATAAAGTTGAGAACATCTGGTGAAACTGGAGCTGCCCCTGTTATGCAAAACCTCACTCGACCCCCAACCAAGTTCTGGATTTTCCTTAAAAAAAATAACAACGTTGTTACTTGTGAATTGACGTACTTTGGAAAACATAAGTTCTGCCTGACAAAAAGTTTACCCTCAAGAAATAAAATCAACTTGTGTTGGGACTAAATGTGAGTAAGCGTACGCTAACTGACATCTTTAGTTTATTATTCAAATAGAACGTTTTATTTGAATAATAAACTAAAGATGTCAGTTAGGCCAGGGGTCGGCAACCTTTTTTGCAATGCGGACCGTTTTTGAAACTGAAATTTTATCGCGGACCGGACTTCAAAAAACTACAAATATTTAGCAATAAAAACGCTTAAATTAGTTATCATTCCCGGAATACATTGGGAGAATGTTGTATAGCATTTAACCTAAAAAATTATGCGGCCCCGTAACGAACTCCTCGCGGACCGGTACCGGGCCGCGGAGCGGCGGTTGCCGACCACTGAGTTAGGCGAAATATATGTAACTTATATATATTCCATGTAAATTCATTGACTGATTCTGTTACTTGGAAAATATTTTTATTCTCAGTTGTTCATTGTCATAAACAGTGATCGTCAATGACCAAGCTGTCCGTTGGAGGGTCTACTACTGTTCAGTACAGTCTTTACATGATTGGTCTATAATGTGGCTACAGTATCAAGCTGCAAACATATTGTTATAAAAAAGGCCATCCAGACATTGTTTTGCAACAGTTTTGTGATAAAAATTAGTCACTAAATGATATCATCTCTGAATGTGGCCAAAAGAAAAAAAGTACTCAAAAAGTGGTTTACAAAACACAAAGACGATTGCAACGAATTAAACGAGTCTTACTTGAAAACCAAGCTATCCCAGATGCTGCTTCTTGTCACAACTCCCTTCCTCAACTTTGCCAACTTCGATTTGTGAGCTTTGTCCAGGAGAAATTTTTTGATGGACGAACCAGCCACACCAGCGTGTATCTGAAAATGGGAGTTTACATTTATTTCATTACAATGTAACGTGGAAATGATGTCGTAGGTTCAGTTCGGCAAAAAAGTAAGTTACCCGTATTACGTATATGTCATTTAGATTTATTCCACTATCCGAACATGACCCTTAATCACTAGTTGAAAGCATTTAAACAATGGCTACACGTTTACCTTATCGTAAATTCTGTTGACCAACCGCGGAACCATAGGGAAACATGTCGGTCTCAGCACTGCAATGTCGTCGAGCAGAAGTTTCACATTTCCTTGGTAATATCCCATACTGCAAGGAAAACAAAGTTGTAACGTTCATCTCGTGTGTATGCAAGTGCGTGAACCACTAGAGGGTGTAGGAGAGGAGGCGCCGCACCAGGGGCCAAAAAATGTAGGGACTCTCGGCGCGCCTGGCCCATATACAGACATAAAAACCTTGATGGGGATTCGACGCCGGGAGTGTCCCGGGTTTGAAGCCCGAAAATAAGACCCCATGAAGATAAAAGTTTAAAATAAGTGGGGGAATTATTTAGGATTTGGTATTGCTGCTCTTACGTTTTGCCGGGTGTGCTGCACTATTTTTGATACACATTAGGGCCTATCTGAACGTGCCTAGTTTTCTTCAAACGGGAGTCGAAAGTGTCTTTAGAGATTTGTGTAAGTGTGAAAAAAACTGCCACTCATTTTCCAACGCACAAAATGTAACGAAACTGATACCCAAGTTGTCTTAACATTGCATGTCACATACCATGCCAAATTTCAAACCTTTGTAAGAAATGTCTGCGAATTATTGAGCAGCTTTTATATGTTGTGCTTCATACATTCTCACTTACCTAGCTCCAACAAATTGCATTTGAACCGCTAGAAGGCGTTCGAAGATGTGAGCAAGTGGCAAGTAGGAAATATAAACGTCGTTATTGTCGACATACATGAATTCCTGAAACATAAACAAAATTAATTGTGCTGTAAAAAACTTCGTTTAGAATAAGACGCTTTCAAATGTAACCAAATTTCAAATGTAACGCTTTTAAATTGTAACCAAATGAGTGTAACGAGGTTCCAACCACGTTTTTTTAAGACCTTTGTGTCTTTTAAAGTCCAAGTTACAAGGTCCTCAAACCTGGATAATCATAAACCAGGGTTTGGCAACCCCTAGCACGTGTGGCAAGGTTGGTACGCTAGGTGGTTTTTCATGGCACGCCAAAAGATTTGCGTGTTTATATTGAAGTACTAATTTAACCTGTTGCATTGCTTGTTTATAGTTGCTTATCATTTAACAGTCTTAAAATCCAGCCTATACGCACAAAATCTGCAGAAAAATATACATTTGAGCTAGCAAAACGGGGTGATTTTGTTTTTTACAAGCAAGTACTGTGTGCCATAACAGTGTTCCGGAAAAAATATCTCTTACAAAATTTAATTACCTTTTTTCCAGTTCCGTATACTCCGCTTTGGTTTGCGACGATGTTACCATGGGTCAGCATTACTCCCTTGGGTTGACCAGTGGTTCCGCTTGTGTAACAAATCGTGTTCAGGTCGTCAGGTTTGGGAGGCTGAACAAAATACATGTTTTAACAGAAAAGAGCTGAAAACTCATTGTTTAAAAACGTGATTTGCCGCAAATTATAAAACTTTTTCACATTATTACGACTGAGAAACTCGATTTTTTTGGCGAAAAATAAGGACAATTGAACGACTTATTAGAACATTAAAAAGCTCTTCCGTAAAGTACAATTGATTCAATGAACAATCATAATTATTAATTGTTAATAATTCGTCACAAAATCCCCTAACTCACCACAAAATCCTTCAAGTTGGCTTTCCCGTTTTCTTCGACCTCGCTGAAGGTCATGACCTTGACCCCGCACTCATCCGCTAGTTTTTTGTTGTCGTCATCGATGGTTCCCACCACAATTATAACCTTGATGTTGAACTTTCCTTCTTTAATGCAATTGAGAAGAGTTGCCGTCTTCTTGTTGGTGTCAACCACAATAAACTGAAGCTCGCCTGGAAATATGAAAACCTCAGTAGAAAAATGTGTTTCCGAATTATGAACATTTTGTGATACAGTGTATAAGTCGGTGGTGCTTTACTCTTTCTTTAACTAAACGCCCTATTTGCAGAAAGTTTCTATTACACTCTAATCCAGCTTTTAAAGCCCGGGTCCGCCAAATTCGTATTGCTGAAGCGATAACGTGCTGTGGTGTGAGCTTGGCTAATGAGGCAGTTATGAGTACTTACTAGTACACTAATTGGAGGATTCTTATAACATTTTTAGTCAAATCTCATCAAACTATGTTCTTTATTCTTTTCAAACAAACTCATATAGATGGCAAACCAAACAAAAAAGCAACAAGACCCAACCATGTTCAATGAAACCTTTGGTTCAAAGCATATTTAAATATGTGCAGTAGTTTTAGGCAGAACTAAATCCCTGATTCCTGCTTTGTGATGCATTGGAACTATATGTTAGGCCTCCAACTTACATTGTTTGACGATATGTTCGATGGCAGACGGTCCGAGCGTGTCGTACAAAGTCACAATAACCATGGAGTAAGAGTTGCAAGCTTGTTCAGTTATCTTCCATTCGACCCGGTTTTGCGAGAAGATTCCGATGAACTGGGATGGGTCGGCTGTAGCGCCCTCTAGCAGAAGTCCCGAGCCGAAATGTTGAACTCGATCTAGAACTTGTTGGTAGGTAATCCACTTGAAACCTTGGTCGGGACCGGGACGCCATCCAACACACGGACCACCCTCTGTAAACATAAAGTATGATTGGTTCAAAATATGGCCAATTTCGGTCAAAGATTTAAAAAGGTCACTTTCGGTCAAAGATTTAAAAGGTCACTTTCGGTCAACGGTTAAAAAAGGTCACTTTTGGTCAAAGGTTAAAAACGGTCACTTTCGGTCAACGGTTAAAAAAGGTCACTTTTGGTCAAAGGTTAAAAACGGTCACTTTCGGTCAAAGGTTAAAAAAGGTCATTTTCGGTGAAGACCGTAAGTTGAACTATCTCGTTTGATTTGACTTAAAGTGCAACATACGCTGGTTTGGTCAGGTTTGCTTACTTGAGGCTTTTAATCCACGGAGAAACACATCATGCAACGTTCTGACTTCTGGTTCCAAGTAATGAATAATCTGACCCTTGTAGAGGCATGGAGAAGCCCGAGCTCCGTCGCTGCCCTGCAAAATAAAACATTAGTTTCAACCGCATTAGCTATGAGGTAAAGCTACTAACACCAGAACTTCAGACAAGTTTGATAAATACCGATAGTTGGCGTAAATAGCGCAGGTATTTGAATTACGAACTAAATTTGTAAGTTAGGGGCAGGAACTTAGCCGAATGGTCCGGCGCGCCTGACCCATACACAGACATAAAAAAAACCTGATCGGGGTTCGTCCCCGGGAGAGTCCTGGGTTCGAACCCCGTGAAAAAAATTGTAAGTTAGGAACTACGTGTTTAGATTTGGTTTATCATAATTATAAAACCTGAGCCAAACTCTTTGCTGGTGTAACCCTGACCGTGAGCATTTTCACACAAATTTCGTTTTAAATTTGTGAATGCTCTTTCAAACCTATCGGTATTTAACAAACTTTTTGGTGTGAGTTTTTGTGTTAGAAGATTTTCTCAACTCTAACGTCACAGAACAATTCGCTTACCTCAACAGGGACGGTTTGTTTGAGATGGAATTCTGAGAGCGGAATGCTTTTGAACCTACACAGAGGGTCGCCTTCTTCCGTTTGTGGTGCGCTTCCGTTTTTAGGCATCACATCTGTTTGTTCAGGTCGTTGATCTTGTTGTTGTTGTTGTGGTTCAGGTTGTTTTTCTTCTTGTTGCACTTCCGGTTCCGCTTGTTTTTCTGCTTGTTGCGCTTCCGGTTCAGGTTGTTTTTCTTCTTGTTGCGCTTCCGGTTCCGCTTGTTTTTCTTCTTGTTGTTCCTCTGGATTATTTGCACCTTCTATTTCTTGTGCAGGATTTTCTGTTTCTTGTTGACAATCCTCCGTAGTCGCAGCAGCCGTGGTTTGTTCTTCCGACATTTTTAAACTTTAGCAAAACTTCTCCCAAAAGAAAATTTAGTTTTCTGAAAAGTTTGGACAACGACATTATTAATCTCCGCATCGTACCTAAAACTCATATCCCACAAACTTTTTCTAAATCAGCTCTACTCTACCATATAAGCATGGGTGTTAAACAACACGACAATGTGTAGGTTTAGCGTTCTTTTCTGCCTTCCTTTGACCAAACACTTTGACAACTTTATACAAAGCTGAAAAATGCGTGAAGATTTGAGTAAACCGCTAAAATCTGATTCCAACTTTCCGAGTGTCAACCAATTCTCAACGGACCTTCTAAAATCTAAATCGACCTACACGAAAGATTTCCGCCCGTTAAAATCGATTTCTAAACAAGACTGCAACGCACAACTGCTGCAAATACATCCTACACAATTCACGTCTAACACCAACCCATTGTAAGACGTCCTCAAATACCAAATGACATCACCAACATGACGATGCATAAATAATTTAAAAACTCGCCCAAAACCGCAACGTCATACACGCGAAGGGCGACAACTTCTACGGCTGACGTCATTAATTACGTCATCGTCGAGGGTTGTTTAAATTAGGAAACTGGGCGCGTTCGGGTTAGGAGTATTGTTTCCGCTCCGTCGGAGGCTTCCTGTCAGCAAACAACATGCACAATATGTCGACTACATACGTGTGTACGCGGTGTGTTATGTTGTCGAACGGCGGTTTATGATATCATAATTGTTACGCGGTTTTACTGAATCACTTCGAATTTTAGTTGTTGACCAGCATTATCCAGGTCATATTATTACGTCACATTGTCCGCATGTTTGGCAACAATGCATATTCTGCAGCTACAGCGCGCTCTTTAACATGACTTATATCGGCACCTTATGATATTATAGGGTTACATTGCCAGCACCAATCTTCCGCACAAACCCTAAATCCGTAGCCATGAAATTTCCACGCGATCGCAATCAAGCGTATCGTGACGTCAGGTAACGTTTGTGACGTGTGCAATGTTTCTGTGCAGACATCGGTCGATATTAAGTCTTTTAATATTGTAACTATCTAACGTTAAATATCGAATGATTTCCATCACTGTGGCTTCCAATATTGACCAAAACAAACACTCAAATACCACTTCACAGCAAAAACTGACTACATACAATTTTTTTTAACACACTCGGTATTATTTCCTGCTACTCTTTCCTATTTTCACTGCGAACCAACTACACCCACTGTATTTATATTGTTCATAATTTCTACAGCGCAAGGAAATGCATCAATTTACTATCTTTCAGTCTCACTATCTTAACAGTTGTTTATAATTTCTTCTCTCTCTGATAACACCAGCAAACTGATTTACCTGTGAACACTGTAATCATAAAGGTGCTGCAGACAAATTGTTACTTGCCTTGAGCAATTCGCCGCAACAAAAAACAGGTTTCTAATCCAACAGCCACCTAACTCTACATTAAGGTTTCCCTGAACAATAACAACAGTCTGTCTGCACCGACAATTTATAAAAACGTGTTTCAGTGTCAAATCATGCTTGCAACCGGTTAATTACGCAACAATTTGCAGCCAGAAGCGCCAACAAAGACTCATCACAATTCCCATTGTTTATCACATAGTAACCTACTTTTTCCCCTTGTCCAATAGCTTTTCTTCTTTTACCCGCTTTTGTTGTATTGTTTGGACAGAAGTATCAGGTTAATCCCGACAACCTGTTTATCTGGAAGTTCGAACCTTCAACTGCCGTTCTGTTATGAATGTTTCAAATTCTCTTCTATCAGTTGATTTTAACTCAAGGTATAGATTCGTTACGTTCGTTTCATGCATTTACGTCATAATATATTGACGTCATATTGCAATGTCACAAATTCGACTTTTTAAACAATTTTTTGGGTACAAAATTTCATAACACCACCATTTTAAAATCGAGGTGTTAGCATAAACTGCTTCATTGTTGGTGGGCGAAGTTTAAGACGAGCCAAACATAAACTTTGTCAACTGCGATTTTTAGAAAATCGCCCCAAATTTCTGCGACGCAAGCGTGAAAATCTCGAAAAACTTTTTTCGCCCCAAAATTTCTCCCAGAATTTTAAACGGTAATCATCCGTTTCTAAACCGTGCCAAGTTGCTTCGGGCTTTAGTTGAATTCGTCGCATATTTTCTACTTCACAATTATTTGCATTAACTGACATAAAACATTCTGTAACTATTGTCGGCTTCTGGCGTTCTTAAACAAGTCGAATCTCGATTAAAACGTCACAACTTGATTTATTTTAGAATTAGTGATTCCCCTTTTCTTTGTATTATGGCGTTTCTAAGAATTTTGAAAAAATACTAAAAAAGTCTCTTTGTTCAGTTACGAGGCGTATAGTTTGTAAAAGAAAGAAATATTGTCTGCTAAACCTTTAAAAAAGTTTGCAACAAATTAAATATTATTGCAAAACGTTCTTTGCAAGTCAGTTAACATTGTGACACCGACAATCGCCGCAAACAGTAAGATGTTTCACCAAGCAACAGTGTCTATTATGGCGACATACATGTGGTATTGTGGCGTGCCAATAGATAAAGAATGTGGTCTTTGTTGACATAAGAAGCAAGTCGAAAAAGCGAGTTTATTATATTTGCGGATGGCCTCGGGCCTTGATATTATTGCTACCTTCGTCCAACCGAGTTTCTGCCCGCAGGCAGTTAGGAATTATTGTAAAACGTTGTCGATTTTAGAACGATCCAAAAATATCAATTGTCCGAATTTAAAATTTCGACTCTGCAAACTTTAAATGATGTTTACATCCAGCGGTTTTACAAGGTTACAATAAATTTGGTTGGAAATTACACAACTTAAAATTAAAGTATCACATGCACAATTTTAGTACGTAAATTCGTGAATGTTAAGAAACATGTTTGCAACAAGACCAAAATAGCTTTCGCCACAAATTTTCTATTCTTGACTATTACTTCACGCATCATGTAGCGCCCAATCACAGGAAAAACATAAAAGATTCACTCCACTGTCAGTGCATGCCGAATTTTTACATCTATCTGGGCCGTTATTTTCCCCAATAAACTTATGAACAGATCCGTGTATAGTATTACAATATTCAGTATCCTGAATAAGTTTGGTGAGGTTTGAATTTACCAATTACGTTCTACCTTTATCACACCAAAACGACGCTGAAACGGTGCAGGGCAGTTATAACCTGTCACCGAGCGATATTAATCAACTCAAATTTGTTCATATTTCCGGCTACGTTACTTGGTAATACATTTTAGTCGTTCTACGTTTATCAGCCCGAAATACCCAGCTAATCTAGAGCGTGGTATATACACAGGGCTATCTGCAAGTTATTTTTATTAGACACATGTGGTAAACAACCGTCTAGTTTTTGACGTACGCGTAAAGCTGTACGTTTTGACGTAAACACAACAACACAACGATGCTCTTCAGTCCTAGTAGTTGAAAACGCCCCTTTCATTTCTCCACGGCTCACTGAACACGTATTGGCCTGTTCAGACTCTCCTGTCTCTACTCAAATCCGTTCATTTCCAGCACCATGATGTAAAACAACAACAACGTGCGTGTGTATCACAAGGCCTGGCAGATTTAATAAAACAAAGTATATGTCTGCAGTAAAAACTTATAAATGCTAAACTGCTAAACTTCAAATAAATATGTCTGCAGTAATAATTGTTATACTGCTAAATCTCGATTAATATGCAGACATATTGATTTTGCTGAAAGTGGCTCGCGCTTAACAAAACACAAGTCCGTTGTTTAGTTTTATTTCTCACATTCAAGCAAATGAAAACCTTTTGTATCGCTTACTTCCCGAAATAAGCTATGTCAGTTCGATAGCAAAGTCCACCAAAAACGTGGCTGCTTTCAAACTACAGTACAACACGCAGCCTCACAGAAAGATATTTATAGGAATTTTGCAACACGTTTTCTGTTTCCGTATACATTTTCAATTGCGTTAGCTATAGTAAAGTCACTTGGTTTTAAAATGTAATTATCCTTATTTACTATATTTTGCTTTTAAATGTTTCACGCAAAACCATTGCTTACTACAAACTACGCAACTTAACTAACACACTTTATACATCAGCAGTAACAAACGATCCCAGTAAATGTGCTCGAATTTCTGCTTAAGCTTCTTAAAGACTGCCACTGTGTAACGTTTCATATTATCCACATGAACGCACACCAACTATGCCCTGTACTGCCGTGGTAACATGATACAGTGGTATTCGCCATGCTCAGGAAACTATAGCAAAATAGGAATTGCGCCCGCCAAAAAAAGCACCACTTCACCACTAGGAGCGCAAAAACGTTAACTTATTTAATAAGGGTAAGGAACTTTGTGTTCTATTTCGGTTCTTTGCTTAACATTAAGGGATAAATAGCAACATTAGAATTTAATACTCACAATCGGAAAACTGCTGCAAAAACCTTAGGGTTGAAAATTTGCTATGTTAAACAATGGTAAATAAAGGCACTTTTTTTATTACTTATTTGTCTTATCTCGGTTTAAGACGCCTGGCCCATATACAGACATAAAAAAACTGATCGTGATTCGTATGTGGAGCGTCCTGGGTTCGAACCCCGTAAAAAAAAAGTAAAATAAAATGTTGCCTTTTCATTGTTTTTATGCGTTTAAAGTTTTCTGGTACAAATCTTCTTATGTCATCTTGCTCAAGCAGCTTGGCGAAATTGAGGCAGTTTTATAAATTGGTACTATGTCAGGAAAACGCGACCTTTCAAAAAACAATTACCTTCTCTAAAGAAACAATTAAATTTCACCAACTTAAACTTAAACTGGGGCACGAATACGTATTACAGCAATCTAATCACCTGACAACATTTTAAATATTGCATCTCTGTACTTAAAAACACTTATCATTTGCGAATCGCATTAATCAATATTTATCTCCAAACTAATAAAATATTTTTTCGTGCAGCATAATTTTAAAAAATCTTTCCCTAAGTATTTTATTTTATAGCTTGCAACCACCATCAATAAGTTTGCGCAAGCTTAACCGAGTTCCAGCTACCAAAACTTGCAAACTAATTTGTCCTATAACGGACGCTGAGCTTATGCAGCGATTCGGAAAAGCCGCATCAGCGCAGCGTTACGTAGCCGGAAGCTTAATCGTGAAACGACATAACTCGTCATTTCATGATCTAACACGCAGCTATGTGACGTCATAGTCGATCGTGGCCAACACGGGCGTATACAGCGTGAAATAGCGCTGTGATTAATATCGGCATAGTGACGGGGCTGGTACAACATGAAGCTTTGCTATCTTAAACTGCAAGTGTGTTGAAGAGTTACTGTGACATACGAGTTGTGGTTTGTACGATGTACAGCTGCTGCAGGACAACGGTTAACTTGCAAGCGTAACTGATAAACGCTGAACCTGGTTCATAAGTCTCTGCGCGTTGCCCGATGATTTAAAACCCATTAAACCCATTCAGGGCGGTGACCTGTAAGAATTTTTTTTATCCTACGTTTGGGGTAAACATATAACACAGATAAGCTTCACTAAATTCGTCATAACCTACACAAGTTTGAAAAATCTTTTGGCAACTTTATCATTTGAAATAAACATTGTTGTACAGTCGCGAATCATTTTACTTCATTGTTTAAATTTTAACGACAATATATACCTTAATATAAATACATGTAGAGAACAAACCGTGTGACAAAGGTCGTTTGTTACGTCATTATACGTGCACTGTTACGTAGCCAGACAGGAAATAGTTGTTATCTGAGCGTGCGATGCGGAATGTTTACTATCATTGCTGTTTATAGTAGCAGGGAAAAATTCGCCATGTAATGTCCCTTAAAATTGTTGTTACGTTTGTTCAAAACTTTCTGACATGCTAAAATTGTTACCACTAGTCAATGATGTTTTGACTCCACGAGAAATAACTTTGAAGGGTTCTGTCTCCTGCAGGGCTAAAGCCCAGTAGACTTTGAAACGTCTGTTACTTTGGAAGAAAAATTTCGACAGGAAAAACATTTTTATCAACATGCCTGTTGACAAAAGTTTAGCAAACACAAGAAAATTGTTGCAACCTACTGCCATTAACAAACAGGCACAACCTGCTTATAGCTGCTGCCCGACAATTTTACCCGTTATTCACCAAAGCGTAGTTTGCCACTTCCTGGGGCCGGGGCGTAACTTACTTTTTAGTTACATACTTCCAGCATTGTTTTTCTGGTCTTTTTTCCAGTTTGGTATCTTGACTTTACATTACAACAACTTTTGAATGCTTGCAAAAACAAATACTGACGGAGTCCTGTTTTTCAGCAAATAATCATTTTAGCACTTGCTTAGACAATAAACAAGTTTTATTAACCACTAAAGTCGGAAAAAATACTTCCAAAACTTCTAAATAAGAATTTCAGCCCTCATTTTAAAACTGCCTGAGATTTTGGCCAAAAGCAAAAATCTCGATAAGGCGTAGACCTGTGGTCGGCCAACCGTATCCACTCGTCCAATCAAATCATCCGAGAACCGGTCATTAAAATTTTTGACCGGCATTCTGCCTGGGGACACGATATGCCGATCACTAAGTGTTGTTGATATCATCACAATGCGGTTATTATGTGGCAACAATCCGTCTTGCTCAGTGCGGTCTTTGCTGTAATCCTGCCTTAGGGCAGCGAATTTAAGTTTCAAAATCAAAAGTTGCAGACAGTTTCGACCTGTAAGGTCTCATCAGTGGTGCTGGCGACGAGAGATCGACCGTATTGGCTCGTGTAGCTACCCAACGGAACACCAATTTGTTGTGAGCAACAGGGTAAAAACCCATGCTTCACCAAGTCTGTGCAATGCCAAAACTGGACATAAACTGGCCCACAATGACCGAGCAACTGCTTGGAAACCAACGTGAAGTCGGCTCAGTATCACAGCATCAATGCAAAAAATCATAAGTAATTAGCATGTTGCGAAAACCGCAACAACGAAACATCGTTTTTATTGCTGTTTGACTTTTCATGCGCTAAATAAGTTAGTAAGTGATGACTGTGTTACATCACGTTACATTATTATCTCAAATACAATGCCCAATGTTTTTAAAGGTATTGACCAAACTGAAAAGTCGGCTTTAAGTAAAAAAAACATTTTGTTATCTTGATTTTGATTTCAAACACGATATCTAATGAAGTGGCTAAAATCGTCGTCAGAAAAAACACATAAAGGCTCTTTGCGCCATCTATCGAGATTCAGCTTAATAAGGACCCGACGTTAGGTGAGGTGTTAGCTGCAAAAAGTCCTCGATCAAAAAAGCTTATGTAACGAAACCATACGCAAAGTTTAATGAAAAGGCACTAACAACAACTCATATGCGACAGAAGAAGGAGAGAAAATATGTTTGATACTCTTTTTGCCTATCTAGCCTAATTGATTGGAGACAATTCATACATATTATTTCAAGTTGTTGTTAATTTTTTTGCAATCAAAGGGGATTCGCTCAAGCTACACTCAATTAACCCAATTCCAAATGGCCCTAGTCAACCTTTTTGGAAACTCACATTTAAATAAATATGTTTTTGCTCGTGCTATCTTTTGAAATTGAAGTTAGCATGGGCCTGCCGCGAGGTGTGGTGTTAGCTGCTAATTTGTCAAGAAGTCTTTCATTAAAAACGCTTACCGTACGTGGCAGTAGATTTTAACAAAAAAAAATGAGAAACACAAAAATCATACGCCAAGTTTAATGAAAACAATAAACCAGTAAAAACATAAGATGATAGAGATGAATGAACGATTTAGGCAATAATAATGATACATTCAGTGCACAAGTACAAATCGCGTGGGACCAAATGCCTTAACGTTAGCCTGATTGATTAATTAGTGACAATTCATAGATATTATTTCAAGCGGTTAATTATGTTTTTCTTGATTATAGGGGGATTCCCCCATCAGCTACGCTCAATCGCACACATTTTTCCACTTGGTCAGTCAGTCGTCGCAAAACCCACCACACCGAGACTAGTTAGGTGGTTCCTGCTTCCTGTTTTCCTGCCTTTACGGTTAACAATGTAATATAGAATGACAGGGCCTCATTTAAGCGATTACCAACTTAAGGTATTCAACATAAAATACGCAAATATACCATATTATTTTATGGTATAGTATCATGGGCGCCGGCAGAAAATTTTGCAAGAGGGGGCAAATTGTGGCTGATACTTTACCGCATCAAGAATTTGTTACATATGAAGCCATAAATCGTGTACTTCACAATTGAGTTGCCTAAAAGTTAAAGTATTGAACGATGTCACAAATCCTCACGCTGCCACTTTAATTAGGTTTGCTGCTAAATATGTTAAATTGAGGTACACTGAAATTCCAAGGGGGGGCAATTGCCCCCTCTTGCCCCTACGTGGCGGCGCCCATGTATAGTATACACCATGTATTTAGTATTTTTATACTTATTTGTTGGTTCAACTGTTTGAAACAGGCCTTGAAAGACAATCTCAAGTTTAAACAAGCCAGAGATTGGTAGAACTGATTTTAATTATGTTTTACTACTTTTGAAAATATATATAACAATATAATGATGCGACAAAAACTTTAAAGGTTTGTGTTGATGATTTTTACTTTTGTCAATTGTCATGAATTTCACAAAAGGTATTTTGAGTTCTATAATTGCTTTGTTTTAATTTTAGCTGCTTGTAGTAGTTTTTAATTATTAGGGCTTTTCAGTTGTTGTCTGTCACATCACAAATACTTGTTTATCATGGAACAAGGCAACAGAAACGAAGATCATCTCGATTCAAATGACCGAAATCAGGTGAATAGATTTGGTTAACAGCAATTATTTTAAGATTAAAAATACTTTTAAGTGTTTTACTTAAGATAGATAAATACCAGTTTAAAATGTTTTGTTTTTTGCTTACTTGACTATCTAGTGTAGTTCTGACCAAAGTCAGTGGTTCTCAACTGGGGACCCCCTTCCAGGGGGGCACGGGTGCAGGGCCGCTAGAAACACTCGCCAAGAAGCATTAAGCCATTTTCCATTGAGTCAGAACCCTTTTTCTTTCGCAATACACATAATTAAGGTTGTGTTGCGAATTTGGATTTAAGTGAATAAACATTCATATTCTTGATTCAATCAACAAGTTCCCACTCGATCTTTGTGTGGAGATTTACTTGGTTTCCACTCCAACTTGATGCCGCTGACGTAAATATGCACGAGGAATGATCACAAGAAACTTACACATAATATGGTGCAGCAGTAGTAGACAGTTTGAAAGTAAACACTCAGTTGAACGAGTTTATTTGTTACGAAACAATACCTTAGTTATACCTTAAAACGTCAAATATCACGATGGGCTTTGTGGCTTACAAGTGTTAGTTTTTCATGGCATTCCAAACCGTACAATTCAAGGACGAATCCCAGTTTTTTCAGATAATTAGAGGAAAAGTGCGTCGGACCAACCATTTTGGGGAAGTCGTATTGGTAGTTCTTTCCCTGCCCCCTCAATTTTCCGCTAGTTGAGCCACTGATAGTAAGTAACATAAAAACCCAAGTAAAAACATGCAACTTGCAGAAAATTGTACAAAATTGTTATAAAATTTAGCTTTCTATACATGTCTGTCTGATTCCAACATATTTATTTGTTTTTATTCCGACGTTTCGACGTCGGATAGGACGTCGAAACGTATAGGACGTCGAAATGGAATAAAAATACTTTTGCCAGAAGAGCTCTATAGACTTGATACTATGCCTGGCAGCAACAGCTTATTTATATTTATTTGTTTGTTTGCAGGTACAAGCTCCAAATATGGAGAGCAGTGGGCAACAGAATGCCCAGATTAACATTAGATCTGCCCTAACATCTGACACTCCGGAATCTGTGACAAACACACAACAAAGTAAGAGTACAATTCCGATATTTTTTACATATGACATAGTTTGGTTGGTCTGATCGTACAGATGTGTTTCAAATAGTGATCTTGTTTAAACTTTTGGGACAAACTGAATTAAGAATTTGTAATTAACATAGTTTTTTGACATCTATAGGTTTCCTGATTTGCTCCTCCATAAATGACTGCTGCCCATGTCCAACTGACTAAATCTTTGCTATATTACTGTATATAGTGTGTAATAGTTTATCCTATACATATGTTTCCAATCTTGGTGCTTTGCTAACGTATAATTTTTTTTTCAGTTATGTATGTAACCATTTTAGTGAAAAAAAAACTTTACACTGTATTTCTGGAAAAAGTTGTGACTTTAAAAATGTGGTTTGGGCATAAATGAAAACAAAAGCAATTGTATTGCTGAAAAATAAATAGTTTGTAGGGCCACTGATTCTACATGGTGAAATAACATGTATAGGTAATCTTCGCAAAGCATTAGTTCAATTAACCACGACATGTTTTTTACCAGACCAAAGTCATGCAAACAACCAAACAATACAAATGGAAGGAACAACAGTTAGTGGTGCTTCCATACTTGGAGTTCAAGGCAACGTGAATGTTTATAGTAAGCACATATGTAGACATTTGCAATTTGAAAACACACATTTTACAATTTGTGTAAATGCTTGTAACTTGATTCATCGAAGCAAACTACAACTTATGCGCTTATAAAATTTATTTAACCAACAGTTCCCGCAATTTGAGTTTGTTTTAATTATTTTTGATTCCTAGACCAAAACGAACAGCATCTTTAAACCAAAAAAAGTTTAATAGAATTTTTAAAAATTGTTTTATAATATTTTTGTGTTTGTTACAGCCAGTGTCTTTAATACTGTTTCAGAATTTGTTATTAAACATGTAATTCATTATTGTGTCCCCATTCTTGAAGGGGGCACATGTTGTTTTGTCAGTATTTGATTTTTTTTTGTCTGCTTCAAACTTAAAATTTACCATATGACCCAGCAGTTCACCAACAGGCTTAAATTTTTTAATTTGCACACATAAAGCTGCACACATTAAAGTAAAGGTCTAAGAGTTTCATACTTTGTTGGTTAGTGGATTATAATATAATCTAAAGTATTTTGTAACTTTTTGTTGGATTCACCAATTTTCACCCCTTAACCTCGAATGTTGCCATTTTTTTACTTGGAAATTCTACTAATTTGTCCTTCGCAAGTGCTTATTTTCACTTCCCCTACTAAAACAACTATGACAACGGAGCAGTATTTTCTCTCTTTTGTTGCCGAGAATTGAAAAAGTACTCTGAAGTCAAAACTAGATTTATTATTCTCAGCGCAATGCATGACGTCTTGCCTCCTAACTGTCTCGTGGCTATGGTGCAATCGCCTAAGTGTGTTAAAGAAACAGTAGAAACGCACACACACACTCAATTGGCGCACACGCCACAGTTCGCTTGATTTGTGCTTTCTCTTGCAGTCAGGTTTATTTGAAAAGATATGTTGCATCGCATTGTAGCTAAGGTGCCCAACATTTAAATTTAGGAACTTCCCTATGAAGACGGTTTATGACGATTTAGTCTTGTTTTGGGTAGTTTCCCTTATAAATGTGCCAGGCCTCTCGCCTAATATACACGTAAAATGGCCTGTTGTTTCTAACCCATTTCGTTTTCTAGTTCAAACCAACGTGTTAAGCGGCAAAGTGCTAAGTGCATATTTGTAAGCAAGCCCAAACACGAAAGTACACGACCGAAACCTAGTCAAACTTACAACTTTGGCACATTCTACTGCGCAAGGGCACTAAGGCGAGCTACATCAGTTTCTATTATAACCCGTTATCCAATTGACAAAAAGAATAATTGATTTTAGCAAAACTTTAACGACTCAGATTATGGCGCTACTTTCTAGCTTACTCAGCAAAACTGCAGCTGCAAGACTAGCGTGCTGTCACCTGATCAACCTGTGATCGTTGCTTCACAAATTTAAAGCAGCAACAAATACTAGAGGAATAAATGCTTTTCTTAATCGGTGTCCTACCTGATAAGTTGTGCAAGGTCACGAACAGAAGACATAAAATATGGCAATAATTAGCACGTTATCTAAACAACATAGTGCGATTACTGCGATCTAACATTTTTACAACCATTACGCGTTTGGCGGGTCATGAACAATATAACAGGAAACATTTTTAAACATTTGTTTTACATTTAACATTGTTTAAGTTTCAATACAGTTTAATACTTCGAATTTGGTGCAGTTCGCACTTAGTAAGAAATTGCAATCAGCGTCTATGCCAGAACACCAGTTTCGTAATTTTAACACGTTGAACTCTTTATTTAAACGCTTGATATATCACTATTGGCGATTCGATAAGCCAATAAAAAAACGATCAATGTGCACGGCTGTGAGACAACGACTCCTTGTTATCGCACAGCGATTTAATCTCCTAATAACTTTTGCAAAGTATTTTATGGTCGAGACGTGTCATTTTCAAAATTAGATGCGTTATTTGGTGTAGAATGCAAAAATGCATCTACGCCTTTTTCGCGTACATTACCTCCGGAGGATTTTACTATCATATCGTCGTTTTTTATTCCAAAAACTCGGTCTGTTCGACTTTTACATAGAGATCATCAATCCGGTTTATCGCATATTTCGTTGAAAATCGATGCGAATATCCGGTTTATGTGATTAACCGGACGATTTTCTTAACAAATGATGGGCGACGGTTTGGGATTTTTAATTGTGATGCAATTAAACGGATTATGCGATTAACCGGATTCGTCTGTAAATGTTTTAATCAAAACTTTTTGTCAATTGTTAGCAATTTTAAAATTAGTTGAAACCCAAAAGATAAGAGGTGTGTTTTAAAATGTTATTTTTTAGTTCAAGATTTGTTTTTCCCCACAAAATGTGCTTTTCTTTAAAAAAGTATCACTTTTGTGCAACAAAACCTATGGTTGTTTGGTACCATAGGTGAAATGTTGCTTTTCTCCGTATGTACAAAATAATTAATTATCCAAAGTTGATCCTTCCTACATTTAACCGCAAATAACCGAGCAGTTCACCAATAAGCCCGCTGTATTTTTTCCTACTTACCAAAGAATGCATGCAAAATGTGGTCACACCAAAAGTCCTATGTGTGTGATTGTGACTTTATAATAGTAGCTGATATATAAATACACAAATATGTATCTTTGAATTTATTTCTCAAAATACTAATAAAAACATTTCAAGTAAAGAACTGGTATTTGATTTGGCATTACTACTAAACAAGAATCTAATATATAGGGTTTAAACCATAAGTGATTAGGCAATGTGTTTAAATTATTATGAATTGTTTAGATACAACTGGAGCAGCCCCAACAACTGATGACAGATCTGAAACAGGTAAGTTAAAAAATTGCAATCTCCAAAAACATGTGCGTGGTTAAATTTGTGCAGCATTAAGTCTTATTTGATTTTGTTGCTTATTCTTGGTCAACTGACTTAAATGTTCCATGTTAGTATCATTTTTTTCTTCTAATTTGAATTAAATCTCACCCTATTATTGTCACAAATAAACTGGATTAGGACATTTACTAAAACAAATATGTTACAAGTTACTAGCAAAAATTTTCGAATGGACTTTGATCTTGTAAAGGAATGAAGTTCTTTTTTCAGATTTACAATCGGTTAAAAATGATTTGAAAATGTCTGCTAAAAAGCAATGCTCATCAAAAAACTTTTTGAAATTGACGAGACAGAAAATTGAGATTTGTCCGATGGAAATAACAGACAAACCAAGCAGAACCGTTCAACCTGCAGAATATGAAACACCTAGGAAACAGAGAGTACTTGCAAAATCATCAAAAACCTGGGAAGAGGAGGGACATTACAACAGAAGAAAAGATTATGAAAAAATTGATTTGAGAAAAAAAAATAAAGTTTCAGTTGAAAGTCTCTTTCATTTAGCTGAACAGCAAGCAAGTGAAAATGGTGAACCTGAATGCCAAGGAAATGTGGTTGCCCTGATTGGACAGCCAGGAATCGGAAAAACAACACTTTCGAAAGTTATCACTGAAAATAGTACTGAAGATAAAATGGAAAACATAACCGATATTGACTGGGTTTTTTATATTTCTGTCAAAAATATTAACTTTCAAACACCTGTAACACTGGTTGATTTTCTGTTAAAAAATTCTTTGGGTTCTATGACATACACAGGTTTGTGTGAAAAAGGATACCCAGAAAAAAAGTTGTTTTCAGAGATTAGTTCAAAAAATGTGTTCATTGCTTTTGATGGCCTCGATGAAGCTTCAACAGAATGGGATTTAGAATATAAAGTTGGCTTAAATCTGTGTGAAAAAAACAGCCCCTTGCTCTATTTATTTGGTCTTATGAATGGAGACATATTACCCGAGGCAAAAAAGCTATTTACATCTCGGCAAAACCATTTTTTCTCTATTCAGGCAAATCATCGACCCCAATTTGTGGCTGAAGTTTTGGGTTTAAACACAAAATCTCAACAGAGTTTGTGTGAACAGATTTGCCCCGACCATAAAGATGAAGTGTGGAAAATCATCGAAAGCAACCCAAACTTATCTTACTCGTGTTATGTGCCAGCTAAATGTGTCTTTATTACATTTGCTGTTTGGAAAAGTCTTAAGGAGGATTCTAGTGAACGATTTCACTCCCTCACTCATATTTTTGCACGTGGATTTAAGTATTATTTTGCTGATGGATTTGTAAAGGGAAAAGTAAAAGATGAAAAATACATGGATAAAATTGCTAAGTTGGCATGGAATGGATTTAAGAAAAAAAAATCTGTCTTTGAGAAAGAAGATCTGGACAATGTGGGGATTAACATTAAAACATTTATTAACATTCTTTCAGCTTTTGTAATGGATGAAAATTGGGGAATGACAATTCTTGACTGTGACAGAAAGAGCAACTTTTCACATTTAATTTGGCAAAATATTTTGCTGCTTGTTACCTCGTTTACTTTTCAAGTGTTGATGAGTTTTGTAAATTGATTCCTCGGTTTAAAAGTGACAGATGGGAGGTAGTTACCAAGTTTGTGTTTGGTCTTTTCAACTCTGATATCAAAAAAGTTGGTAAAAATTGTTTTTTGGCAACAAATCAAAATGAACTAGAATTCCTGGCTAAGAAAACTGAATTGCTGAAACTTGCTCGTGACGAGATGAAAGTGAGATTGAAAAACACTGGAAATATGAGCATGACAAAGCTGGTGCAAGTCTGCTCATGGTTGCAAGAAATTGATGATGAAAAATGTTATCAAGAAGTTGTCCCATTTCTTTCTTTGAAGATAAATTTAAGCGGCAATCTACTTTTGACTGATGTGTCAAGCATTACAGAAGTGTTGAGTCATTCTGAAAAAAAGCATGAGATCAAGATCAAACGGAGCTGCAAATTTCCTCATGGCACCCTAAAAGACTTTTTAGAAAATTTGGGGAAACCCAACATACAGGTTTGTCAGATTTATTATATCTATGATAGGCTGGTTTTGTGGAGCAGAATGTTTGTGATATATGCATCAGAAAATTAGTTTGCACCATTTATTTCTTCCAGAAGTGGAACATATAGTTTTTACCCTATTTCTTCCTGTCTAATGTCAGTTTGCCCTTTATGTCTGGTCAAGAAAGAGTGCTTACAACTTTCTTGGATGAGTTGATCATTTTAAGTTTTTACCTTGCTTGATTTAGCGGTTTACCCAGACAGTTGATAGACATTTATTGTTTGTTTATTAATGCTTTAGCCTAACGGTCCATGTGATTACTCTTAAACATGGAAAAATGTGTTTAAATAGAAATTCTTATGCCTAGACCAGGGGTCGCCAACGGGCGGCTTCAGGGCTGCATGCGGCTCTTTGATACTTTGGATGTGGCTCATTTTTAGTAATTACTGATTCTTCACGGCTTTCAAATTCCAATCCCATGACGACTATGCTGATCACAAAAGTTGAAAATGAAATATGCAGTGCAAAAAACATTCTAGTATTCCCGATTCCGATTCTAGTAGTTGGCTACAACAGGGTCAAAACCATGAAACGAAAGTCTAAAGGACGCAAAATTTGTAAAAAAAACATACATGCAGTGGCATTTATTTTAATAGGGCTTTGTGGCTCCCAGTGCTTTTTATACAATGTGAAAAGGACCCGAATGGCTCTTTAAGTGGTAAAGGTTGGCGAACCCTGGCCTAGACAATGCGGTACCCAAAATTCATCGCACAACTGCTAGTGATGGGACGATACCAGATTTTGAAGCGAGTACCGATACCGAGTACAAGTACCATGTGTGTATACTTTTGATATTGATAACCAAGTATGAGTACCTAGTGTACACTTAAATATAGTGTTGTATTTAGTTGTATATCACTAGCTAATTTATCTGCCTTAATCGGGTACAGGTGCGCACACACACATACTGAAAAATGTAATCTCCACAGGATAGCAAAAATAATATACATAACCTGGCGAAACTTTTTCCCGATTTTGTGCTGTCAAAAGCAAGTATTGACAAAAAGTTGCCCTAATTCTTTCAGTGCAAACCAGCCTTCGGTATCGAACATTTGTATCAAAAACTGATGCAATATATTTCGATACAACTGAAATCATCGATACTGACTACCGGATACTCGCCCCATCACTAACAACTGCGTATGTTATTGTTTTGTCATGCAAAACAAATTATTTGTAAAGTTTGGTTTGAATTCAACAAACAGGTTCCACTTTTTTGCAAACAAATTTTTGATTCTATAAGTGATTGCATCATGTTAATACTGTTACCAATTTGTATATACACAGATACATCTGTTTTTCTTGGTAGAAGGAACTGTGTTATTAATATTCTTGACTTTTTTGTTTTGTTTTCTTTTTCTTTTTACTATTCGTGTACATATTAGAGGAAGTGTTCCTTTACGTTAATCTGTTATCTATTTTTATATAGTCCAATGCGAACTAGTCTAATATAACGTCACAATGTATGTTCTGCACCCTTTCTTCCGGCGCTCGAAACTATCCGGCAGGGTTTCTTTTGGTGGTTTCTTTTCCTGTCGAACCCCACCCTCTTTCCCTAACACGGGTGGTTAGATTAGGTCCCAACCTGACTGGTTCCACCAACGTTTCACCCCCAGTCTTGATGTCCTAATGCGCCAACCTCACCCTCTGATGTGAGTCCCCGTCACATAACGCCTATAATAACGGTGTAGCTGCAGCGCGTTTCTCATATCTCCACCAACTGTGCCCTCTACTTTGTCGCGCTTTTTAACGTCTCAACGTTGCGCAGCTATCTCCGGCAAGGTGAATATTTTAGTGCAATTGTGTTACTACGATTTAACTCAACTCAACTCAATGGCAATTAAAGTTACAAACCAAATCAATTATGTTACAAAAGTTGATCTATTGTAAATACGTTTTGTTTCACAGATTAAACTATTGGACCTTGATTTGAACGACGTCACTGATGAAAGTGCATCTGGAATAGCTTCCTGTATTCATAATATTAGGGAATTGAATCTGTTTGGTTGTAAACTGACAAATGTTGGAATTTGTAAAATTGCAGAAGCCATTTCCAACCTTTTAAAACCAGTAAGTTGAAAGCAATGCAAAGGCTAAAAAAAATTTTTTTTTTTAAAACTATTTTTTTTTTCAATCATACTAATCTATTTAGGTTTATTAAAAACTGTGGCTAAAAGACATTAAAATTTTGATCATTGTTACATGTTTGTCCTACTCCTAAATATGTTCTGTTTTCAGATTAAATTATTGAGCCTTGAAGCAAACATGGTCACTGATGAAAGTGCATCTGCAATAGCTTCCTGTATTCATAATATTGAGGAACTGAATTTGTGGGATTGCAAACTGACAAGTGTTGGAATTTGCAAAATTGCAAAAGCTGTTTCCAACCTTTCACAACCAGTAAGTTTTAAACCAATGCAGAAGTTAAACAACAAATTACTTCAAACATAATTAGTTTTTTTAAAACTAACTTGACTGTTTAGGTTTATTGACAAATTCTGGAAGTCGGTTTGTGGCTGAAAGATAATAAAATTTTGATCATTGTTACATAATTGTCCCAAATATGTTTTGTTTTACAGATTCAATTATTGAACCTTAGCAAAAACATGATCACTGATGAAAGTGCATCTGCAATAGCTTCCTGTATTCATAATATTGAGGAACTGAAGTTGTGGGGTTGCCAACTGACAAGTGTTGGAATTTGGAAAATTGCAGAAGTTATTTCCAACCTTAAACAACCAGTAAGTTTAAAAACAGTACAAAGGCTAAAAAATAAATTACATTAAACCTAAATAGTTTTTTGGTAAAACAAACTTGGATTTTTAGGTTTATTGACAAATTCTGGATGTAGGTTTGTGGCTGAAAAATATTACAATTTTAATCATTGTTACATATTTGCACAAAACAATGTTTTGTTTTACAGATTAAATCAATGGACCTCAGCAGAAACAAAGTCACTGATGAAAGTGCATCTACAATAGCTTCCTGTATTCATAATATTGAGAAACTGATTCTGTATTATTGTAAACTGACAAGTCTTGGAATTTGTAAAATTGCAGAAGCCGTTTCCAAACTCTCACAACCAGTAAGTTGAAAACAATGCCAAGACTAAACAAATATTTGCTTTTATAAACTTAAATAGTTTTTCTTCAAAACATACTAATCTATTTAAAAGTTGTGGCTATAAAGTATTTAATTATTTTGTACTAATTTATCACATTTATTTTCTGTTTAACAGATTCAATTATTGAACCTTAGCAGAAACAAAGTCACTGATAAATATGCATCTGTAATAGCTTCCTGTATTCATAATATTAGGGAGTTGAATGTGTGGGATTGTCAACTGACAAGTGTTGGGATTTGTAAAATTGCAGAAGCTGTTTCCAAACTTTCACAACCAGTAAGTTTAAAAACAATGCAAAGGCTAAAAAAATTGATTTTGCTCAATTTGTTTTGTTTTTTTGTTTGTTTTTTCTTTCCTGCAGTTTGTTTGACTCGTTTTTCCATGTAATGTTTAATGGATTTGGCTGAAATTTACACAGATGGTAGATATAGTTATGTAGATGTACACCCCACTTTGTTTGTCTTGATAACCCCACTATTTACCCGGCTAGCCGAGTTTTTAACCAGTGTTGGAAGTTGCTGAAATTTGGATAACTTGTAGAGTATGCCATTTATAGGTGTCGATTGTTGTGTTCAACCCTGTAGCCCCAGCAATCACCCCACTAGCCTCCAAAGTGTTAAACGTTTTTGTATGTTAGTGTGCACCACAAATGCAAGGTTTCTGTGATGTAATAGTGTTATAAGAGCACCAAACATGTTACTTGTGTTTGTGGATTGCTTGGTGGAAGTTTTGCACCATGGCAATTAGGGGTGGTAACATTATGTCACAAGCATTACCGGTTGTTGCTTAAAACACCTCTAGTGGTCAAAATTGTAAACATGGCTAATTATGGGTCCCCTTCCCTGAAGGGGACACATCTTGATTTCACTCTGTTTTTTTTCTTTTTTCCACCGAAGCTTGTCTATGCACTTTTGGCATAAAATGTTTGGTGAATTTGGATGAAATTTTCACAGATGGTAGATATAGTAATGCAGATGTGCCATTTGCTTTGTTTGACTTGATAACACCAGTATTTACCCTGCCAGCCCCAAAAATGTAAAACGTTTTTGCATGTTGCTGCGCACCACAAACGAAAGATTTCTGTGGTGTAATGATATAATAAAGGCACATATGGTACTTGTGTTTGTGCAACATTTGGTGGGTGGTTTTGCACATGCCAGTCAGAGGGGTGTTCATAGCCTTATGACGTCAGAAGTGTTAACAAATGTTGCTAATAGCACCTCTAGTGGTCAGAATTTTAAACATTGGTTGATTTGGATAAAATTTTACATGACTGTTAATTAGGTCATCGTAGTTTCATATTTTAATCTTTTTGGGTGTTAAACCCCATCCTCACTCACCCACTAAAATGGGTGAGTTTTTTAAACAATGTCCGAATTTGATGAAATTTAGACAGCTTATAGAGGGTAGTATTTATAGTTGTTGTTTGTTATGTTCAACCCTGTTGCCCCAACATTTACCCCGCTAGCCCCCTAAAAAGGGTCCACTTTGTAAACAATGTCAGAATTGAATGAAATTTACGTAGCTTGTAGAGTGTGCCATTTATAGGTGTAATATTGTGTTTATCCCTGTTGTCCCAACATTTACCCCACTAGCCCCCAAAATGGTTCAATTTTTTTAAACAATGTATGAATTAAATTGAATTTAGACAGTTTGTAGAGTGTACCATTTGTAGGTGTTGGTTGTTGTGTTAAACTCTGTAGTACCTATCATTTTACTCCACTAGACCTCTACAGTCAAGTGCAATTCACCATTAATAGGAGCTGATTGTTGTGTTTTAGCCTATTTTCTCACTATTTAACACTTTTTTCTCAGATAGTCATAAAATAGAAAAAACATTTAATAAATGTATAAATGGAATGAATTTGAATAGTTTGTACTCCATACAGCGTATTTATTTAAGCACAGTACCGATCACTGTATTTGACGTTACAATGCCAAACTTTCTGATTGTTATCTCTTGAAATGTATTATTTACAACTTTGCATGTGTGGGGGACCCATGAGTTTTGCTTGCAGAAACAACCAAGGTTACAAAAGACAATGGATGATATTGGACCAAATACAAAATAAGTGTAGGAAATATATTAATGTTTCAAAATATGCTATAGTGTATATGCAAGGGAAATATGTGCTAAGCCACCCTTGTAGTTGGATAAAACTTTACAAGACTGTTGATGGGGTCATTGTGGTTTCATCATTGTAGTCATTGTGGTGGATTTTCTAGATATGCCTGTGGTGGATTTTCTAAAATGTTTAAATTAAATTAAATTTAGACAGATTGTAGAATTTGCTATTTATAGGTGTCAATTAGGGTTGGGTATGACTAGCCAAGTAAAATCTGGTCAAATTGGTCAAATATCGGTCAAATACTATACGCATTATTAAATTGCATTCTATTAACTTGCATTTTTAGATGTGATCCATGTTTTTTAATTGCATTGTAAACCTTGCAAAGTTTGCCATAACGTAAATCAGATCTTAATTTCGAATAAAAATTATCTCCAAATTGTTTTGGGCATTTATTTCAAATGAACAAAACACATATATATGTACATATATATTTTGGCTTTCAGAACACTTATACAAAAGTATGCCTTTAACTTTTCTATGTAAGAGCTAGTAGAAATAATTTACTCTTTAAGCAAATAAAAAGCATGTCCGAGAAAATTTCTCATTTGATTTTTAAATTTAAAAATAGTATTTGACCAGTCAAGTAGATCGCTGTCAATTTGTCCTGCTTGCCAACCCTAGTGTCGATAGAAATGAAATGCATTTTTTTCAACTGGCAGAAGCAAACTAAATTAATAAAAAACAATGACTAGTATGGGTCCTATTACAAATTAAGTCTAGGGAATGTATTACTATTTCCTTTTTTTGTTCAAAGATGAAGTTATTAAACGTTGGTGCGAACAACATTACTAATGAAAGTGCGACTCCAATTGCTTTCTGTATTCATAACATTGAGAAACTGAATCTGTGGAATTGTAAACTGACAAGTGTTGGAATTTGTAAAATTGCAAAAGCCATTACCAATCTTTCAAAACCAGTAAGTTTTCATTACAACATTCAAATGTACACAAGTTGGGGCAAGGTTAAATTGTTCTGTTCATTAAGATAAAAGTATTTGCCATTGGTTTAAACACACTTGATGAGAAAGCAGAAAATTGTTTGCTGGGTTGTTTGCACAACATACAAGATGAACTTAAAGTATCAAAATCTTGCATAAGTGCAGACTTTGAATCAAAGTACTCAAGATTACCTGAACCAGTAAGTGAAACATTACAATAATATTCCGTTCCTATGACATTAGGTTGCATCACAAATTTATTTTCATCCAGAAACCCAGACTGGATGTTGTGCCGTTGTAAACTGCAATGGATACCAGCTTATTGCTTCAGTCAAAGGCAAAAAATATTTGCTGCTACAAAAGAAACCCAAACAGATAAATTAAATTATATTCTTGTGGCAAAGGATAAAAAAAATCAAGTTATAGTTAAAACAATAATTACAACAGACAGAATAATTACAAGAATAATAATCATACATGAGAAGGGAAAAATATTTTTTGCTTGTTTGTGCAATCAACTTGTTGTGTATAAAAAAGGCACAATTGCAGACTTTTCGTTTAAGTGCTGAAAACCACCTGTACCAGTAAGTGATATAGTTTGTGATTTATTCTGTTTTCTGAGAGACTATTTCTTATTTTAGTGCTGACCACTAACTCTTCAGTTAAGCTCATTCTGGTCAACTAATCCAATTCCAGGAAAGGAAGATGAACTGCTGAATTCTTGTAAAGTTAGTTGCAATGTTTTTTTCTTTCGTCATTTTTAGACAGATTTTAGTTTTAGTTTTCTTAAACTGTCTGTTAATAGAAAATACTGTCAATGCCCTATTTCGTGCCTTTTGATAAATTTTACATCATCTGTATTCCTTTGTGTAGTAGAACTAGATTTAAAGTTTTGTCTTGGTGGTAAAACTATTGTTTTCACAGAAGTACTTTCCATTAAAACAAATGTATTCAACCTAAATTAAACTTTTAGAAGATGACTCTTGCATTCTTATTATGGATGTTGTTTAAGGGAATTTTTCTATCGTTTTAAGATAAAAAATATTGTCCAGTGTAGTTTTGTAACTCAGATTTATTTTCAATGTTTTGTAACAAAACCTATTTTGCAGTTCCACTCTCCCTTTTATTGTGCACAGGAAGACATCTTCTACACATGACTGGCAATTCCTTGCTTTAGTGCTGGTCACCAACACTTCTCTCAAGCTGATGCTCTTTCAACTTTAGCTTGGACTTTAACATTTGCAAAATCCTGGAAAAGTTTCAAGTAAGTGAAAATGTTTCACCAATTTCGTTTCTGTGTGGTAAAGTAGGTATTTTATACAGTATTTTGGTGTTGAGGTATTTTTATACAATATTAATTTGTCTTTCGGACTAAAATCTTGGCAGTTTTGTTATAAAGCATTTATTGTGCCTTGTGACAGACTTCATCTCCATTACTGCCCTGCATGTAACATATACAGGCTCATGTGATAATTTTTTATCTAGTGCCATCACTAGGTGAATGTTAGGTGTTAGTGTTTTTCATTTCCTAATTAAAAAATATGTTTATTATGGGCCCCCTTCCCTGAAGGGGACACATATTGATTTTACTCAAAATGTTTTGTTTTGTTTTCTTTGTTTTTCTTCTTCCCAAAGTTTGTTCGACTCGTTTTTCCATCAAATCCTTGATGGATTTGTATGAAATGTACACAGATGGTAGATGTAGTTATGTAGATGTGCATCCCACTTTGTTTTTGTTAATAACCCCAGTATTTACCCCGCTAGCCCCCTAAAATGTTTTTCCCCCGAAGTTTGTCAGACTTGTTTTTCCATCAAATGCTTGATGGACGTGGCTGAAACTTATACAGATGGTAAATATAGTTATGTAGATGTGCATCCCACTTTGTTTGTTCGGATAACCCTAGTATTTACCCCGCTAGCCCCCTAAAAGGGGTGAGTTTGTAAACAATGTCTGAATTGACTAAAATTTGGATAGCTTGTAAAGTATGCCATTTATCGTTATTGCGTCATTGCAGTTCGGGGGTTGTTAACAGCCCTTTGATGTCAGAAACATCAACGGTTGTTGCTCAAAGCACCTCTAGTGGTTAAAATTTTAAACGTTGGCAGATTGGACTGAAATTTTGCAGTACTATTGATTGAGTCATTGTGGTTTCCTACTTTTAAGTTTGTGTGTGTTGAACCTCCATTAGTTATCCTACTAGCCCCATAAAATGAGTTTTTTAATTTAACTAGTTTTTACTCCATATAGCATATTTAAATATGCACAGTACCAATCACTGGTTAAAACAACTTTCTTGTTTTCACAAACTGGTTGGTTCTAATCCCATCGCAATCTGTTATGTTTCTTTAAGCAGGAAATTTAAGCAGCATTGCTCCAACCCAGTAAAATCCGATCAGTTGAACTAAATCAACAACAGCCCAAGTTTAAAAAACTGAAATCAAAAATGACGTACTTGCAATGAAACAGGCAACTCGAGGGCTCACTCAAAGTGAGGATGGCGCACTCACGCGTTGCCTTTCCGTTGAAGATAAAAATGAAACCAACAAACTATATATTTGCACGTCTACAGTGGAAAGATTATTTGGACCAAACACTTAGAGACTACCATTATGTATCCAGGCTGTTTCGTTACTCAACACCAAATAATGAACAGTTCCTGGCTGACGCTCGTGTTAACTCTGGTAAGTATTTGTGTAAATTTCTGTGTAAGTTTCAAACTGTTTTATATGATTAAGCCAAGTAACCTAAACGTGGCTAAATCAGAGTTCAGAAACCTATAATATGCAATTTGCCAAGCTAATTATGTGATTTCATGCTTAAGGTACGAATTCTGAATACTTTAACAGATGCCATTTCTAACTGCTGGAATGCGGCTGGCAACATCACAACCCAGACAATGTAATCAACTATTTTAGATTTCAAGACTACATGCTATATGTGGAAAGGATAGAATCTTTAATATGTAAACTCGAAAACAAGCCAAAATCGTAAAATCACATCTCTGATGCAACGTCATGGCAAATGACGTAACAATCAATATGACGTACTGTTGTCGTATTTGAAGGTTTTATTTAGCAATGCACCGAAACGACTGATCGACAGTTTTGCGGAAAAAATGATGTTTGTTGCTTATTAATCGGTTACTCGCACTCGAAAATACTTCCAAAGTTCTGATGTATTTATCCCTGTGTCTTGATGCAATAGATTACTTTGCAATGAAAATGTGGTAACCAAGTTACAAAAGCTGTTTTTATTGGTTTACGTTTTTGCGATCTTTTCGTCATAAGTACTGGTTTTTCATTACCCCACCTGCTTCAGTTGACTTTCTTTACGTTCGTTGCTTGTTCCAATCAGAGTCTTTTTAGCCGCATTTGACCAACTGTTTTAAACTTTCTGGAGCCTTTTAACAAAAACAAGAAACGTGTTTTTTGAACAAAAGCTTCTATATGTTTGTTTTTTGATATTTCGTGCGGTTGTTTTGACTTGAATTATTTCATGATGCAAAAGCACTTTTTCTGAAGAATGAACTTTTTTAAGTTTTCTTGTGTTTTTCTTTAATCGATTGTTTTTGTGCTTTTTATGGAGATTTTTTCAGAATGCGTCGGTCCGTTTTGTAGACAATTTTAGTTCCTTCATGTGGCATTTTGTCGCGTTCTGTGTGGTCACCCAAGCCGAGTTGGCTACTACACAAAAATTATAGTGTTTCTGATTATATATTAGCAAAGATAAAGAATGAGAATCGCACCGGACGTGTTGTCTTTTTTGCGGGTTAGGAGAATTAAAATGCTCGATGTTTTTCACATTTTACTCATTTTTAACAGGACAAGCACAACAATAATATCAGTTGGCAAAACCTAAAGCCGGGGTCCGGCAAACTTTTTTGAGGTGTGGCCAAAACCAAGTTAGTGATTTCTTGGCGGGGAGAAGTATTTATTTTTACGTTTTTTTCACCGTGTTTTTTAAGTTAACTCCAGTTACTCAAGATGTAAGTTATGAATATATGTAACTACAACTGCAATTATGTCAAACCATCGAGTGTGTACAACTTGTTGGGATTACTGGTATAACGCAGTCCCTTCGGAGAAGTGGCCAGCTTCTTGAGTCAGCGTAACAGGTCACCTCCGCATTCTCAAGAATTACCGCATATACGCAGCCAGTCAGCCACCAATAGCACACCCTTGAATGAAATTAAATTGTATTTTGTTCTTGTGCAATTGGACTCAACAAACATAGCAACACATTAGGGTGAGGTGGCACGAAAAATACAAGACACAGAAGCGAAAACCCAGCGTTTTTAGGGGTTAAAAATACGCTAAAATAATACTCGGAAAAGGAAACCGGAGAAAAACGCAGCAGCTGTACCTGGCAAGAGAAGGGCGGTCTGAAGAGGTTGGAGAACCGGGGGCGCTGAAGGCAACGCGACAAAAGTTCGAGTGATGGCTCATTTCAAAAATATGAATATAGAGAATAACATTTGCAAATTTTTGAAGAGCAGCGTTAAATTTAAGGCCAGCACAAATTGAATATTGGTGGGGGTGAATGTGGCATATTGTTGATAATATTTCGCCATGAATCCTCCTTTTTTAAAGTTTGTGTTTAGGAGAAAACTCTGCAAGACATGTTACTAAGTACCCCTGGCGTTGTGAACAATATTTTTTGGAAAGTTTGTGTCCTTAAAAGCGTAGAATATTCTGTCAAAATTTCAATATCGTATCTTTTTTTTCAGACTGGTGGACAGTTTCACTCTGGTCTTTTTGAGCAACTCCCTTTACCACTCACTTAGTGTGCTTACTATAGATCTAATCCTTAAGCGTACTCCGTAGTGAGATTATGATTTTTATTTACTTAAGCGTGATGACAAGTGAACCAATAAACATCTTCAGCATTTAATTCCTTACAGCTGCTTAACATATCTTGTCATTTTTGTGTGAACAGTTTGCCGTTGACAGCTGCACCTGTAGCACGTAGGCCTACATATTAGTGTTGTTACCAACGATTTCCAAATTCCAATACACTATTTAACTCAACTTAATTATAACGTTAATACAAATCCACTGCGTACACATTTGTGCACAAATAGAGTATAGCTAAGGATTTAGATCAAGAAAGTGATCGGTCGCTACACCTATTGTCTCAACTTTCGAAAACAACATATGGGCTCATTCATTCCATTCCGATAGTTAATTACGTTCCGACTATTCATTGAATAAGTTTTGGCCCTAATCATTATATTCCTACCATTCCGTAAATTCATCATTCCGTAAATTAGTGTAATCGTGATGGTGTACACGAGCCAGAGTCCTGGATTGTGCGTAGCCGGGTTTTGCCAATATTTGCCGGAGTCAAACCGGAACCGGAGTTTTACGTTTATCAAATGTGCAGAAGCCGGATCCGGAGTTCATGTTTCTTCCATTATTGCTTCGTTGAAACAACAATTGTTTGTTACATCGGAGTATCATCAGAAGTCGGAGTCTAATTTTGCGCCTTTTTTCAGAAGCCGGAGTGAAGTCAAAGACATCTTCTCGGACCCGGACCGGGTTCGGTGTCTAAAAAAATCAGGCTTTGTACTTTGTAGGCTACACTGCTGTACCTCTGGTGGTGATGTTAAAAATGTCAACAATACGACAATTAATTCAAGCTGTTTAGTGACCCCTGACCACAAGTTCAAAGCATGAAGAAATTTTCTCGTTATTTCCGTAAAATAGTGGTTCCTGTCCCTGACTTCCTGTTATTTGTATGTGCGATAAAATGAATTTGAAGTCAGAAGATTATGATTTATGTCGGAAATAGTGATATATTGTATTTTATTTAACTTAAAAAACAAGCAAAAAAAGAAATTTAGAATTTTTGGGTTCAGATGTTTTATGATAGAACAGCAAAATCAAATGTGACAGACATATTTTGTTCGAATGTTTTTTTGGCTTGTATTAATTAAATCAGTATATTATTTAGTGTTACCGCTAGTATGAGTTACACAAACTGTAAAAAACTTGTTGTCAACTAAATCTTTTTGTTTTTACTTTTAGCTTTTTTTGTGATTTCACTTAAATGTTTAAAAGTGTTTTGGTTTCACCCACTGTTGACTTCTTCTATGTAAAGTGGCAGATCCAGGAATACTAGGCCTGGATCTGCCAAGTGGATTGTTTTGCATTTAATGGAGCGGAATGACACTGAAAGTGGTGTTCAACATTGCGATGACCAAATCCAGGTTAATTGTGCATTAAAATATTGTCTTAAATGCCTTTCCTTTTGGTTAAATTTGAATTTAGGATGGTTTTTACTGTTTTTGTTTTTTTCTTATAAGCTTCAGAAGCAGTCACAATATTATTCCAGAGTTTCAAATCAAGTCAAGTGAAATAATAATCCATGTTTAAATTTGCTTTGATCTCAGAATGCTTCAACAAGTGGACAATACTTGGCGTCTACCAGCAATCCTAGCCAACCATTCCAACTCCAACAGCCAGATACTTCATTGAACTTCCACCAACCTCAAAACCCAAACATCTTTTATTATCCCAACCAAGCTGTTCCTCCACCCCAACAAACAGGTGCAAGGAATCAGTTTGATGCTGCAGCTGTGAGAGGAAATATTTCACATTCTCAGCAATTTCGACATCAGACATCATGGAACACTCGTCCCACCTACTCTTATGCAAACCAGCAACATTATGCTGCAGTGAATCCAGCTGAAATGGGAATACAGCCATATGTCAATCAACAAGCATATTCACACCAGGCCAATTTTCAGTTAAATGTCCAACAGTATTCCGCAGTTAACCCAGGTCCAAGTGGTTTGCAGCAAAACCACAATCTGCCTCATTATTACCCCCAGCCATTTTCTCAAACATGGTGGAACCAACCAACACCTGTGCAGAATCCATACTCACTGGAAATACATCATAATGTTAGCTATCCATCTATAACATACCAACAATCTGACAATCCGGCTCTAAGTGGAACAAATCCATGCGGCACCGCACATCATAACTTTGCCCAACAAATCGAAACATCGGTTGCAGCACAACCAACTGCAACACGGAATATTTCCCATGAAAGGCAACAACAAGCTCCTCAGCACCCCCAAGCAGGTAAAGTCATATGTAACGAAATTGGTTTAATTCATAAGGAGTGTGTCAGTTTAATTCATGTCTAGTCTTTTCGGTGCACTAGAACCAGCACCAGCCCATGTTTTTGTGAAAACTTGATTTACTATCATAAATAGCATCCTTAGTTATAAACAAAAAAGAGTATGACATAAGTGACGAATCAAAATTGAAGTTAAAAGGCAATCTAATTGTTGAATAAACTTATTTATTGATTCCAGAATCATTTGCTGTTCCATAGCAATCCCACAACATTTTTAAACTTTTGTATTTTGAACTATGGAAATGTTTGTTTCCAAGTTAGTATCAATTTTGCTACAAAAACAAAAAGATTTAACTTGCTTGTTATTATGCTCCCCATTATGGTAAATGTGTGTTAAACGGGTCAACATTTTGTTTTATGTTAACTTGTCATATTATCTACACAGAGCCATCAGGAACAACAGTTGAGCCTCACATCAGTGGTGTTTTCCACAATCCTACCTTTAACATTTCTGGACGCGACACAAGTAAGTTTATTCTAGGTGGAAGTGTGAAACGTTTTCATATGTGCTGCTTAGCACAAAGGAAAGGTTTATGTGGTGTAATAGTACTATAAAGACAACCAGACATCTGTCACTTGTGTTTGTGGTCTGCTTAGGGTTCGTGGTGTCATGGGGTTTTAATTGTTGAAGACAAGACACTGTCTTACTGAAAACCATATCAAAAGCTCATTAAATGATCATTGGATTACAGCACTGTGAGAGGCTACTTGAGGATTAGGAAAATGCAATTGAATTATATGAATTGTTTAGATACAACTGGAACAACTTCGCAACCACCAAGAACTGATGACAGATCCTATATTGGTGAGTTAAAACAAAGCAATCTTTAAAAATGTTGTGTGGTGAGTTAAATCAGTTTTTGTAGTGGGTTACTCATTTAGTATGTAAAATTTTGACTAAAATCGGCCAACTCTTCAACTTTACAGCCCCTAATATGTATTGAAGTGCATGTGCCCCTGCACAATGAAACCGTCTGAAATTAACTCCATCCTATTAATGTTACAAATACACTTGATGGAGACATTTACTGAAATAACTTTGTTGCGAACAAAAAGTGTGGCCAGCAAAAATTTAATGGACTTTGATCTTGTTTTTTTTGTTTATTTTTCAGATTTACAACCGGTTAAAAATAATTTAAAAAAGTCAGCTGTAGATCGATGCTCGTCGAAAAACTTTCTGAAATTAACAAAACAGAAAATTGAGATTTGTCCGATGGAAATAACAGACAAACCAAGCAGAAAAATTCAACCAGCTGAATATAAGATACCCAGGAAACAGAGAAAACTTGCGAAATCATCAAAAAACTGGGAAGAGGAGGGACATTATTACAGAAGAAAAGATTATGAGAAGATTGATTTTAGAGATAAAAATAAAGTTTCAGTTGAAAGTTTATTTCATTTAGCTGAACATCAAGCTCTTGAAAATGTTGCACATAAGTGTCAAGGAAATGTGGTTGCCCTGATTGGACAGCCAGGAATCGGAAAAACAACACTTTCCAAAGTTATTACTGAGAATATTCTCCAGGATAAGATGAAAAACATAACAAATATTGATTGGGTATTTTACACTTCTGTCAAAAATATTAACTTTCAAAAACCAGTAACATTAGTTGATTTTCTGTTGAAAAATTCCTTGGATTCTATGACATACACAGATTTGTGTGAAAAAGGGTATTCAGAAAAAAAGATTTTTTCAGAGATTAAATCAAAAAATGTGTTCATTGCTTTTGATGGCCTTGATGAAGCTTCAACAGAATGGGATTTAGAGTACAAAGGTGGTTTAAACTTGCATGAAAAAAACAACCCCCTGCTATACTTGTTTGGTCTTATGAATGGAGACATACTACCTGAGGCAAAAAAGCTTTTCACATCTCGACAAAACCATTTTTTCTCTATTAATAAAAATCATCGACCCATATTTGTGGCTGAAGTTTTGGGTTTAAACTCAAAATCTCAAGAGAGTTTGTGTAAACAGATTTGCCTTGACCATAAAGATGAAGTGTGGAAAATCATCGAAAGCAACCCAAATTTATCTTACTCATGCTATGTGCCAGTTAAATGTGTGTTTATTACATTTTCTGTTTGGAAAAGTCTTAAGGTGGATTCAAGTGAAAGATTTCACTCCCTAACTCATATTTTTGCGCAAGGATTTAAATATTATTTTGCTGATGGATTTGTAAAAGGAAATAAAGATGAAAAATACATGGACAAAATTGCTCAATTGGCATGGAATGGATTTAAGCAAAAAAAATCTGTGTTTGAGAAGCAAGATCTGGACAATGTGGGGATTGACATTAAAACTTTTACTGACATACTTTCGGCTTTTGTAGAAGAAAATTGGGGAATAAAAATTCTTGACTGTGACATAAAGAGCAATTTTTCACACTTAATTTGGCAAGAATATTTTGCTGCTTGTTACCTTGTTTACTTTTTAAGTGTTAATGCTTTTCGTAAATTGATTCCTAAGTTTAAAAGTGACAGATGGGAGGTAGTTGCCAAGTTTGTGTTTGGTCTTTTCAACTCTGATGTCAGCAAAGTTGGCAATAGTTGTTTTTTGAACACAAATCAAAATGAACAAGAATATCTGGCTAAGAAAACTGAATTGCTGAAACTTGCTTGTGATGAGATGAAAGTAAGAGTAAAAAACACTGAAGAAGACATCTTCTACATATGACTGACAATTCCTTGCTTTAGTGCTGGACACCAACACTTCCCTCAAGCTGATGCTCTTTCAACTTCAGGTTGGGCTTGGACATTTACAAAGCTCCCGGAAAAGTTTTAAGTAAGTGAAAATGTTTCACAGATTTCGTTTTTGTGTGGTAAAGTAGTTGGTGTTGAAGTATTTTCATACCACATTAATTTGTTTTTTTAACTAAAATCTTGGCAGATTTGTTATAAAGCATTTATTGTGGCATGTGACAGACTTCATCTCCATTACTGCACTGCATGTAACATATACAGGCTCATGTGATAATTTTTTATCTAGTGCCATCACTAGGTGAATGTTAGGTGTTAGTGTTTTTCATTTCCTAATTAAAAAATATGTTTATTATGGGCCCCCTTCCCTGAAGGGGACACATATTGATTTTACTCAAAATGTTTTGGTTTTTTTCTTCTTCCCAAAGTTTGTCCGACTCGTTTTTCCATCAAATCCTTGATGGATTTGTATGAAATGTACACAGATGGTAGATGTAGTTTTGTAGATGTGCATCCCACTTTGTTTTTGTTAATAACCCCAGTATTTACTCCGCTAGCCCCCTAAAATGGGTATTTTTTCCCCAAAGTTTGTCCTACTCATTTTTCCATCAAATGTTTGATGGATTTGGCTGAAATTTACACAGATGGTAGATGTAGTTATGTAGATGTGCATCCCACTTTGTTTTTGTTGATAACCCCAGTATTTACCCCGCTAGCCCCTTAAAATATTTTTTTCCCCGAAGTTTGTCTGACTCGTTTTGCCATCAAATGCTTGATGGATGTGGCTGAAACTTATACAGATGGTAGATATAGTTATGTAGATGTGCACCCCACTTTGTTTTTGTTGATAACCCCAGTATTTACCCTGATAGTCCCTTAAAAGGGATGAGTTCGTAAACAATGTCAGAATTGACTAAAATTTGGATAGCTTGTAAAGTATGCCAATTATCGTTATTGCGCCATTGCAGTTCGGGGATAGTTAACAGCCCTTTGACGTCAGAAACATCAACGGTTGTTGCTCAAAACACCTCTAGTGGTTGAAATTTTAAACGTTGGCAAAATGGACTGAAATTTTGCAGTACTATTGATTGAGTCATTGTGGTTTCCTGCTTTTAAGTTTGTGTGTGTTGAACCTCCATTAGTTATCCTACTAGCCCCCTCAAATGAGTTTTTTAATTCAAATAGTTTTTACTCCATATAGCATATTTAATATGCACGGTACCAATCACTGGCTAAAACAACTTTCTTGTGTTCACAAACTTGTTGGTTCTAATCCCATCTCATTCTGTTATGTTTCTTTAAGCAGGGAAACTAAGCAGCATTGCTCCAACCCAGTGAAATCTGATGGGTTGAACTAAATCAACAACAGCCCAAGTTTAAAAAACTGAAATCAAAAATGATTTAACGTACTTGCAATGAAACAGACAACTCGAGGGCTCACTCAAAGTGAGGATGGCGTACTCACGCGTTGCCTTTCCGTTGGAGATAAAAATGACACCAACAAAGTATATATTTGTACATCTACAGTGGAAAGATTATTTGGACCAAACACTTAGAGACTACGATTCTGTATCCAGGCTGTTTCGTTACTTAACACCAAATAATGAACATTTCCTGTCTAACGCTCGTGTTAACTCTGGTAAGTATTTGTGTAAATTTCTGTGTAAGTTTCAAACTGTTTTATATGATTAAGCCAAGTAACGTAAACGTGGCTACATCAGAGTTCAGAAACCTATAATATGCAATTTGCCAAGCTAATTATGTGATTTCATGCTTAAGGTACGACTTCTGAATACTTCAACAGATGCCATTTCAAACTGCTGGAATGCGGCTGGCAACATTACAACCCAGACGTTGTAATCAACTATTTTAGATTTCAAGGCTACATGTTATATGTGGAAAGGATAGAATCTTTAATGGAGAAAACTCGAAAAGTTTTTATTGGTTTACGTTTTTGCGATCTTTTCGTCATAAGTACTGGTTTTTCACTACCCCACCTGCTACAGTTCACTTTCTTTACGTTCGTTGCTTGTTCCAATCAGTGTCTTTTTAGCCGCGTTTGACCAACTGTTTTAAACTTTCTGGAGCCTTTTAACAACAACAAAAAACGTGTTGTAAACAAAAGCTTCCATATTTTTTTTTTTATTTCGTGCGGTTGTTTTAACTCGAATTATTTCATTATACAAAAGCACTTTTTATGAAGAATGATTTTTTTACGTTTTCTTGTGTTTTTCATTAATCGATTGTTTTTATGCTTTTTATGGAGATTTTTTCAGAATGCGTCGGCCCGTTTTGTAGACAATTTTAGTTCCTTCATGTGGCATTTTGTCGCGTCCTGTGTGGTCACCCAAACCGAGTTGGCTACAAAAATAATAGTGTTTCTGATTATATATTAGCAAAGATAGAAAATGAGAATCGCACCAAACGTATTGTCTTTTTTGCGGGTTAGGAGAATTAAAATGCTTGATGTTTTTCACATTTTGCTCATTTTTAACAGGACAAGCACAACAATAATATCAGTTGGCAAAACCTAAAGCGGGGGTCCGGCAAACTTTTTTGAGATGTAGCCAAAATCAAAGTTAGTGATTTCTTAGCGATAAGCAGTATTTATTTTTAAGGTGGCTGTACACAGGATCCGTCGACGTGTATACACAGAATGCGAACCATGTGTTTTGTCCGAAAACGGACGTTAACGCAAGGCCATCCGAACAAATAGAACATGTTCTATTTTTTCGGACGTACGCATGCGATTTTCGGTGTAGTGATAGTGCAAAACTGAGAGATATTTCTAGATTGGTTGATCAGTACCAATTGTTTTGATCAAATCACAAGACTAGAAGACCTCTTGTTTCTAATAATAGATAGAAGTGAAGTAATATGCGAGGTTTGTTTTTAATTCGGCAAAAAGACAGGCTTCGAACTCGACTTGAATGCAGAACAACAGATGGCGTTTTATCGGTTTTGGAGTGTCGGTTATGAATTTTCGACGGCGAATTAAGTGCTGCTTCCCCGTTGCTACAAGCTCTTGTTTTATAAAGCTTGTGTTTAGGAGACAACTCTGCAAGTCATTTTATGGAGTACCCCTGGCGTTATAAAGTTCATGTCGGTGAACATTAATTTCAAAATACGCGTATTAATAAGTGAAAAATATTTATTTTTTCAAAAGTGTGCGCGTGTATGTACATATTAGTGTTGTTACGAACGATATCCAATACACTATTTAACTCAACTTAATTATTGCATTAATAGAAAGTCACTGCGTATACATTTGTGCGCAAATAGAGTATAGCTAAGGATTTAGATCTAGAAAGTGGTCGGTCGCTACACCTATTGTCTCAACTTTCGAAAACAACATATATGGGCTCATTCATTCCATTCCGATAGTTAATTACGTTCCGACTATTCACCAAATAAGTTGTGGCCCTATTCATTCTTTTCTTAGTATTCCGTGAATTAGTGTAATCGTGGTCAGAGGTGTATACGATCCGGAGTATTGGATTGTCCCGGGGCGGATTTTGCCAATATTTGCCGGAGTTTACGTTTTGTCAGATCTGCAGAAGCCGGATCCGCACTTTATTTTTCTTTCATTATTGCTTCGTTAAAACAACAATCGTTTGTTACATCGGAGTATTTTCAGGAGTCGGAGTCTAATTTTGCGCATTCATCAGGAGCAGGGCTGCCACTGAGATTTTTCAGATATCCCAAGGTTCCTTCACTAAAAATCCCAAGGTTTGTCACAAAATCCCAAGATAGCGAAAACATGGCAGATACACAGTTTAAATCCTAGCTGGCGCAGGCAACATAATCTTTATAGTTACTCCAGGTCCCAGCCATCACGTACCTTTGAAAAGACGCTAAGAAATACCAGAAAAATGCAAAAGAAAAAATATTTTTTGTGTACATTTTTTTACTGGCACATGATATATCGAAAGCCTGTAGTACTGGCCTAACTCACTAGTTTTGACAGGGAAGTTCAATCAACTTACACGGCTTCGAACATAAAATTGATGAAGCACTGTCACGCAAATCGTTAGATAAAAAGATGATTTTTGCAAAAGGATCATTTTTGTTTGCAAGAATAGTATTAATTGAATCTTAAATGATTAAATGAATAATTTCAAAAAATCCCAAGTTTTAAAAAGTTTTTCCCAAGATCCCAAGCTCAGCACTGAAATCCCAAGATCTTGGGAAAAATACCAAGGAGTGGCAACCCTGATCAGGAGTCGAAGTCTAAATAATCAGACTCGGTACCTCTGGTGGTGATGTTAAAATCGTCAACAATACGGCGCTTAATTTAAGCTGTTTAGTGACCCCTGACCACAAGTTCAAAGCATGAAGAAATTTTCTTGATATTTGCGTGAAATAGTGGTTCCTGTATTTTTGTATGTGCGATAAAATGAATTTGAAGTCAGAAGATTATGATTTATGTCGGAAATAGTGATATATTGTATTTTATTTAACATAAATAAACAAGAAAAAAAAAATTTAGAAATTTTTGGTTTAGATTTTTTATGGTTGAATGATTAGCGACAATTCATGCATATTATTTCAAGCGGTTAATAATGTTTTTCTTTGTAGAAAGGGTATTCCCCTATCTGCTACGCTCAATCGCACACATTTTTCCACTTGGTCAGTCAGTCGTTGCAAAACCCACCACACCGAGACAAGTGAGGTGGTTCCTGTTCCTGTTTGCCTGTCTATACGGTTAGCAATGTAATATAGAATGGCCGGCCCTCATTTAAACCGATTATCAACTTAGGGTATTCAATATAAATGCGCAAATATACCATGTTATTTTATAGTGGCTTGTTTGTTTTAGTTGGTTCAGCAAGTGTTTGAAACAAGACTTGAATAACAATCTCAAGTTTAAACAAGCCAGGGTTTTGGAGTACTTATCTCTTTTACAACTTTTTCTACAACTTGTAAACATACATAACATTAGAATGATGCGAAAAGAACATGGACAAAAACTTTCAAGGTTTGGGTTGATATTGTCTACTTATATCAATTGTCTGGAATCTTACAAAATATATTAAGAGACCCAGAATTGTTTTGTTTTAAGTTTAGCTGCTCGTAAAAGTTTTAATTTATTAGGGTTTGTCAATTGTTGTCTGTCACATCACAAATACTTTTGAGACATTTGTTTGGTTTATCATGGAGCAAGGCAACAGAAAGGAAGATCATCAAAATGACCGAAATCAGGTGAATAGATTTGGTTTACAGTAATTATTATTTAAATAAAAAATACTTGTGTGTCGTTAACTATCCTGTTGATTCAACATATCCCTGCCATAGCTTGACATTTAACCTCAGCGATGTCCATGTTGAGGTACGCCGGGAATTTTTTAATGTTTTAAAATTTACACCGTTTATCTCTTAATATTTAGGAACACTGATGTTAATACCTATTTTGATAAAACCTGGACTACAAGTCTATAGAGCTCTTCTGGCAAAAGTATTTTTATTCCGACGTTTCGACGTCCTATACAGGTCATCTTCATCAGGGTAAATAACACTGAATGCGACTAGAACAGTGCACGATAAACAAAGGAAAAAAGAATGAAACACAAGCACGTCACAACGCAACGAAAACACCGCGCGATAACGAATGATTGGGCCTCTAATCTTTGAGCAGGTGCCTGGACTACAAGTTAAGTGAGTTTTCCATCTGCATTTTACATGATATATACAGGGGACCACGGGTTCTAAGGAAGGGTTGAGAACCACTGCTATAAGTGTTTAAGCTAGCTGATTCGGTATGCTACCTTCAATGGCCATGGCATACTGAGTTGAGCATCACAATGCCACTGAACAATCACCAACCTAGAAAAAAATGATGGTGGGGTCGTAGGGCCCCTACATGCTAACCACCCATATTAGGAACGAGGGTGGGGTTCCACAAGAAAAGAAACCCTGCCTGATAGTATTAAGCACTGGAAGGAAGAGCACACACACACACACAAAATGAAATTCTACATTATTAGTTTTCTATGAACTAATATTTATTTTTTATTTTTAATTGGAAAAATGGCATTATTTTAGTACTGTGGTTTATATATTAGTGTGCCATGATCACTGTTCTGCATGAACACTTCAGGACTGATCCCAGTAACAAATGTTTATTCATCTTAATTATGGGTCCCCTTTCCTGAAGGCGACACATATTGTTTTTGGTCCGTATTTTTATGGGTCCCCTTCCCTGAAGAGGACACATATTGTTTTTGTCCGTATTTTTTTTTCTGTCTAACGCTGGTTTGTAACGCTGGTTTGGTAAAGAAAGAGTGCTTTAAATTTATTCAAATTTGGACATATGTTAGTTATTAATCTAACCTTGATCCTCCAGAAGTTTGACCCCGAATTACCCAGCAGGTCACCCACAGGCCCCCGAAACGCAAACATTTTAACTCTGGTTTGTAATGCTCGATTGGTAAAGAATGAGTGCTTCAAATTTATTCAAATTTGGACATATGTTAGTTATTAATCCAACCTTGATCCTCCAGAAGTTTGACCCCGAATTACCCAGTGGTTCACCCAAAGGCCCCCAAAACGTAAAATTTTTAACGCTGGTTTGTAACGCTGGTTTGGTGAAGAAAAAGTGCTTCAAATTTATTCAAATTTGGACATATGTTAGTTATTAATCCAAACTTGATCCTCCAGAAATTTAACCCTGAATTACCCAGCGGTTTACCCACAGGCCTCCAAAACGTAAAATTTTTAACGCTGGTTTTTATCGCTCGTGTGGTAAAGGAGTGCTTCAAATTTATTCAAATTTGGACATATGTTAGTTATCAATCTGAACTTGATCCTCTAGAAGTTTGACCCTAAATGACCCAGCGGTTCACTCACAGGCCCCGAAACGTAAATGTTTGTAACACTCGTTTGGTCAAGAAAGACACTGTAGGCAGAAGTACCAAGAGAGTAACTTACTGGTTTAAAATAGCGGGAGGGCTCAGCTTGACGTCGAACAGACGTTTTACGAGACGTCGTTTCGGTGATTAGAAATCAGCTGTTGTGCATTGCAATGCTATGTCGTTTTATTAAGTTACCACGCACATTTTTAGTTTTGGCAAAGGTTTTACACCTATGACGTGATTTAAACCTAATAAGCGTGCTTTGGTTTTGTACATGTCAAGCAAAACCTTGTCAATCAAAGTAAAGCTGAAAAAAATAAACTTGACTTTTTTGCAAAATAAATGTTTTTTAAATGCTCGTTGCCAGGTTGGCCGCCGCATGATCACGGGCTACTTAAGGTCAACTAGTAGGTATTACAAACACAGTTCAGAACTTTCTTTCGTCATAACGTAGCGGTTTTTGACAATCAAGTTAGGAATCAATACTCAAGGCATGTATAAATTAGGCTTAACAGTATTGTAAAACACTAAGGATGTTGTGCTATTAAAAGCATTTGAAAGTGCTATTGTCAAGCAGTCATTTGGCCATTTCATCCGGCCCGCAAACACATTTTTGGTTTGCCAAATCGTATTGATAACTTTGTAACATTCAAAAATTAATCTACTCCTTACGAAAGTTTTCCTGTCGCGATATGTAGAATTGATATTACCTATAGTTTCATAGAATTACGACGCCCAAGACTGATCCAAATTGGTTTGTTACGTCACAAACAAGACTACAAGTGTTAATTGTGCACAAATAATTGCCTAATTTTGTTACTTGTGACATAATATACAAGCATTGCTCGTAGGATGAGACCAACTGTACAATTTAACAGTCGCATTACCAGATTTTAAATAGGATTGTAGAAAGACCATCTCTTGCCCCCCTATAAAAGTCGGCGCGAGGGTTTGGAAAGACAGCACTGGGGCATGCAAACTATTCGGCCCGCGCGAATCATTATTAAACTTATCCGGACCGCAGTGAAAAAAGTTTGGTGACCCCTGCTCTAGGTCAATGGTACTCGTTTTGCGAAACAAAGTTAAATGAAAAACAATTTGTTATATATACACTTGTAGCAAGTTGCTATTTAATTTAAAGTGTCTGTAACATAACTGTTACAGCTTTCTAAAAAATGTGTTTAAAACCCGACCTTGGACAACAATATCTGGGCCAAAGCAAGAGATTAAATTAGAGTATTTGTTACGTTTTTTTAGTGTTTTTGTAATTACATGACAACAATAGTGCAAAAAGAATACAAACAAATTTTTTTTATTGTTGGGTTAATGCTTTCTAAAAATTTGTTTTAAGAATCTAAAAATCACCGCAACATTTCTTCACCGTAAATCCGCACAAACACGCGTGTGGGGACCCATTAGTTTTTGTTTACAAAAACAATCATATATGTAGATCAAATGATGTGTATAGTAAATTGGTAAATATCGTATAGAATATATAAAATGGAAGTATATCAGAAAGCCACTCTTCTAGTTGATACTGGTCCCACTGGCAATCCCTATCGTTTTACTCATTGTTCTTTCCAACCATATCAAATTATCACACTCTATTTATACTGTTTCCAATTTGCTTGTACACATTTATAAATTGCCGAGTAGTCTGGCATTAATTATGGGTCCCCTTCCCTGAAGGGGACACATTTTGATTTTACTCAATTTTTTCTTTTTCTTTTTTTTCTTCTTTTTTTTTTTTTCTTCCCTCAAGTTTGTCCACCCCACTTTGCCAAGAAATGTTTGATGGATTTGGATGAAATTTTCACAGATGGTAGATATGGTTATAGCCCCAGTGTTTACCCCACTAGCCCCCTAAAATGGGTAAATTTTGAACAATGTCCAAATTGGATGAAATTTGGACAGTTTGTTCATTGTGCCATTTTAGGGCATCGTTTGTTGTGTTTTACCCTGTAGCCCCAATATTTACCCCACTAGCCCCCTAAAATGGGTGATTTTTTGAAAAATGTCCGAATTGGATGAAATTTGGACAGTTTGTACATTGTGCCATTTTAGGGCATCGTTTGTTGTGTTTTACCCTGTAGCCCCAATATTTACCCCACTAGCCCCTTAAAATGGGTGATTTTTTAAACAATGTCCGAATTGGATGACATTTGGACAGTTTGTTCATTGTGCCATTTTAGGGCATCGTTTGTTGTGTTTTACCCTGTAGCCCCAATATTTACCCCACTAGTCCCCTAAATGGGTGATTTTTTAAACAATGTCCGATTTGGATGAAATTTGGACAGTTTGTTCATTGTGCCATTTTAGGGCATCGTTTGTTGTGTTTCACCATGTAGCCCAATATTTACTGCTTAAGCCACCTATTGTTTATAAAACGTCCGATTTGGATGAATTTTTGATAGTTTTTTGAATTTGGCATTTGTAGCTGTTGAATATTGTGTTTCACCCTGCAGCCCTAATATTTACCCTACCAACCCCCCAAAATGGGTGAATTAATCAACAATACATTTTGACAGTTTGTATAATATGCCATTTTGAGATGTCAGTGTTTTATGCTATTTAGGCACACAAACTTATAAAAATGTCTCAATTGCATGAGATTTGGACAGTTTGTACTTTACATAACTTGTTTTTTTAAGTAACACTACCAATCACTGTGTTTGACTTTACAACACCCTTTCTTATGGTTGTCTGTTTACAACTTTGCGGTTTTGGGGACCCATGGGTTTCTGCCTGCAGAAACAAATCAAGATTATAAAAAATGTTGGCTAATATGGGACCCAATATAAATAAATATAGAGAATATATTACAGTTTGCAGAATAGTTTGTAGTGTATATGCTACAGTAAAATGTGCTAAGCCACCCTTCTAGTTTTATTTACTGTTTTTAGAATGCTTCAACAAGTGGACAATACTTGGCATCCACCAGCAATCCTAACCAACCAATTCAACATCAAGAATCTCCATTAAGCTTCCACCAACTTCAAAACCCAACCAACAGTCCATATCTAAACCAAGCTGTTCCTCCACCCCATCAAACAGGTGCAAGGAATCAGTTTAATGCTGCAGTTGTGAGAGGAAATATTTCACATTCTCAGCAATCTCGACATCAGACATCATGGAACACTCGTCCCACCCACTCTTATGCAAACCAGCAACAATATACTGCATTGAATCCTCATGTTGGAGCACAACAAGGTATTGGTGCTGCACTTTAATGTGATATTTTTAACACTGGTGCTAATCGGGAAGCAGACTGCCTCCCCAGTATTAACGTCGCCAACTATGTGATGAACAAGTTTTGCCTTTGTCAACTAAATTATGCAAATTAAGTCCAATTTTTTTCCCATTTTAAAGTCCAACAATATGTTTTTAAAATATTTAGAGCAACCATTGGACTTAACAACAATAAATTTATTATCAAAGGCTAATACTAAACAACGACTGGATCAACAAAGTAAGTGATTATATTTACCTTCAAGATGTTTTACCTGTCAGTAAATTTGGTTAACAGCACCATTAGTTGTTGGTTAACAACAACTAATGGTAGTTATGGGTCCGCATCCCTGAACGGCACAAAAATTGTTTCATTCATTTTTTCTGCTTACAACAGCTCAAAAACAGCACTAAAATGACTTAGTAACATAAAAACACGTTTCTATTTTATCATTTTTATTATCCGGGGCCTTTAGTTCAGTCACATTTCAGTGGAAATAAATTCAACAACTCTCCCAAGGCTGCTGGGGACATTAGTAAGTTTTGTTTAAATAGTTTTTTTAACTTCTCTTACTGAGAAACCAAACATTGCATCCTTGTAAAGGTTTTATGTTAACTTGTTATATTATCCTCACAGAGCCATCAGGAACAACAGTTGAGCCTCACATCAGTGGTGTTTTCCACAATTCTACTTTTAACATTGCTGGACATGACACAAGTAAGTTAATTCTATATTTACTGGTTGAACAAAAAAGGAAAGTTATGATATACGCCTGGCAACAGCACTATTTTTTCATCAAGTTTAATTTAGTTGACCAGTTTTGTTTATTGGTTTATCAGTGCTTGCTTGGTTATCTGCAACTTGGTGAAATGGCATTCGTTCACCATTTACCTGATGAGCAGTTTTATATGGTGAATGATTTCCTATTGACATGTGCTCTTTCTAACGCAGTGGTTCTCAGACTTTTTTATTATTTTTTAAAACAGTCCCTTTGTAATTATATCCTGGGCCCGCGGTCCTTTAGCCTTAATGTATATTTCAGAAAAACGAAAGTTGATTGCAGGGTTTTAGCTAGTTATGCAAAATTGCGCATAATAATAATCTAAAGCAGGGGTTCTTAAACTTTTTCGGTCGTGCCCTACTTGACAGTATTTATTTAATCTCACGCCCCCCTAAAAATATTAGCACTGATGATGTTTGTCTTGTTTTTCGAAAACAACATACACGGTAGGTCCGCTTTAAGCTACTGTCAAGTTAGTTCCGAACGTTGGAAATGGCCACTTCAACACTGATAAGTTACGAAAAAGAAGGCTTTTGCGCGCACAGAGCCACGTTACCAGTATTCTTGTAAAGTACGCATATGTCGCCCGACGCCTCGACATTGTTGATGCACTGAAAGTCAAGGCAATCTCTGATGCGAAATTAAGAACAAGTAAAAAATGTACCGCCGACGAAATAGCACAGGGGCCACCAAACTACGGCCTGTGAGGTCATTTCATCCGGCTCGCGACCCAATTTTTGGTTTTTGGATATCTTGGCGCCCATATAAAAATCGCCTCGTGGGCTGGACATCCATTTCACAGTAATGAAGAGTTTACTTCAATTTCCAAACAATAAGTTCGAAATCAGTGCCGACATTATTCCTATGCATTCATTTACAATTGTTTGCAGGCGAAAACTCAGCAGCCAGATTGTGCTGCGCCCCCCTTGTGAATCCCTCACCCCCCAGTTTAAGAACCTCTGATCTAAAGACAGCTTGTGAAATAGACAAGATTAAAACATTATGATTGTGGGTGAACAATTGTATTTTTGGTAGTTATCATGCAATAAAGGCTAGCAATGGAGACAGTCCATTCTCAATTCTACCTTGATTTAAACTTATTCAGTGGCACAAACTTTCGCCAAATAAGATTATAGAATTGCTTCAACCTTTTCGCAGTCCTCTTAAAATTGCCCCACGGACCCCTAAAGGACGGCGGACCCTGTGTTATGAACCGCTGTTCTAATGGTTATACTACAAGCAGGCAAAAAGCAAGCGACAAAAGCGATATGAAAAAACATAAATTAACGCCAATCTGCACTCTGCACAAACGTCCTTTTGTTGTAGATATAGGTCAAGCGCACTGAAAGTGTTAGACATCAACATTTAAAAAAATACAGGGGTTCATTTATACATTAGTTGAAACCTACATCTTTTTTCTAATGTCCTGAAAGTCAAATAATACTGGTTCATTATGGGCCCCCTTCTCTGAAGAGGACACTTGTTGTTTTTGTCTATACTTTTTTTCTTTTTTTTCTGTCTAATGCGAATTTGTTCCCACGTTTTGGTCAAGAAAGAATGGTTCAAACTTTTTCAAATGTACACACATTACAGATATTGAAATAGGCTATTGCTGCCAGGCATACTGTATAACAAAGTATTGCTCATCCAGCAGTTTTTATTATAAATAATCGACGTTTCGACGTCCTATACAAGACGCCTTCATCAGGATAATGAAGGCGTCTTGTATAGGACGTCGAAACGTCGATTATTTATAATAAAAACTGCTGGATGAGCAATACTTTGTTATTACAGATATTGGTCTTAAGATGGTCCATGTGAATTTTGACCCCGTTTGACCCCTCGGTTCACCCACAGTCCCCCAAAACGTAAAATTTTTAAACGGCTATACTTGCTACAGCAGATGATTCTGGAGTTTCATACTTTTTTGATTGGTACATTGCAGCGTATTAAGTATTTTGTAACTTGAAGTTGTATATATCCATTTTCACCCCTTTGCCCCCAAATATTTGTTTGTTTGTTCACATGTTAATGAGGTCAGAAATACAAGACTTAACCTGTTGAAATTTTAAACAGCTGTGGATAGGGTGCTCCTTGTTGGCTGTTAAAAATTTCAGTGCAATCGGCTCAGTAATAGTAAAAGTATGTTTTTACATGCTGTCTTTTGTCAAATTTGCGCTCGCTCAGTGCACAACTAACGCAATGGGAGTGATTGACGATAGTGGCGCGTGGAAAACATGCCTCTGCTTCATGCATGAACGCAGTCGTCACTTGACCATTTTCTCACTGGTTGGAATTAAGATGTTACGATGTTATTTATATTGAGCTGTAAACGTTAATGTAGGTCAATTTATTTGTGTTTCGAAACGCAGAGCGACAACGCAGCATGATTTGTTACACCTGTGTAATGTGACTTCTCAAACTGAAAGCGTTAATAAAACTGTTTCAGAGCAGGTTTTGGACATAAAAAGCCCAGCAAAGCAATCATATTGTTGGTATGTAGAAACTTAACGGCAACAGGGAACGCTATGTGCGGATTAAAACTCATAATTCAACAAACAAAGGGCTGTGACTGTTACAAAACAAAAATTTATAAATATTTCTTTAATACGTCAAATGTCATCTGTGCAATTCAAATTCTTACCTAGCATATGCATGCGCCATTCATTCTGTTACGAACTCAAAATATATGTGTGTGGGGGACCCATTGGTTTTTGCTAGCAAAAACAATTATGATATAACAGGCCACAAAAGTATTGGTACCATACTTTTGTGGCCTGTTATATCATAATTGAATAATAAATATTGGTACAATTATAATGAATGGTGCGTAAATATGGCACAGTTTCTGTAAAATGGAATATATAGGAAAACCACTATTCCAGTTTAACAGTGATTGTGCCCTATTTTTACTGTTACCAAATCGCATATACACATGTGTGGGGACCCATTAGATTATGCTTGCAGAAACAATTATTGTATAAAGTGCCAGGAAAAACATAGGGACCCAATGAAATGTAGGTGCCAAATATATATATATCCATTATAAATATAGTAAATGGTATATGTGATACGTCATTAAATATGATGTAGTATATGTGAACTAGCAATATATAGGAAAACCACTATTCTAGTTAAAAGTTAAACCCTAGGGTGCACTGTGCACACCGGTTGAAGAGCACTGGACTAGATGACAGACGTCTTTGAAATTATCATTAAACAGTCATTGTCAGCTTGGTTGCTGCACGATGAAGGGGTCACTGAAGGTCAACTTGTAGGTATTGCAGAACACAGTTGAGAATGATTTTAGAATGAAGTAACATTACTGAGTTACATATAAATTGGGCAAAACAATATTCTTGAAGGCTAGAAAAATCATGTCAAAAGCTCATTAAATGATTGTTCGGCTACAGCACGATGAGAGGCTACTCAAGGAGCAAGTAAATGTAATTGAATTATTGTGAATTGTTTAGATACAACTGGAACAACTTTCCAACCACCAAGAATTGATGACAGACCCGACATTGGTGAGTTAAAACAAAGCAATCGTCAAAAATGTTGCGTGGTTTCGTTAAACTGGTAAAATATTCGGTTTCTGCTTTTCAAGTCCTTTAGGTCAGAAATACTAGCCCTAATGTGCTGAAATTTTAAGCAATTGTTTGTAGTGGGTTACTCATTTAGTATGTAAAATTTTGGCGCGATCGGCCAACTCATCACCTTTGCAGCCCCTAATACAGGGGTCACCAACCTTTTGAAACCCAAGGGCTACCTTAAGATACCTGAATGGCTCGAGGGCTACCAGTTCAAAACAGTAGAAACATGTTGAAACAACGTGTTTATATAAAAAGTGTTTTGTGTCATTGTCAAAGTGGCATTATTCAAATTAACATGTCACAATTTTTATTCCAACAAAAACACAGCCCAATTTCTACTAAAACACTATTATTATTCTAAAAATGAAGCGGTCCTGGACATTACCACACTAGGTCACGAAGAAAAAGTGGGTGGCTGGAATGTTCCATTGGGTTGTCGTTATTTCAACAGCTCAGCACGCTTATTTATTGCATATTTTGAATTAAAAGGTTTTGTAAAAAACAGTCACTGCAGCTTTGCCACCATTTTATGCTTAAAATTTGTGTCGTTTCAAAAAAGCACTGCTGTTAAATGTTACTCGGTTTAGTAATTAACACTTTGACTGAATGGCATCATATATAGGCGCTCGTCGGACATCTACACTAGCCCTCTAGTCAAAAGCAACTTTTAACTTTAAATTCTTTAAGGGTCGAACAAAAATTCATGGAGGGCTGCATGTGACCTGAGTGTTTGAGACACCTGGTCATATTTTTTACGGTACCACTTTGTTCACTGAAATTTATTACCGCGCGCATGACGTAACAGTCGTGTGTCACGACTGTTGCATTATGCTTTGTTAAGTATTAATTTCCCATGGTTAGATAACCGTCTTGCATCACTTTCAATACAATCTTTATAAGGCGCAGCATTTTGTGCAAACTAGAGGGGCAACTGGCTATTTCTGTAACCAGTCCGCGGGCGACTAGAAATGATCCAACAGGCGACTAGGTGCCCGCGGGCATAGGGTTGGTGACCCTGCCCTAATATGTGTTGAAGTGCATGTGCCCCTGCCAGACAATGAAACTGTCTTGAAATTTATCCCATCCTATTAATGTTACAAATACACTTGATGGAGACATTTATTTTGTTACAAACAAAAATTGTTACCAACAAAATTTAATGGACTTTGATCTTAAGAAGTTTGTTTTGACTTTTAAGAAGTTTTTTTGTATATTTTTTAGATTTACAACCGGTTAAAAATAATTTGAAAAAGTCAGCTGTAGATCGATGCTCATCGAAAAACTTTTTGAAATTAACAAAACAGAAAATTGAGATTTGTCCGATGGAAATAACAGACAAACCAAGTAAAAAAATTCAACCAGCAGAATATGAGACAGCTAAGAAACGGGCAAAACTTGCAAAATCATCAAAAAACTGGGAAGAGGAGGGACATTACAACAGAAGAAAAGATTATGAGACGATTAATTTGAAAGATGAAAATAAAGTTTCAGTCGAAAGTCTATTTCATTTGGCTGAACAGCAAGCAAGTAGAAATGGTGAACCTGAATGCCAAGGAAATGTGGTTGCCATGATTGGACAGCCAGGAATCGGAAAAACAACACTTTCCAAAGTTATTACTGAGAATATACTTCAGAATAAAATGGAAAACATAACAAATATGGATTGGATATTTTACATTTCTGTCAAAAATATAAACTTTCAAAAACCAGTAACGCTGGTCAATTTTCTGTTGAAATATTCACTGGGTGTCACCCAATACAACAAGTTAAATGGTGAAGGATTCACTTCTTTACAAGAAACAATACTTAAAGAAATTTTAGATTCCAACAATGCGTTTATTACTTTCGATGGCCTTGATGAAGCTTCAACAGAATGGGATTTAGAGTATAAAGGTGGTTTAAACTTGCGTGAAAAAAACAACCCCCTGCTTTATTTATTTGGTCTTATGAATGGAGACATACTACCTAATGCAAAAAAGCTTTTCACATCTCGACAAAATCATTTTTTCTCGGTTGATGCAAATCAGCGACCGTCATTTGTGGCTGAAGTTTTGGGTTTAAACACAAAATCTCAAGAGAGTTTGTGTAAACAGATTTGCCCTGACCATAAAGATCAAGTGTGGAAAATCATTGAAAGCAACCCAAACTTATCTTACTCATGTTATGTGCCAGCTAAATGTGTGTTTATTACATTTGCTGTTTGGAAAAGTCTAAAGGAGGATTCTAGTGAACGATTTCACTCCCTTACTCATATTTTTGCACAAGGGTTTAAGTATTATTTTGCTGATGGATTTGTAAAGGGAATAGCTAAAGATAGAAAATACATGGATAAAATTGCCAAGTTGGCATGGAATGGATTTGTGAAGAAACAAACTGTTTTTAAGAAGAAAGATCTGGACAATGTGGGGATTAACATTAAAACATTTATTGACATACTTTCAGCTTTTGTAGCAGATGAAAATTGGGGAATGAAAATTCTTGACTGTGACAGAAAGATAAACTTTTCACATTTGATTTGGCAAGAGTATTTTGCTGCTTGTTACCTTGTTTACTTCTCAAGTGTTGAAGAGTTTTGTGAGTTCATTCCTCAGTTTAAAAGTGACAGATGGGAGGTGGTTACCAAGTTTGTGTTTGGTCTGTTCAACTCAGAAGTGCATGAAGTTGGAAAAAGTTGTTTTTTTACAACAAATCAAAATGAACAAGAATTCCTGGCTAAGAAAACTGAATTGCTGAAACTTGCTTGTAATGAGATGAAAGTAAGAGTAAAAAACACTAAAGACATAAGCAGGGTAAAGCTGGTGCAAGTCTGCTCATGGTTGCAAGAAATTAACAAAAAAGAATTTTATCAAGAAGTTGTCCAATTTTTACCCCAGCACATATATTTAACTGGCAACATACTTTTGACTGATGTCTCAAGCATTATGGAAGTGCTGAGTCATTGTAAAACCAAACATGACATCAAGATTTCAGAGCACTGCAAATTTCCTCATGGCAGCTTAAAAGAGTTTTTAGAAAATTTGGGGAAACCCAACATAAAGGTTTGTTAAAAATCAGATTCAAGATCTATAATAGATTGGTTGTGTAAAGCAGAATATATTGTAATGTAAGTGCATTAGCAAATTAGTTTGCAATTATTATTGATTTCTTCCTTGAGGGGGCACAAATTGTTTTTGTCTGTTTGTTGCAGCTTTTTGGTCAAAAAAGGTATTCAATTATACACATATGTTGGGTAGTTAGTTACTTAATTATCCAAAGTTTACCCTAGATAGACACAGCAGTCCATCCACAGGCCCCTAAAACATTTTTGAAATGGCTCTACTTACGAAAGTACATGACCCGGGAGTTTTATATTTTGTTGGTTGGTGCATTGGATAGTATTTTAAATGATTTTGTAACTTTTAGTTGGATTTACTCATTTTCTTTTCCTTTTCTTGCATGACAATGTGTGTCACAGAGAATGTTCTAGTAAAAATAAAGCTGTAACATTTTTGTCCCTTGTATGAGACGTCAGACCAATTGTTAATAAAGGCAGCAATTGGATTTGTGGAATACAGCTACAAACTATTAATTGTGTGTTGTGCATACAGGGTTAATAGCTTGCTCCAAAAAACCTTGTCCTAAGGTCATTCAGTTTGGCTACCATTTATGTTTTGCGAAACAAAGTTAAGATGGACTAGTTTTTCCATTGCCACAACATGGATTCTTAATTTGCTTGGGTCTGCAATTCTATTTGGCTTTTTGTAGGAAAAGTTTCAACCATTTTAAAACTGGCCTTGGACACCAATATTGAGGTCAAAGTGGAGTCTTTTTTCCATTCTACTATTGTAAATGTATGTACCACTATAATAATGCAAGATGAATTTGGAAAAAAACATTTTGGGTTGATGCTTACTTGTGAATCCAACTTTTTCTTTTTCTGTCCCTCTCTCAAATGCTGCGTAACTTTCTGTTCTTCTAAGCAAAACCCTGTCCCATTGTTGACTACTGTGTTTTTGGTCTTTTTATTTAATATTATATTTTTTGCTGTCTGCCAGATGCATTCTTGCATAGGAAGAAGGCAACATTGATTCAATGTGATTGGTTAGTTGTCACTATAATATAATATAAAGAAAAATGTGTTGCTAAAAACACCTCTAGTGGTTAAAATTTAAGTGATTGGGACAAAATTTACAGGATTCTCAAATAAGTCCTTGTGGTTTCATATTCAAATGGTTGGGTGTAAATCCTTATCAGTTACCTCACTAGCCTCCTTAAACGAGTGACTTAACAGAGAAAACAGTGCCATTATTATGGGTCCCCTTCCCTGAAGGGGACACATCTTGATTTCACTCTGTTATTTTTTTCTTTTTTCTGCCGATTCTTTTTTCTGTGCATTACTTGGAGGGCGTTTTTGCACATGCCAGTCAGAGGGGTGTTAAGAGCCTTATGATGTCAGATGTGTTAACAAATGTTGCTAAAAACACCTCTAGTGGCCAGAAATTTAAACATTGGCCGATTGGGATAAAAATTTACACAACTGTTGATTGGGTCATTGTAATTTCATATTTTTTTACTTTTGGGTGTAGAACCCCATTAGTTGCCCCACTAACCCCCTAAAATGGGTGAGTTGTTTAAACGGTGTCGGAATTAGATAAAATTTGGACAGCTTGTAGAATTTGTCATTTACAGGTGTCAATTGTTGTGTTTAACCCCGTAGCCCCAATATTACCTCTCTAGCCCCCTAAAATTGGTGAATGTTTTAAACAATGTCCGAATTGGATAAAATTTCAACAGTTTATACAGTGTGCTATTTATAGTTGTCTATTGTTTTGTTCAACCCTTTGACCCCAACATCAACCCCACTATCCCCCAAAATGGCTCAATTTTTTAAACAATGTCTGAATTGAATAAAATTTAGACAGCTTCTGGAGTGTGCCACTTATGGGTATCGATTGTTGTTTTACCCTGTAGCACTATCATTTACCCCACTACCCCCTACAATCAGGTGCAATTCGCAATTAAAAGGGACTGATTGTTGAATTAAAAGGAACCCTTTTTCTCAGACAGAGAAAAACCTTGTATGAATGGAATGAATATTCATAACTATGAGAAAGTTTGTTGTTGTCAGATAAAACACAGTGACCGGTACCGAGCGTAAATAAATATGCTATTTGGATGAATGGAATGAAATTTGAATAGTTTGTAGTCCATACAGCATATTTATTTATGTTCAGTACCAGTCACCGTATTTTACCTTACAACAACAAATAGCATACAAATAGCATATTTGTTTATGCATAGATCACTGTGTTTGATGTTACAATACCAAACTTTCTCATAGTTATCTCTTGAAATGCATTATTTACAACTTTGCATGTGTGGGGACCCATGAGTTTCTGCCTGCAGAAACAACCAATGTTATAAAGACAGTAGATAATATGGGACCCATCATAAAATAAGTGTAGGAAATATAGTAATGTTTTAAAGTAGGTTATAATGTATATGCAATGGCAATATGTGCTAAGCCACCCTTCTAGTTGAATGAAATTTTGACAGCTTTTAGAAAATGCCATTTAATGGTGTCAATTGCTATGTTTAACCCTGCAGCTCCTACATTTATTCAAATTGTGCATTATTATGGGTCCCCTTCCCTGAAGGGGACACATATTGATTTTACTCAAATTGTTTGTTTGTTTTTGTTTTTTTTCTTCTCCCCAAAGTTTGTCCGACTCGTTTTTCCATGAAATGTTTGATGGATTTGGCTGAAATTTACACAGATGGTAGATATAGTTATGTAGATATGCATCCCACTTTGTTTTTGTTGATAACCCCAGTATTTACCCAGCTAGTCCCCTAAAATGGGTTATTTTCTTCCCAAAGTTTGTCCGACTCGTTTTTCCATCAAATGTTAGATGGATTTGGATCAAATTTACACAGATGGTAGATACAGTTATGTAGATGTGCATCCCACTTTGTTTTTGTTGATAACCCCAGTATTTACCCCGCTAGCCCCCTAAAATGGGTTATTTTCTTCCCAAAGTTTGTCTGACTCGTTTTTCCATCAAATGTTTGATGGATGTGGCTGAAACTTATACAGATGGTAGATGAAGTTATGTAGATGTGCATCCCACTTTGTTTGTCCAAATAACCCTAGTATTTACCCCGCTACCCTCTAAAATGGGTGAGTTTGTAAACATTGTCAGAATTGGCAATTTGCTTATAGAGTATGCCATTTATAGCTGTCGATTGTTGTGTTCAACCCTGTAGCCCCAACATTTACCCCACAAGCCCCCAAAGTGTGAAACATATTTGTATGTTACTGGGCACCACAAACAAAAGATTTCTGTTGCTCAATAGTGTTATAAGGGCAAGCAGTTGTATGTTACTCGTTTGTGACTTTGTGGATTGTTTGGTGAACATTTTTGTGCCATGGCAGTTAGGGGGTTGTTACAGGCCCCATGACGTCAGAAACATTAACGGTTGTTGCTCAAAACACCTCTAGTAGTCGAAATTTTTGAACATTGGTGGATTGGGCTGAAATTTTGCAGTCATATTGATTAAGTCCCTGAGGTTTCATATTTTTTTAGTTTGTGTTTCGGACCCCATTAGCCCACTATTCAGTTTTTTAAACTTCAAACAATATCTGAGGTGCATCTAAATTTACATAACTCTACATAGTTTGTATTCTACATAGTATTATTATTTAAGCCCAGTGCCGATCACTGTGTTTTACCCAACAACACCCAACTTTCTCATGGTTATCTTTTGAATTGCATTATTTTCAACTTTGCATGTGTGGGGACTCATGAGTTTCTGCCTGCAGAAACGACTAAAGTTTTAAAGTGGATGATATGGGACCCAATACAAAATAAACATAGGAAATATATTAATGTTTTAAAATAGGTTATAGTGTAAATTCAACCACAAAATGTGCTAAGCCACCCTTCTAGTTTTTTTAACGATATTAAAATTGTATGGAATTTAGATAGATTGTAGAATTTACCACTTTTATATAGATGTTAATAGTTGTGTTTCATCCTATAGCTCAGTGGTTCCTAACCTTTTTATAACGCTTGAACTCCTATGATATTTTTCAGGCCTAGGTTTTCAACCCATTTTGTTTGGTGGGTCAATTAGTTTGTGTTCAAACGTAGTGGCAACACATAGTGGTTACTGTTTGTCTTTTTGTTAAATTCTGACATAATAATACAAGTAACTTGTTTCATGATTGCTTAACCGGCAATTTTGTTTTTTACCAAAATAAAGCATTGTATTTTTAGGATCTGTACACAAACATAAAACAGATGAAGTATATAACAAGTTTTTGCTGCCAACAATTTTTTTTTTTTGCTTACGAACAACGCAATCAATGCTCTTTGTTACGTCAAAAAAGAAAAGAAAACCTTAGTGCAGGGGTGTACAACCATTTTGCTAGGACGGCTGCATTGCAGATTCTTATTTCACCAACGGCCGCCATTTGCATGCTTATTTTTGTTTAAAATACTTGGTTTATATCATATATTTACCATCAAATAGCGCCCAAAAATCTCAGATTTATTTCTAGTTTGGTGCACAGATTAAGCTGCACAGCGAGGAGATCAGTGTTAAGTGTTTATGATGTCAAAATCTATATTGTGATGCTTGTGGTACCTGTTTTGTTCGCCATGTTGGCACACAATAGGTATACAAAAAATCGATACATATGGTTGTTAGGCTGGTAAATGGTAATACTCTTTTTAGTACCACAAAAACTGTTTAGTGCAGTTTAAAACAACCCTGCCTAAGTTTAACCTTCCAGTGTTTTAATATTGAGCAAATACAAATTGCTGTTTTTAGCGACTATAGACCCTAAAGTTTGACAAAAACGAGTTTTTGTATTGTATTTCAAAAATACTTTCGTCGAACCCTTGTTTCTGCATTGCTGAACCCCTGGGGTTCGATGGACCTCGGTTAAGAACCACTACTTTAGCTTCAACAATTACCCCACCACCCTTCTGCAACAATACTACACTCAAAACTGACAGTAATAAACCACTCCATGTTGGCTTGTTTGTAATATGTGGCTGTTACCTAATTTCACATTGCCCAGAGGTAGCTTGTGCAACAATGGATTGGGAGGGGAAAAAACTGTCCATTATTTATGGTAACATGATGTCATCAAATGGTGGCCTAACATATTTTTTTGCTGTGTTGTGTGTACTTTTTTTTGCAAAAGGGTAACATATTTATTGCAAACTGTTTATGATAGTGGTGTTGACTTGTTTGTACATCATAGCTGTAAAGAATTTTAATATTTTCAGAGATTTATGACAATTATGCTTTTTTATACAGATTAAATCATTGAATCTTAGTGGGAAGAATATCACTGATGAAATTGCGATTGGAATAGCTTCCTGTGCTCATAATATTGTGGAATTGGATCTAGGGTTTGAAGCAAATCATAAACTTACAAGTGTTGGAATTTGTAAATTAGCAGAAGCCATTTCCAAACTTTCACAACCAGTAAGTTTCAAAACAATTAAGGTCATAAATATGTTGCTTTAGGCTTGATGTAGTTTTTTTTTAATATACTTTTCTTCTTAGGAAACTAAGATGTTTTGGCTGTTAAGTGTTTTAAAATTATGATTATTGTGTTGCAAGTTTATCGCATTTTGTTTATCTGATTTACAGATTAAATTATTAAACCTTGGTAAGAGCAAAGTCACTGATGAAAGTGCATCTGCAATAGCTTCCTGCATTCATAATATCAAGGAATTGAGACTGTGGAATTGTAAACTGACAAGTGTTGGAATTTGTAAGATTGCAGAAGCCATTTCCAACCTTTCACAACCTGTAAGTTTAAAAACAATGTAAATGTTAAAAATAAATCCCTTCAAACGTAATTAGTTTTTTTATCAAAACAAACTTCAATTTTTAGGTTTATTGACAAATTCTGGATTTAGGTTTGTGGCTGAAAGATATTAAAATTTTGATCATTGTTACATATTTGCCCTAAATATGTTTTGTTTTGCAGATTAAATTATTGGACCTTGGCAGGAACAAAGTCACTGATGAAAGTCCATCTGCAATAGCTTCCTGTATTCATAATATTGAGAAATTAGATCTATCAAACTGTCAACTGACAAGCGCTGGAATTTGTAAATTAGCAGAAGCCATTTCCAAACTTTCACAACCAGTAAGTTTCAAAATAATTGAGGTCATAAATATGTTGCTTTAGGCTTGATTTAGTTTTTTTTTAATATACTTTTCTTCTTAGGAAACTAAGATGTTTTGGCTGTTAAGTGTTTTAAAATTCTGATTATTGTGTTGCAAATTTATCGCATTTTGTTTATCTGAATCACAGATTAAATCATTAGACCTTGATGGGAACAATGTCACTGATGAAAGTGCATCTGCAATAGCTTCCTGTATTCATAATATTGAGGAACTGGATCTGTATAGTTGTGAACTGACAAGTGTTGGAATTTGTAAAATTGCAGAAGCCATTTCCAAACTTTCACAACCAGTAAGTTTCAAAACAATTAAGGTCATAAATATTTTGCTTTAAGCTTAATTTAGTTTTTTTTCAAAAAAAACTTGTCTTCTTAGGAAACTAAGATGTTTTAGCTTTTAAGTATTTTAAAATTATGATTATTGTGTTGCAAGTTTATCGCATTTTGTTTATCTGATTTACAGATTAAAGTATTGAACCTTAGTGGGAACAAAGTCACTGATGAAAGTGCATCTGCAATAGCTTCCTGTATTCATAATATTGAGGAACTGAATCTGAGGAATTGTAAACTGACAAGTGTTACAATTTGTAAAATTGCAGAAGCCATTTCCAAACTTTCACAACCAGTAAGTTTTAGTAAAACATTAAAATGTACACAAGTTGGAAAAAAGGTTAAATGATTTCTTTTCATTAAGATAAAAGTATTTGACATCAGAGGAAACACAATTGATGAGGAAGCTAAAAATAGTTTGCTTGGTTGTTTGCACAACATACAAGATAAAATTAAAGTGCCACATGACAGAGTTGCACACTTTAAATCAAAATACTCAAGATTACCTGAACCAGTAAGTGAAACATTACCATAATATTCCTTTGCTATTCACAATAGGTTACATCACAAATTTATTTTTATCCAGAAACCCAAACTGGTGTGGTATTAAACTGCAATTGATACCAGCTTAATGCTTCAGTCAAAGGTAAAAAATATTGCTGCTGCTAAAGAAACTCAAACTAAAAATGATTGCCTGCTGTGATGAAGGGAAAATAACATGTTCTGCTAAAGGACAGAATAATTATCACAATAATAAATATATTAAAAAGGAAGCAAAGAAAAATATTGTTTGCTTGTTTCTGCAACAAACTTGTTGTATATGAAACAGACACAATTGCAAACTATCTGGACCAGTAAGTGATAGATTTTGTTTTTTTGTAATTTATTTTGTTAAGCCTTATATATTTCAGTGCTGACCATTAACTCTTCTGTTCAGCTCATTCTGTTCAACTAATTCAATTTCCAGAGAAGATAAACTGCTGAATTCTTGTCATCCTTGTAAAGTAAGTTACAATGTTATTTCCTTTTTTTAGATGTATTTTAATGCCATTCAACTGCCTATTTGTATAAATTACTATCAATGCCATATTTACTACCGTTTGATAAATTTCACATCTGTATTCCTTTGTGTGGTACAACTAGATTTCAAGTTTTGTCTTTGTGGTAAACCTATTTTCCACAGAAATTTCTTGCATTAAACTGTACATATTTGACCTAAATTAGACTTTTAGAAGATTACTCTTGCTGTCTTATAATGGATTTGTTCGTAGGGTATTTTCCTGGTAATTTGGGTTAAACATATTGCCCAGTGTAATTTTGTAACTCAGATTTATTGTCAATGATTTTCTAACAAACTTGTTTTGCAGCTCCACTCTCCCTTTTACTGGCACAGGGAGACGTCTTCTACAAATGTCCGACAATTCCTTGCTCCAGTGCTGGACACTAACACTTCACTCATGCTGATGGTTTTTAACTTGGACTTAGACAATCTCCAGAAAAGGTGCACTTTCAAGGAAGTGAAAGAAAAAAACAATTTCAGTTTTGAATGATAATGGAGTTGGTATTACGTGCATCTCATGCGGTGATTAGGTTTAATTATTTTTGGACTTTCAGTGGTAATGTTACCCACCTGTGTATTTGTACATTAAAGTATAACACCAATAAGTGTTTACAAAACCCTGGTATTGCAACTAAAACCTGAGTTTTGTTCTGTGGGCATCCTCATGCATTTTAAGTTTTCAACTGCACAGAATTTATGCTTCAGTATTTCTTCATTTCTTTCCACTCAATATATAGCCAGGTACCATCGGAAATTTGTTCTTTACTCTATTATTTGAAAACTAGTTTAACCAAAAATTTTTGCCAACTATGCAACTTACACATTATTTTATAGACAGCCATCAACATTCCAATGCTGTGAAGCTCATGATTTTCAACTTTACAATCTCTGGAAAACTTAACTATGCAAGTAAGTCACATTGTTTTGTATTCTTTTTGTACATTTGGTTTAGTTCAGGACTAGATTGACATCTGTACTTTAAGTGGCATAAATGCTGACATATTCATTCAGATCAGTTGTTCTTACAAAGCTTGTGGACCAGTAAAATTTCATACTAACTTGTGTGGCTCCATGTATCATTTTTGCAACTTTACTTTTGTTTTGTAAAGCATTGAAAGACCTGTACTTTAAATAAATATCAATTATCAACACCCCAGTTGGGCTAATGATGTTTAACTTTAACTTGGGCATCAACCTTCACATTTTCCATTGAAGATATTGCTTATTTCACTTTGCATAAAAATAAAGTTGGTGTTGATGCATTATTAATAATAATAATTATGGGTCCCCTTCCCTGAAGGGGACACATATTGATTTTACTCGAAGTGTTTGTTTTTTCTTTTTTTTCTTCCTTTTTTTTTCTTCCCAAAGTTTGTCCGACTCGTTTTTCCATCAAATGTTTGATGGATTTGGCTGAAATTAGCACAGATTGTAGATATAGTTATGTAGATGTGCATCCCACTTTGTTTTTGTTGATAACCCCAGTATTTACCCCGCTAGCCCCCTAAAATGGGTATTTTTCCCCCGAAGTTTGTCCGACTCGTTTTTCCATCAAATGTTTGATGGATTTGGCTGAAGTTTACACAGATGGTCGATATAGTTATGTAGATGTGCATCCCACTTTGTTTTTGTTGATAACCCCAGTATTTACCCCGCTCGGCCCCTAAAATGGTTTATACCCCAGTATTGTTGTTTATACCCCAGTATTTACACCGCTCGGCCCCTAAAATGGGTGTTTTTACCCAAAGTTTGTCCGACTTGTTTTTCCATCAAATGTTTGATGGATTTGGCTAAAATTTACACAGATGGTAGATATATACATGTTGATGTGCATCCCACTTTGTTTTTGTTGATAACCCCAGTATTTACCCCGCTAGCCTCCTAAAATGGGTGAGTTTTTAAACAGTTTTAGAATTGGCTGAAATTTGGATTCTTGTATAGTATGCCATATATAGGTGTCGATTGTTGTGTTCAACCCTGTAGTCCTAACATTTACCCCACAAGTCCTCAAAGTGTAAAACATATTTGTATGTTACTGGGCAGCACAAATGAAATATTTCTTTGGAGCAATAGTGTTACAAGGGCAACCAGCTGTATGTTGCTCATTGGTGGGTTGCTTGGTGGTCGTTTTTGCGCCATGGCAGTTAGAGGCTTGTTAACAGCCCTATGACGTCAGAAATAGTGACGGTTGTTGCTCAAAATACCTCTAGCTGAAATTTTGCAGTACTGTTGATTGAGTCATTATGGTTTTTATATATTTTTTAGTTTGTGTGTCGAACACAATTAGTTGCCCTACTAGCCCCCTAAAATGGGTCAGTTTTTTAAAACGTTAAATAGGACATACTTCAAACAATATCTGGGGTGAATCTAATTTTATAGTTTGTATTCTACATAGTATAATTATTTAAGCCCAGTGCCGATCGCTGTGTTTTACCTTACAACACCCGACTTTCTCATGGTTATCTCTTGAATTGCATTATTTTCAACTTTGCATGTGTGGGGACCCATGAGTTTTTGCCTGCAGAAACTACTAAAGTTATAAATGATGATGGCTAATATGGGACCCAATACAAAATAAGCAAAGGAAATATATTTATGTTTTAAAATAGGTTATAGCGTATATGCAAGGGCAATATGTGCTAAGCCACCCTTCTAGTTTATTACACAAATAATAGTTATGGGGTCCTTTTTCTACAGTGGACACCTTTTGATTTTATTCAATTTGTTTGTTTGTGTTTTTCCTTTTTTCTTCCCAGAAGTTTGTCCAACTCGTTTTTTCATCAAATGTTTTATGGATTTAGATAAAATCACAGATGGTAGATATGGTTACGTGGATGTGTCATCCACTTTGTTTGTCTTGATAACCCCAGGTATTTACCCCTTGATAGCTGCTAACCCCCAAAAGTGTTTTTCATCTGTACATAAGCTCAGGTCACCACAAATGAAAAATTTAGAACATATGTTACTTGGATTTGTGATCTGTTTGCAAAACATGGGGTATTTATGCAGATGGCAATTACAGGTGTATGTCAGAATTTGAATAAATCATTCTATTTGAATAAGGTAAGCATCATACGCTGACCTTGGCACATTCAATAGAATCAAAAAACCCCTTGCATGTTTGGTGTGCTATCTTTTGCTTGCTTTTTTGTTTACTTTTTGCTTTAACGCACTAACCCCAGGCAGCTTGTTAGTTTATTTATTGTTTTTTGTTCAGTTAGTGGGCGCAAAGGCGCATTGCATGGCTTTTTGTTTCCTTCTATTACTTTCTAGATTTACCACAAACTCTAGTGTAGGCCGCCTTGTAACCCCCTTTTTCTTGGTAACTGTTTTTTTTCTTGTAAGTTCTTTGTAGTTTGTAGTAGTTTAACTCGCCCCTAAGGCCCCCTAACCGGTAACCCCCTTTTTCGTGCTTAAATACCCCGTGGCTTTTGGTAGTAGATAGTTGATAGTGACTTAAACCTTTTGTGTGTGTCCCCTGCCCCTAAGGCTTGTCGCGCCACCTAGTGCTCTCTATCCCCCCGGTCTCTTCCGCCCTCTTGCTTTTTCACGCTTCTGCCTCCGCTCTTTAGCGGCGCCGGAAGAGGAAAATGTAAGAGCGCTCTTTTTCTCCCACGGCGAGTCTCCCTGGCCTCCGCTCCCCGGCTTGTGCCTGCGAGCGGCTCCTCGGCTCCTCCCCGTGTTTTTTTCCTTATCTACGTTTTTGCCAATTAAGTCCGCCGACTTAATTGTTTTTCTCGTCCTTTGCTATCTGTCCGCCGCCTAAAGTCACAAAGCACCTCCACGCCAGTTTAAACCAATTTTTGTCACACTAATCAAAACAGGCCACACCCCTGCCACGCCCTAAATTCTAATTTTTGCCCAAAACTTAAATCAAAAAACAAAAAGATATCCGAATAATTTTTTTCTTGTATACAATTTAATATTTAAATCGCATAACCCCCCTCCGCTTTTTTAATATTTAAAAAGAACTCTCCCACTTTCCCCCTTTTTTCTGATAATTTTTAATTTGCTGTAAACGTGCGCCCCCCCACCCTTTAACTGCAACCTACCTTATCGACTTACAACTTTCAAAACCACTACAAAAATGGTCCTCAACATTGAACGACACCTCTTGGAAGATAGAACGCTGCATATTACCGTAAAATCACACGAATATTATGATCTGGGTAAATTCATCGCGCTGTTCACCCGCAACGGGATTCTTCCCTTTTATGAAGATGCGCTTGAGGGTGTGCGATGCATTAATCGCAAAAAATCGATCTTTAAAATCACTTTTAGAAACGACGTAATAAACACAGAGAGACACACTGAACTTTACACAAGACTCCATAGAGGCCTCACCTTTGGGAATAATGGAGACGACAAAATTACTCTTCTTGCCGAAAAACCCCCCCGGCCCAACACCAAAATAACCCTCTTTCCAGTCCCACTTGAGTTTAATGAGCGACATCTTATGCATATTTGCGAAACATATGGATGGGGCAACTACTACAAGCACATTTTTCTAACCCATAGAAGTTTCCCCACAATATGCAACGGATACATGAACTTATACCTTGAAAGAATTGAACTTACCAACATACAAAGCGAAATAACAGCATTTGGGCATACAATCCAAGTTGTCAAGCCGGGTGAATCATTCGGCCCGGTCTGCCAAACCTGTAAGCAAAGAGGTCACTGGTCTAACCAATGCATAAAAAAGGACCAATGCAAACTTTGCGAGGCTTTCGATCACAAACTACCTGACTGCCCCTACGCTTCGCCTATTGAAAAAAAGAGCAACAAAACAAATTTCAGAAGAACAAACAATCTACCCCCCTTGGCTTTCAATTCAACAACAAAGGTCCAGAAAATTTAGCCCACTTTCTTGCTGGTTTCGAACAGAAAAAGACACAAATCTTAAACCAACCAATAAACCCTGACTCCGAAAAACAAAAAGAAGCTCTTCCAGATGTCTCAAATTCTTCTCCTCAATTCAATACCCCTCAACCAAACAGAAACACCCCACCTGTGAAAGACCTACTGAACTCTGCACCACCAGTGTCGCAGTCTATACCTGAAAAAACCCCTTCTACAACCAACCGGGCACCAAAATCTGACCAAAACCCAGCTGACAATCATTCAACTCCAAGTCCTACACTTCGAAATCTCTTTGCAGTTGGCGCCGCTAAACAATTACAATTCGGTTCACACTCCAGCTCCTCTAATGATGAAATTCCCCAGACGCCGTTACATACTCCCCTTCAGCCAAACAAAGATGCACTCAGAAACGCCCAAGTTATTCCCAACACAACTATCAGTCCTGAAATACATGCCTCTCCCATTGTATCTTCCCCAGACGGTAATGGAGCTTTAGTAATCAACACAGATGAATCATCAGAGCAAAGCAAAGAAGAAGACAAAGAGCAAGAAGAAGATGGAGGAACAAAACGGAAACACAGCAGTAACAGTAGTGGAAACAACAGTTTAATCGACAGAGAAACTAAAAAAACTAAAAACAGAACACGCTCTTCCTCCCTCTAATTTCCCATGGCGCACAATAACCTAAAAATTGTATCCCTGAACACAAACGGTTTCGAACGCAACTACAATCACATTGAAAATTTTATACGCAAATCGAATTCGGATATCTTTTTGTTTCAAGAAGTACACAAATTAAACAAAACTTTTTTCGAAAACTGGTCTCAAAAAAACAATTTAATTTATTTCTTTAATTCTCATTGGTCTAACCCATTCCAAAAAGAACATAAACTCGACGGCACTATTATTTTAATCAAACAAAGTTTTGGGCAAGAAATAAACTTTCACCACGAAATCGTAATCCCACACCGCATTCAAACACTATTTTTCGAAATAAACAAAATCCCTTTGATGATAATTAACTTATACCTTTCATCCGGCAACACGCCTGCAATCGCAAATCAAAGATTTGACCAAATAACAAAAATAAATGACCTTTTACTAAAATACCCGGACAAAGCTCAAATTCTTGCTGGTGACTTTAATTTATTAGACGAAAAATCCGACGCTATGATAAATTCCTATCGAACTAAAAAAGACGCAATCCTTTGGCGACAAACAATTAAAAATTTCAAACTCACCGACTGCTTTCGATATTACTACCCAAACAAACAATTCTATACCCGTATCACAACCCATTCCGCTACCAGACTCGACCGAATTTATTGTAGTATCAATTTACTAAGTAAACTAGCAAACTTTAAACACAAACAAATAGTTTTTTCCGATCACTGCTACGCACCTTCGACTAAGTTCTTGTTGGATCGAAATAACAAATGGGGTAAAAGCACATGGAAACTAAATGTAAACCATTTGGAAGATTCAAACTACCGTAAATTAATAGGAAACATAATAGAAAACTTTGAAATCGAACGAGACGCGTTTGAAAACTCAATTACTGCGTGGGAAAACTTAAAACGAAAAATAAAAAAGGCTTCTATTACGTTTGCAATACAAAAGAAAAAAGACGAGGCAAAAATTAACGCACAAAATAGAAATGATTTAGATAACTTAGCAGCTCAATTAGACCCAAACGATCTAAACGCAAATATTAAATTCACTGAGCTAAAAAAGAAATTAAAGGCTTTTGACGATAACGAAATAAAAGGCGCACAGATTAGATCGCGAATTAAAGATATTCTAGCTGAAGAAAAACCAAACAAACTATTCTTCCGCGTAGAAACGATAAAACAAGAAACGGCAAGTATCCGAACGCTTAACATTAATGGTTCTACTGAAACCGATCAAACGAAAATTGTAAGCGAAATTGAAAATTTTTATTCGAAACTATGGCAAGATAAAGGAAAGACCACAGATCAAGCACAAAACCTTTTCTTATCCAATATTGAAACAAATCCGGAACTTAACGATACGCAAACCACCCCATTATCCTTAAAAGAAATTGAAATCGCTTTACTGGCTTTGAATAAAAACTCCTCCCCCGGTGAAGACGGCCTACCTGCAGAATTTTATAGAACTTTTTGGCCTCTACTAAAATATTTTTTCCATGAATTAACTCTTAACATCTACATCCAAAAAGAACTTCCCGACTCGTTAAAAAATGCAATAGTAAAACTAATTCCAAAAAAGCAAGATAAAACTTTAATTAAAAACTGGCGTCCAATCTCACTTCTTAATGCAGACTATAAAATCATTAGCACAACAATAGCAAACCGTTTACAAAGAGAATTAAACGAAAAAATCTCAATCGAACAAAAGTGCGGCCTACCTAAAAGATATATCCAGCATATCCATTACAACATTAAATCGGTAACAGAATTCTGCAAACAAAAAAACAGTCCCCTCGCACTTGTTTTAATTGATATAGAGAAAGCCTTTGACACTATAAATCACGATTTCATGTTCAAAACTCTCCAAAAACTTCAAATCAATGAATACACCCTTGAATGGATTAAAATAATATATAAAAATATTACCAGCCAAATTAATATAAACGGAATCTTAACCAAAAAAATAAATATTCTACGCGGTGTACGGCAGGGCTGTGGTCTCTCTATGCTCCTGTATGTAGCCGTGACCGAAGCCTTAATATCCACAACAAACAGAAATCCAAAAATTAACGGAATTAAAATTGGCCCCGTACAAACCAAATTACAACAATACGCAGATGACTCGACATTTATTATTTCGGACCAACCATCTCTAAATGAAATTTTTAACCAAATGAATTTATACGAATTAGCAAGCGGACAAAAAATTAATAAAAACAAAACCGAAATTATCGCTTTCTCACATAACATAAGATCTGACATCAATTTAATTTACCCAAATTTCTTGAAAAACGAAACCAAAATATTAGGCATCCTCTGTACTACCTCAAATTGGCCCATAAACAAAAATTGGAAAGAATACATTAGCCACACCAAAAATGTAACATCCAAATTCGTAAACCGACAATTATCGCTTCTAGGAAAAATAACGATAATCAATACGTTAATAATCCCAAAAATCCTTTTTCTCGCTAGGGCTTTCCCACCGCAAAAAACTCACATAAAAGAACTGAAATATATCATTTTTCAATTTCTTTGGCACCCAAACAAATTGGAACAATTATCCCGAAAAAAACTAATAGCACAAATTGAAAATGGCGGATTAAAAATGCCAGATATCCAAACCAAAATTGACGCAACGCAACTTGAAAAAATGCGAGACCTACTAAACGCTGAACAATTAAAAGAAATATGGCAACAATGGGCGACATACAATTTAGGTTTTAAGCTTAAAAATATTAAACCCACACTATTCGACAACAGCAAAGCAAGCGCCTGGAAACCCAACAACGACTGGCAAAATATCTATAACCTATATAATACTCTAATAGAAATAAACGCCGATTTTAACTGGAAAGAAGCAAAACTCAGGCACTTCTACTTCGAACTAATAAAACAATCAGAAACAATAACGACCCCAAATTCAATCCCCACTTGGAAATGGCGATCTGCTTTATGCCTGAAAAAAGGAACAAGAAAATTTTTTAATAACTTAGAGCGTCACCATATTTATTTAACGATACATAAAGCGTATAAATGGGGCGATTTCATGAGACAAAATAAAATGTACACTTTAAAATCTGGTAGAGCGCGGCTTATTTTTTGTAAACTCTGTAGAAAAAACGTAGATAATATTAATCACCTCCTAATCGACTGCAATGTACCAATCCAAATTATCGATTCTTTAAAATGTATTCTTTCCAATAAACATGATTTTCGTTTCGACCCAAATCCAAATTTAATACTACAAAACTTTTTTGATAAAGACACCCCCCTCTTAACAACAAAAATTATTGCAATTTGGCGTGCAGAAATTATTCAAAACAAAATTAAATTGGATATTAAAAACGAATACTTGGAATCTCCCTCCCATTTCGTCACAAAAATCGCAGCAAAAATCTACGAAAATTTAATCCAACAACTCAAAACCTTTGAAAAAAACTATGACGAAGATGAATTTGAAATCTTATTTAATATAAAACCTCAAACCTTACATACATAAATGTCTTTGGTCACGGCGACATAGAAGTTACGTCATTGTTACTGACTTTATTCGCACGAGCCATTAATCTAATAAAACTGTTTAACCGCAAAACTTGCGACATTTAAATCGCATTTTTGTAACCCTATTTCTATTTTCTTATTTTCCTTTCGTTCGTTCCCATTTACGTATACTTTAAAGTTTTGCGTAATTTTTCCGCTTTTTTGCGTTTCATTTATTGTAAAAAAAATTTTTGCTCCCAAGGAGCTAAAGAGCAGCTCCCATAGGAAGGAGACGACAGATACACTACGATCGGTTGGTCGTCACTGGTTGAGGCGGGGCGGGGCCTCTACATAGCGAAAAAGAAATAAAAAAAAAGAAAAAAAAATGTATGTCAGAAGCATTTAGAGGTGGTCAAAATACCTCTAGTGGTCAAGGTTTTTAACAGTTGCTGATTGGGTCACAATTTTACAGGGCAGTAGTTTGGGTCATTGTGGTTTCATATTTTTATATGTTTGGGTGTAGAACACAATCAGATACCCAACTAGCTCCTAAAATAGGTAAAAATTTTTAACATAGTCTAAAATGTAGAGGATTTCAACAGTTTGGAGAATTTGCAATTTATAGCTGTCAATTGCTGTGTTTCACCCTGTAGCTCCAACACTTACCCCCACTAACCTCCAAATGTTGGTAATATTGTTTTCCTTGGTTATTTTTTGAAATGTATTATTTACAACGTGGGTGGGTAAAGGTACCTAAGGATATAAACAACAATGACTAATATGGGACCCAATATAAGATAAGTATACATTAACCCAATATAAGATAAGTATACGTGGAATACATTAACATTTCAAATTAGGTTATAGTGCTAATACAACCTTTCAGTTTTTAATTTTCATGTCTACAGTAAAAGTCTGAGTTTTATACCAATTTAAAAAATTTGACTTAATATCAATTTCTTTCCTGCACATTGTAAAATACATAGCCTTAAGATTTCATTTTGTAGTTCTTTTATTGTCGAATCATTAGTTAAATGTAAGCTGTCTATAGTCATATTTAATATTATACCACTAGTTTATATTTTAGCCAACGGTGTGAAACCTTTACAACAAAACACAACCACTAGATTTTTGGTTTTCTAACAAAGTACTTGCTCACAGGAATCCTGACATGGGCTACGTTTACCGGGATTCACACAACAAATCGAAGAACATCAGACCACAACTCAATCCCCAAAGGTGGGAAATGGAAACTGGTGTCAAGGACAAATGGTTCAGTTTCTGCTGCCAACGGTAAAGTAGTGCATCGAGTCTGTAACCTTCACATGACCTTCATCAGCTTGTAAATGTCCTCTCACCTGCATTGCGGTCATCCTGTAAAACCACAAGTGTCAAGCTTGTTTATAATACTCCAGAAACTTTGCAGTGGTAGCCCTTCTACTTCGACCCGGCGCCCGTTTCAAAATAAAGTTTTGACAATAAAAAGTCATGCTTTAACTCAAAAGTTTGACCCCCAAAAAAGCGAAAAAAGGGAAAGGCTGTAGCCTTTGAAAACCGGTTTTGAGGTTCGCCAGGAGGCAGAAACCGGCCCTAACCAGATTGAAACTAAAATATTCCGGTGAAATCGGTTCTAACTTAATTTTTCATGTCGGTTTTTGTGTTTCTCAGATTTCGTTTTGCAACATTTTCTGCCGGTTTGAATCTCCTCTTTGGAATTTCGATCATTTCCACTCTTCGGGTTTTCTGACTTGCTGTATTTTCTCCGTTATACGGTTTTGTCGTATGTGTTTAATAAAACAGTAGTGTTGCAACCCACTTCACCACTCAACTAGTTTACTTGCTAGATCTAAGCCTTAAGTGTTCTCCGTTGTGGGATTATGATTTTTATTCGTTTAAGCGTAATAACGAGTGAACCAATGAACAACCTCAGCATTTAGTTTCTTGCAGCTGCATACAATCCTGTCAAAGCCCATCCTCTTTCCCTAACACGGGTGGTTAGATTCTAGGGTCCCGCGACTGGTCCCACCATCGTTTCCCCCAGTCGTGTTATGCTCACTTTGCGCCACACTTACTCTCTTGTGAGCATCCGACACAACGACTTATAATACGGTGTAGCTGCAGCGCGTTTTATCACTATCCACCAATTGTGCCGTCCACTTTTTTCGCCCCATTACATTTTAACGTTGCGCAGCTATTTCCGGCTTGGTGATTGTTCAGTGCAATTGTGTCGCTATGTCTTTCACCAAACGAAATAAACTCAACTCAACCTTTTGTTGACTGTTTGCCGTTGACGGTTGTACTTATGCGTACATATTAGTGTTGTTACGAATGATATTCAATACACAATTCAATTCAACTTAATTATTAAGTTAATACAAAGTCACCAAGGACGTATTTGTGCCCAAACGGAACATACCTAAGGATTTAGATCTAGGAAGTGATTGGTCACTACACCGTTTGTCTTAACTTTGGTGAAAAACTGGCCAGAATTTTAAAACTCTATGTCTAGCGCCCCCACGTGACGAGGAATCTGTGTGATTAGGAATATAGTTTTTTAAATGAGGCTCATGTAAACATATATTTAAAAACCATTGCATTCGCAACACTGTCAAAATTACAAACAGGTAGTCCGGAATTATATAGCAGTTTGAATTAACGAGGATTCAGAATTTGTTAATAAGTTCTCCATACAATTATAACAGACGCTAACGGGATAAAAACCACGAAATCGCAGTTAAGTAATGATATCCCCTGTGATCTGTTTGTGTACTGCACCATATGTTATAATAGACTTAGTGAGAACTGCGTTATGAACTGAACCTGTGTTTGAAGTCGGCCACTTGCATTCAATGTTAACTTATCGTGGGTTTGCCAAACGTCGGGGTCACCAGCGTTGGAGATTTAGGTTGCTGTTGCGATTTATGCTCAAACTTTTAATATTGTGATCGCAAACTTGGACTACCAAGTTTTTCTTCAACGTGATCATGATACATTAAGTACACCAACACAAATAACTTGACACAAATGCTTTAATTTCTGCATCTTAATCAGCAAAAATGCATTAAGTTTATTTCAAGCGGTTGGTAATTTTTTTTCTAAATACAAAGGGGGATCCACCCCAGTTTTCGCACGAGATTTGACCTGAGAGTCTGAGACCAAATAAACGCAAGGCAAAGTTTTTTAACGAGCCGAGTCAAGTGGTTTCTGTTCATGTTTTGCAGACGTTCCTACAAAGTACGCAATCTATGACTAACAATGTGATGTAAATGGCAGTATTTAACGCATTATATTCCAAATATCCACTTTATAGAAAAGTTTTGGCTACAAAAGTAACAATAACACTAATAAATATTACCACATTTAGTTGGTTTAAATTTGTATTTGTAATATTATTGCTGTAGTGACAGTTGACAAGTCTTTTAGCTTGGAAACATTAACCCTAATGTGGTGACGTCCAAAGCTGTGAGCCTGTTTAGCCTGCTTAGCCCGAATGCCAAGTAGCCCATGTTGCCCACACCATAACAAAGCCTAATCGAGCACTTAGTGGACAAAACAGCTTAAACATGGGTTAAGCTTGTGCTTAAAGGGAACAAACCAGGTTAAATGGTTATACATAGACTAAGCCGACTTCGTGTGAGCTAAGTCAGCTAAATGTAGGCTTTGGGGCTAAGTGGGCTCGCAGTTTTAGATGGCACCCACCTTAATGTGCTAAAAATTGAAAAAAGTTATTTGTTGATTTAAGCCTCCACTGTCACAATTTCAGTAATTTATTTGTTTTCCAATGATACTAATGCCGTGTATTTTTAGGTTTCAGTTAGTGTGCATATTGAACCACTTTCATATTTTGTACACACAAGACAAAACTTGGTTTAACTATAACTGAATTCATGATAAACCGGTATCATCCAAACTGAGGTTAAAGTTTATTTATGGGCTTGTCTCCACATGGTGGGGGGTTAGGCAAGTCTTCCCAAGCATTTTGTGTAGCAAATTTAAGAACGATTTGATTTTATCTTTGGTTTAACATGACTTTTTAGTTTGTAAGTGTTCGTTGTACTTTAAGTTTTAACTGTTTTAAACAGCCCATGGCCAACAAGATCAAGATTGAATCCAGAGATTTGGAGTAATTATTTTAATTCTTTTTTACCACTTTTGTAAATATGAATAACATTATAATTATGCTAAAAGAACATGGACAAAAACTTTAAGGGTTTGGGTTGATGCTTTCTACTAATTTTCTACTTTTGTCAGCTGTCTGGAATCTAAAAAAATGTATCCAAAGTGTAATAATTGTTTGTTTTTTTAATTGCAGCTACTTGTAATAGTTTTGAATTATTAGGGTTCATCAACTGTTGTCTGTTACATCACAAAGAGGCAGACCTGGGCAAAACCTGGGTCTGCCGAGAGATTTATTTTGTTTATGATGGAACAGAGCAGCGGAAATGAAGGTTATTACAATCCAAATGACCAAAATCAGGTGAATATATTTTACTTACAGCGGGTTATACCTTTTGCATAATGTGCACCAACCTGTTAACATGGGGATTCAAATTCCCCATAAATCCCTTCTACTGGCCAAAGTAAATTATCGTAATTTTCCGTGTATAATGCGCAAAATTTAATGAATTTATTGTCCTAAAATCTATGGTGCACATTATGCATGGGTACAACAATTTTTGAAGAAAATCTGCCTCGAAATAAAACTTGAAATCAGACCTTTCTTCTTGTTTGTTGTCAATCGCGCATCACATTTAGCCATCCTGCCCAACCCACTTAGTCAGTAAAATTCATAATTGACGACACATTGTTTGATGCGATGGTGCAATCCTTGATGGTGTGTTATTGTCAAATACTGCACACTGCCATTTAGCGACAACGTAAATGGGGTGATATCATTGCCAATATACAACGGATCGAACTAAATTTTGTATATAAGTTTGAATTTGATTATTCTGATTTTTAGGTATTTTAATCTGATACATATTAAACTTCATTTGTGTTTTAAAAATAAAAATGTTCTCTGCAAGTATTAAGATTGGTTCCGCTTGAACGCGACCAGTAAGATCTTGTTTGCTGTCACGATGTTCCCTACAGTCACAAATCCTAAACATTATTCGCTATCAAGTTTGCGAGCGCATGTGCAGTGATACTGACCGGCAGAATAACATCCGGTTGTTTCAAAAGATGATCTTTTTTTGAAATAATTTTACGTTTACGGATTTAAGAGTAAAAATTTGGGTGCGTATTATATATGGGTACAGGCTTTTTTCCAGCATCAACATGCCATGTTTAGGGTGCGTATTATGCACGGGGGCGCACTATACTTGGAAAATTACGGTAAACCGTTGGTTCTAACATTCGCCCAATCAAATTCGTATTTAGATCTCCAGTTTGTAAAAAACATGCAATTTATGTATTTTTGTCCCCATGGCTTTGATGAGACCAGTCATGTCCAATATAAAGGAAAGAGAGTATATGATTGATTGGTTAACAAGCCAGTTCTCCGTGATACAAAACAAGGCCCCTTCACATACACATACACTTTACCCCATAGCCTTTTACGAACACTCTTTTGTCAAAAAATATGTTGTTTGGCAAAAGACTGAAGATGTATTAATAAGTAGTATCTTTATGGCAACAACAAAAAAACAGTATCTTGAGGTATTTAATTTGTTTTATGTTTTGGCCATTTAGTGAGAATAATATAATCTCAATTAGTGCAGTTCATTGGCAGGCTTGTGTATTGCATTGCTCAATTATATTGAGTCCTAAACCACATGTTGTGGTGTTAACAATATGTAAATTGAATGTCAAGTATCCAAAATGTGATTTTTGAGCAAGTTGTATCAAAGTAATTATGGATCATAAAGTTGATTGGTTAGGGTTAGTAGAACTGGCCACTTGTAAAGCATACTCATACAATTACTTTCAGTGAACAAAAAATGTCAATATTTTTGGACAGAACATATTTTCACTAAAACAAAGATCACTGTCCAGACTGCACTTTTTCTCTGTAAGTTGTTTTTCACTCTTTGTTTGCCAGTTGGGTTGGGCTTAGTCGATTAATCATGTGTTTCAACAAGATAAATATACTTAGCTATTACCCAGAATTCTGGCGCAAACAAAAAATGCTGTGTTGGTGTTTGCACTGTGTTGAAATGTGTTTTGTTGTATCAAAGTCCTTTGACTAATATTATAGGTTCCCTTCCCTGAATAGGAAACATACTGTTTTATCTGTATTCTTTAGGTACTTCTGTCTAATGCTGTTTTGACACATTGGTAAAGAAGAAGTGCTTCAATTTTTTTTTTAATTTGCACACTTGATAGTTATCTATCTGGGCTGATCCTTCCAAAGTTTGACCCCAGATCTTTTAGCAGTTCACCCACAGGTTTCCAAAATAGACATATTTAAAACAGCTTTACTTACTAAAGTACATGATCCAGGAGTTTCATCTTGTTGGTTGGTGCATTATGAAATATTTTGAAGCATTTTGTAACATTTGGTTTTATTTGCTCGTGTTAATGCTCGGTGCTTGACTGACCATGCTTGGTGCATTGTGATGTCCCAGACATTTTCAATTCCACGTTAGTTTTATAGCTTTCCCAGGGTCCTTATGCAGACACCAGCAGTGTATTAAGGCTGAACAGGCTCCAGAAGTACACATTTTCCGCCATCTGAAACATTAAATAACATTCATTTTTTTACTAACATTCATTTTTTTTAGAATTCTGGTGCAAACAAAAAATGCTGTGTTGGTGTTTGCACTGTGTTGAAATGTTTTTTATGTATTAAAATTTCTTTTACTAATATTATAGGTTCCCTTCCCTGAATGGAAAACATACTGTTTTATCTGTATTCTTTATTTACTTCTGTCTAGTGCTCTTTTGACACTTTGGTAAAGAAGAAATACATTTTGTATAGTTTGGTTTTATGTGCCCTTTTTTACCCCTTTAAGGCCTAATATTTATGTTTTAGTTTGCCAGTCGATAAGAAATACAACCTCTAAATTGCCAAAAAATATTCTGTGGAACGCTGGTTTGTGCCACACTCTTCGTCAAGAAAGGGTGCTTGAACATGTTCAAAATGTTAGTTAGTTTTCCAAAGTTTTCTGCTACGTTTCCTTTGAAGTCTAAAACTTTATAATGCTGTTTAGTAAGTTGTTAATAAGATATGCAACATTTAAATGGGAAATATTATTGAAGTCATGTGATGTAAAAGTTGATAAGAACTGTTTACAACAATTCCAACTTTGTGTCAATATATTGTTTTTAATTGCACCTTTTTTATTATGTCATTAACCAGAATAGCCATGTGCCTGCGTTTTTTTTTTTTTTTTTTGGTAATTTCTTTCATTGCATTTAAATGAATGTATTAAAATGGTTTTTTTTTTTTTTTTTTTTTTTTGGTAATTTCTTTCATTGCATTTAAATGAATGTATTAAAATGGTTTGCTACTACTTTTATCCAGATTAAATAATACATAGTAAAAATTTATGTAAAAAATCGATTCAATATTCTAGATTCAAAATAATTATTCTGGAATACTACGTCATTCTACTTTAAAGACCCTAAAGACAATAAAGTGGTCTTAACAAATTATATTGCCTATTTATATCCATCGTCTAAAACTATTTTGTATGTAAAAAAAATCCCAGTAGAATGTATAAAAATTATTTTGAGTCCCCCATTTTGTGAACATTAGGTATAGGATGATTTTAATAAACACATTCTGCTTTTTAGTTATCAGCTTTTGAAAACACAATAAAATTATCAGGCTCTATTGGTACTGCTTACAGTTTGTATGTTTACATTTATAAATGGCCGATGTCTTTTCTAATTCTGAAAATTATTTGATGTGTGAGTAATCTGGCATTATTTTTTTGCTGTGTTTTTCAGAATGCTTCAACAAGTGGACAGCACTTGGCATCTACCAGCAATCCTAACCAACCATTCCAACTCCAACAGCCAGAAATTCCATTAAACTTCCACCAACCTCAAAACCCAACCAACAGGCCTTATTCCAACCAAGCTGTTCCTCCAACCCAACAAACAGGTGCATGGAATCAAATTGATGCCGCAGCTATGATGGGAAATGTTTCACATTCTCAGCAATTTCGACATCAGACATCATGGAACACTCGTCCCACCTACTCCTATGCAAACCAGCTACCTTATGCTGCAGTAAATCCACCTTATATTGGAACACAACAGTATACTGGTGCAAGTGGTCATCTTCCGAATTATGGTCAGAACCAGCAATTCTATGGAATTCACCCTTCTCAATTTAATCCACTCAACCAAGCCAATAACATGGGCCAGATAGTGTATCCTGGATTTTCTGCAATACAAGTGGGTGTTTATGACAACATGCAAACACATAATTGCAGGGGGCAACATTATGATTTTTAAATGCATGTGCAATTTGCAAATTGATGGTGGTATTTATTTATCAATGTGTAATAGGTGAACTGCAGGCCACTTTGTACCATAATCTTTGTTTGTATCTTTCTGGAAATATGTGCTACAACCACTGGCATAGAGTACGGGGGTGCTGGGGGTGCCGCGCACCCCCGGCCTTAACCTTTGTATAATGTCAAAATCGCATCTTTGTTCAGGTTAGATCGGTTAATTAAAACATTTTTTCCAGCTGAACAAATGCACTTGCATTCACGCCATTGATCAAACAGACGTCGGTTGAAATGTAACAATTGTAATTGTTTCGTAATAAAAGAGCGTTTTAATGCAACATAAACATGATTTATAGACTAACGTTTTAATATTATTTGTCGCAATAACTCTCTGCAATAAAAAATAAATATAAAAATAGTTAATAAATTGTTTCCTAAGCCGAGTTTAAAGTCCTTTGGCAAAGTACTGCAACGGCCTAAACTTGATCCAAGGTGACCTAAGTTTAGGCGTCAACATTATATAGTCGGCTATATTTAAAACGTGAATTGCTTTACTTTTATTCCCCGCCATAACACGTTACTTTAAAGTTAATCGTTGTTGAAATTGCTGATTTGGCAAATCGTCCTTTTGTTACATCAGCCGTTATCGGGTGCACAGCAAACGTTCCAATCGAACCCACAGAAATTGCGCCAAGTGACTATTTGCAAATTAATATGATAGAAACCACATGCTAAAGTACGTAAAAGGTGTCGTTATTTGGTCTTATACGGGTACAGCTACTGTACATGGTATAGGCATCGTATTTGGAATATCAAACGGCGCTCCCCCGGTATTTTTTAAAACTCTACGCCTATGGCTACAACAATGTTTGCCCACAGTGTAAATTCTCAACAGATGGCAATAATCAAATCTCAATCAGTAACAGTAACTAACCTTTTGTCACAGCAGCAGCATGAAATGCAAGGTGCACTGTTTCAACCTGCTGGTATATCAAACACAGGAGGTTTTATGACATCACAAGTGGTGGAACAACAAGAGACTCATTATTACCCTAATGCAGTTCACAATATGCAAGGGAACCAAATGCACATAGTATGTTTTTGTTATTTTTTGTAGCTGTGTATTACAATGGGCACAACACAAGTTTGTAAATGTGTATGTTAGTGTTTTTGAAGTTGTTTAATGTGAAAGCACAGCTCACACCAAACAATCCAGCCCGAAGTAATAATATGTGTCCCATTGACTATTGTGTGACTAAAATACACAAGCTAATGAAATCTTGCTTCTGTAAGAGCAGTTTAATTGGTATTCATGTACTTCTCTACTTGCAGATGCAAGGAAGACAACTGCAACAACAACAGCAGCAGCAACAACAGCAACAATGGCAACAGCAACAAGAACGGCAGCAGCAACTACAACAACAATGGCAACAACAACAACAGCAGCAACTACAACAGCAACAATGGCAACAGCAACAACAACAGCAGCAGCAGCTACAACATGTACAACATCAACTGTCGGTAAGATAGGTTGCAGATTTCAATCTTTCTTTAAATCCTTATTTGGGGCCAATTTAAGCATTTTTAAAAGAATGGTCTCTCAGTAACTCCTCAAAACAAAAATGCATTGGTTTAGTGCAATAAAACCTATTGTTGTTTCAGTGCATAGGTGAATTGATGCTTTTGCAGTCTGTTTTTTAGTTTATATGTGGCTTTTTTGTGTGGCAACCATTTATTTCTGTTTTGAATTGATCTACTTTCACGGAGATATACACTTAACAATTATTTCAGGTTATGTTAAACAATTTGCTTGAGAAATAGTAAGTAACATAAAACCAAAGTGAAATAATAAAGTCAGCAAAAATTGTCACAAACAATATGTAAATAAATAACAGTTAGCTTTCTATACATGTCTGTCTCATTTTAATATATTTGTTTATTTGTTTGCAGGTACAAGCCCTAAATATGGAGAGCAGTGGGCAACAGAAAGCCCAGACTAACATTGCCCCAACATCTGACATTCCAGTATCTGTGACAAACACACAGCAAAGTAAGAATAAAAATTGGCATGTTTTCGACACAAGACATGGTTTGGTTGGTCTGATCGTATTGTTATGTTTAAAAGTTATGGTCATTATGGGTCCCCTTCCCTGAAGGGGACACATATTGTTTTTGCCTATTTTTTATTCTTTTTTATTTTTTTCTTTCTAACGCAGATTTGTTCCCACGTTTTGGTCAAGAAAGAATGATTCAAACTTTTTCAAATTTACACACATTATAGGTATTGGTCTAAAGATGGTCCATGTGAATTTTGACCCCGTTTGATCCCTCGGTTCACCCACAGCACCCCAAAACGTGAAATTTTTAGCGAGGATATTGTTCTATGGTTTTGGTCAAGAAAGAATGATTCAAACTTTTTCAAATTTACACACATTACAGATATTGGTCTAAAGATGGTCCATGTGAATTTTGACCTCGTTTGACCCAGAGGTTCACCAACAGGCCCCTGAAACGTAAATGTGTCTAACGCTCGTTTGGTCAAGAAAGACACTGTAGGTAGAAGTACCAAGAGAGTAACCCACTGGTTTACGATAGCGGGAGGGCTCAGCTTGACGTCAGACAGACGTTTTACGAGACGTCGTTTCAGTGATTAGAAATCAGCGTTTTGCACAGCAATGCTATGTCGTTTTATTAAGTTATCACTCACATTTTTAGCTTTGGCGAAGGTTTTACACCTATGACGTGATTTAAACCTAATAACCGTGCTTCGGTTTTGAATATGTCAAGAAAAACTTTGTTAATAAAAGTTAAGATGAAAAAATTAACTTGACTTTTTTGCCAAATAAGTGTTTTTTTAAATGCTCGCTGTCAGGTTGGCCGCCGCATAATCACGGGTTACTTAAGGTCAACTAGTCGGTATTACAAGCACAGCTCAGAACTTTCTTCATAACGTAGTGTTTTTTTGACAATTAATTTAGGAGTCAATACTCAAGGCATGTATAAATTAGGCTTAACAGTATTGGTGAACATGAATGACGGCGTGCTATTGAAAACGGTGTCAAATGGTCAAACATTCATTTTTCCTGTGCACCCTGAGAGGTTACTACAGGTCAATGGTACTCGTTTTGCGAAACAAAGTTAAATGAAAAACAATTTGTTATGTATACACTTGTAGCAAATTGCTTTTTAATTTAAAGTGTCTGTAACACAACTGTTACAGCTTTCTAAAAAAAATTGTGTTCAAAACCCGACCTTGGAGGACTATATCTGGGTCAAAGCAAGAGATTAGATTTAAGTCTTTGTTACGTTTTTTTAATTTTGTAATTACATGACAATAATAGTGCAAAAAGAATACGAACATTTTTTTTTATTGTTGGGTTAATGCTTTCTAAAAATTTGTCCTAAGAATGTACAAATCACCGCAACATTTGTTTACTGTAAATCCGCACAAACGCGCATGTGGGGACCCATTAGTTTTTGTTTACAAAAACAATCATATGTGTAGATCAAATGATGTGTATATAGTAAATTGGTAAATATCGTATAGAATATATGAAATGGGAGTATATCTGAAAGCCACTTTTCTAGTTGTTTAAAACTTTTGTAAAGAATAGATTTGAGATTTATTATTAAAATAGTTTTCAGATTTCTAAAGGTTTCCTGATTTGTTCCTCCATAAACAACTGCTGGAGGTGTCCAACTTGCTAAATCTGTGCCATATTACTGCAAATGGCGATTAGTAATTTAACTCATCCAGTTTTTGCAAGTTTGCTGCTTTGTTTGTTTTGTTTTTCTGTTTTATGCTGGTTTGTTCCATGTATTTGGTCAAGAAAGAGTGCTATAAAATTACCCAGATGTTATTTAGTTAGTATTATAATTAACCGAATGACGCAGCAGTTCACTCACAGACGTCTAAAACATAAATCTTAAAAAGGGCTGTACTGACTAAAGTACATGATCCAGGAGTTTTATACTTTGTTGGTCGTTATCCCCATGAATGTCCACTCTTTACCGTTTTATTTGAAAATATTCACGGTTTTGCTTATAGACCTTGAGAAAACAACAGCCAAAATAACAGCAGAGGCAACAGGAACAGCAACCACAGGAACAGCAACCACTGCCAGTAAGCTTTATTGTAGATTTTAACCTTTTCTAAAACTTTTGTTTTGCGTTTAAATTGTGTGTTTTGTCATATCATGCCAATGAACCACTTTTAATTTTTGTAATACCAACATACTAATTTGCTTTAAATTTGGGTTTAAATTACAGCATTTTAAATAGACTAGTTCCTGAGTAACTCAATAAAAAAAATTATCACTTTTGTGCAACAAAACCTATGGTTGTTTGGGTGCATATAGGTGAAATGTTGCGTTTCTCCGTATATTCAAAGTAGTTAGTTATCCAAAGTTGATCCTTCCAAGTTTAACCCTGAATACCCCCCCCCCCCTCTACATATTTCATTATATATAGTTAGCTACACAATTTCAAACTTTCAAACTGCATTGTTTTGACATGGGGCGGCATTATGAACACTTCCTCGCTCGCTAACTTACCGAGCTCGGTAAAAAAATCTTTAGCGAGGACTTAACGAGCGAGGAACTCGGTAAAGTATTTGGTATTACGAAGTGTCCTCGCAAACGCCTCGCTAAAGCCTGACGCAAATACGAGAGAATGCGTCAAAATCGTAAGAAAAAAGACGTCTGACTCAGCGAAATCGTCACGCCACACTATGCGACACCTTGCGACAAACAATTTTCGCCTGTCATTTATGCTGTTTTTAATGGAAATTTGCAATATAACCTCAAAATGTTTGGATTTCCTAATTTATGGACAGTTTGGAATTTGTTTATTTGATAAAGTAGCATAAGAACATCAAGAAACATTGCAAGAATTTATTGAAACGTGGACAACAGTTGAAATGGAAGTTTCGTATCATAGAAAAGGTGCAAAACATCTTTTGGTATATTTTTTGTGAAAAGAAAACGTTGGAGCTTCATAACAATACGGTAAGATCTGTGATTAACGTAAGTTTGCACTTTATAAAATGATTTACAATTTCTAACTGGTGACATTAGGCTGATTTTCATTTATGTTTGAAACAATGACAACTTTATTATACCTAAACACATGTTTTGTAAAACTTATTTTATGAGGTTTTATGGTTTGCATCTTCAATTAACCATCCCAATATCACATATTAATTTTTCAATTACAGATTTAAAACAAAATAAGAACCAGTGTCCTCATTATAAACAGACAGACCAAAACCATGATGCAGAAAGAGGCTTGCTGGACACACACGTAAAATAAGTCCAAATTGGAGCATTGTGACCAAAATTACAGGTCAAATTTGACTGCTGTAAAGCTGAATAAAGTACAATCAGCCTTAGGCACTTAAAAACTACATTTTTATTCAGTGTTAATACTGTACATGGTGTTTGTATTATGTGCATTAGTGTTTCTGTGTATTACCTACCTTGCATGGTATATTAGAACAACTCATTTGTCAATTTGTTCAACATTTTTGAGTTTTATTTGTTTTCTCATTTCAATTTTATTCATGTAATGCTACACTGTCACTTTTTGTTTCTCATAAACACAAGTACATGCTGTTTGAATAATCATGTTATTAAAATGGAATCACTTCAGTATCTGGCAATATTGTCATGCAGATTATTGCATTTATTGTGGAGGTTCCTCAATGACAGTGTTTGCAGGCAAAGATTTGAGACACATTACAAAACGGACAAGTACTTAAAAAAAATAAAAAATACTTGACAATGTTATAAATTTAACACAAAATAACTACTGTGAGCAGTAAAAACAACCCATCTTGACACGTTCATCTTATAGCTACAGTGTTGGAAGAAAATATGGAGGGTGTAAACAATTTTGAGTCACTACCACACAGACGGTTGGTACAATGGCTTAAATGTTTCTTGTTCTTCCAGCATCAGACACTTTATACCGGAATTTTTGCAATTTATTTTCACTGGAAAATGTGTAAATCCTCGTGAATTGATGGCATCAATCCAATACAGTTATTCTTCGCAAACGCCATTTAAAAATTAAATTAAAACCGACATTTACGATTTTTTTATTCGTTTGTACAAACATTTACCAACAAAATACGTAGCCACAATTGATTTCCGACGTGACTGTGTGACTTTGTCAACAACAATTTGGCGTTAGCGAGTGGTCTGAGGTCCTCGTTAGTTAGCGAGGAGTTTAGCGAGGTCCGGTTAGCGAGACGGGGGTTCGTAATACCAAATCTCAGCTTAACGAGGTCGTGCGTCAATACCGAGCTCGCTAAACTTAGCGAGATGTGTTCGTAATGCCGCCCCTGATCTAAACTTGTTAGACGATACTTCCATTATATATGTGTCAGGCAAAACTTTGTTTGTAAATATAAAGGGAATATAAAAAAGTCCCACGAAGCCATGACCTTTTGTTTTGCGGTGTAAGCGCTGACCCAGTCTCGGAGAGAGTAATAACTAACACAATATACATTTAAATGGTTATATTGTAATTTATATAGTCAAGTGGGGTAAAAAAATCACAATTTGTTTTTATTTTAGGCAACAAAAGGTCAACTTTTCTTTTCAACAAAGCTGATAGGGCTAATTTGATAGTTATGTGACATGTTTTTGATTTTTCGAAAAAACAAAAAAATATTTGACAAACGCTGATGTGTTTTTTTAAACCTGAAAAAGTTACAAAAACAACAATGTCAGGGGAACAAAAACAAATGGACATTTGGACCATTTAAAAAAAATTAGGTGGCAGTTGGAACAGTTGGAAATTGCTACCCATGAAAACTGAATTGATTTCCCCTTTTTTCCTTACTTTTTTAATTTGTACTTTTAGCAATGCAGGTATACTTTTTGGTGAAAACTTTCCCAAAGCAATTTAATACAAGTACATGTTTTGTGGGCTTAGTTTTTTATTTTCCAAACTTCCAGGTTACAAAAAAAAATGTTTGATCAAAAAAAATTTGGGCTGTAAAAAATACATTGTTTTTTATTACCCTATCCTATGTTTAGATACGATTTGGTTTCAGCAGTCTATTTTTTGGTATTTAAATGAAACACTTGCGGTCTTTTAAACCTACTTAGCGGTCACCCAAACCAAACCTTTAAAAAAAAAACTGACCCTATTCTATGTTTAGATATGACTGGAACAACATTGCAACCACCAAGAACTGATGACAGATCCGACATTGGTAAGTTAAAACAAAGCAATCCTCAAAAATGAATATACTGTTGCTGCCAGGCATAATGTATCAACAAAATTTCAGCTCCTTCTTTAGTTTTTGTTTCAATATGCCAACGTTTCGATGTCCCATACGAAACACCTTCATCAGGGTAATAACATAAATTGCAAACACAAGTTATTATAAAGCAAAAAGGGCGGCGAAACACACACACAAAAAAGGCGGTGGTAAAAAACACAGTGCGCACCAATGGTCGAGTGATAACACCTAGCTCAATGGTGCAAAAGCGACCGATAATTTATCGGCATTAGAACGTCCGTTTTAACGTTCATCATGTTGGTGTGAGAATGTATGTTTCATGTCTCCAAAAAAACCTCGCTTGTGAAAGTCGGTTTCTCTCGCTAACAGATGTTCTAATGCTGATAACTTATCAGCCGCCTTTGCACCATTGAGCTAGGTGTTATCACTCGATCATTGTTAAACATAATATGTGGTACAATGTATTGCTTAGTTGTATTTTGTTTTCTTCTGAAAATTCGATATCTTTTTTTTTACAGAGCGACCAGTTCAAGTAAACCTCAGTGGAAGTAATGTATCCCAATGCACCATCAACATTGCCGGACAAAACATGAGTAAGTATCAAACTGTTTAATGTTCTTATTTGTATTTGTTGGCACTAAATTTTTAAGTGACTAAGGCAATCCACTGCTTGTCCAAAATGTTAGTAGCAAGACTGCCACTTCCTAATAATTTGCTATCATTCAGCATTTGTTAGTTTAAAACAAAAAATGGCAATGGAGTTTTTGTGGAGCTATGTTCATCTCCACTATACAAAACTGGTCTCAGACATTTTTTTGTTGGACATAGAGCAAACGTCATAATGGTACCTGCTCTATACCCAACGGCATAACTGTAAAAAAAATTAACAAGGATTTGCTTCAAATTTATTATTAGTTTGTGTTTTCTTTAAATCTTTGAAACATTATTGTTTAAATGATTTAAACTGGTTAAACAAAACTTCAATTTAATATATGTCAGGCAAACAATTGTTTGTAATCATAAAGTCAACATATGAACTAAGTCTCAGAAAGCCACAACCTTCTGTGCAGCGGTGTAAGCACAGACATAGTCATAAAAACAGTTGCTAAGTTTGTTTTGGACATTCAAAGAGGGAGGAAGCATCACTGCTGCCTTCATTGAGCTTTATAATGACCATTTCTAAGTATACATACAAATTTTATATTGTAAGTTTTACTGTAGTAGCAAACTGGAATAAATCTGATTTAGTTCTTACTTTACTGCAAAAGAAATTTTATGGTTATAATATTGCCTGTTTATTGTTCTTATTTGTGGATATTACAACTAAACCAAGAATCTAATAGATTAAGATGTAATTAATTTGTTATGAATTGTTTAGATACGACTGGAACAACTTTGCCACCAGGAAGAGCTGATGACACATCCAACATTAGTAAGTTAAAATATTGCAATCTCCTAAATAGAGTGTGGTTTAGTTGAACTGGTTTTAGCCATAACATGCTGTAAGGGTGAAACTGGTGCACTGTCTTATTAAGTTACCTATTTCCTGGTATATTTATGGGGGGGTTTCCATTGGAGTTTGTTTAACTTTTGGCCTGAAGTCTGTGATGGATTTTGATGAAACTTTTACTGCTGGCAGATATAAACTCAATGGCCTCATTATTTGCCCCGCTAGTTTTGAAAATGTATGATAACTTTTTATGGAGCATCCAGTTTAACTAAACCTCAGTGGGAACAATTTATCAAACTGTAATATTTACATTGCTGGCGTGACATGAGTAAGTGTCAAACTGGTTTCAACAAATTGTTACAAAAATTTGCCTGTTTTATTGTTCTTATTTATGATTGTTGTCCGTAAATGTTTAGGTAAATAAGGCAAGCCACTGCTTGTCCGAAATATTAGTAGCATGACTGCCTCTTCCTAATAATTTGCTATCATGCAGTATTTGTTAGCGTTAAACAAAAATGGGCAATGTTCGCCTTTTTTGCTGTTTTTCGTTCGCTTACCTCTTTCAAGTTAAAATGGATGTTAGTTTGAGTTTTCCTGTTGGGGATGTAGTTGAAAGTTAACCTAATGTGGCATTCAATTTAAAAATAGTAACAATGTTACTTAGTTTACCTTGGTCAACTACCGAAGATAAATCTTCTTTAGCTCACAAACATTTTTTAAGAATATGAGCAGAAAAGCCTCGCGGTCAAGGCAGTACTCTAATAATGTCTTTTTCATATGCTATGTCTCCTTAAACTTTTGGGGGTTTTTGCTCTAAACACATTTTTTGTCAAGAAAGAGTGCTTTAATTTTTTTCAAATTTAGACAGATGTTAGTTATTAATCTAAATTTGGTCCTCTTAAAGTTTGACCCAGAATGACCCAGTGGTTGACCTACAGGCCCCCATAACATAATTTTTTAAAATGGCTGACTGACTAAAGTACATCATTAGGGAGTTATATGCTTTGTTGTTTGGTATAATGTAAGGTATTTTAAGAGTTTGGTACCTTTTTGAAAGGATTTACCCATTTTCACCTTTTAAACCCCGAAATATTCAGCCAGTCTAATGCTGGTTTGTTAAACGGGTTTGGTCGAAAACGAGGGCTTCAAATTGTTTTCAAAATTAGGCGGATGTTAGTTATTAATCCAAATTTGATCCTCCTGAAGTTTGACCCCGAATGACCAAGCGGTTCACCCACAGGAACCCAAAACATTTTTTTTTAAACTGCTGTACTGACTAAAGTGAACAATCTGAGAGTCACAGTAAGCCAGGCCAATTGAAGGCGCCATGCTGAATTAGCCGGTCACCAAGCATTCACCACCATATGGCAAGGCGTAGGCTAGAAAAATCTAGCCTGCAGTGGGATTCGAACCCTGACAGGAGTCTTTCCGGGACTCGCGCTCTACCAACTGAGCTACTCAGGCTCCATGGAGAATCCGCTGAAAGTCGAATCACAAGCACTGTTGCCAACCTCGTATGCTAATCTTAGAGTTTCATGCTTTGTTGTTTGGTGCAATGTAAGGTATTTTAAAGAATTTTGCAACTTTTTATTGGATTCACTCATTTTCACCCCTTGAACCCCAAAATATTAAGTTTTAGTTTTAGGCCAGAAATACAAGCCCTAATGTGCTGAAATGTTAAACAATTGTGTACAAAAACTGACCTTGAACGACAATTTCAAAGTCAAAGCATGAGATTAAATTTAAAGTATTTTTCCCGTTCTTATTTACTGTTTTTTTTTGTATTTATATGACAATAAAGATGCAAAAAAGAATACGGACAAAACTTTTGAAGTTCGGTTAATGCTTTTGGAAAGTTTTCTATAAGAATCTAAAAATAACCGGAACATTTGTTTACCATAAATCTGCACAAACGCACATGTGAGGACCCATTCGTTTTTGCAAGCAAAAACGATCATATGTGTTGATCAAAAAATCTGTAATCGTAATGTATCAAACAACATTTTTACAAAAAATAATAATTTAATTTGTTTATTAAACATATTTTTTTACATATTTTGATCTAAAATTCATGTCATTTTGTAACAATTTTATCTGGTAAAACAAAAAGGGTTAAACAAAAAACAAAAAGGAAAAAAAGTAACCTTCAAATGTGTCAGAATGCTATTCAAAAAAATAACTCAAAAAACAAATTATTTTATTTGAAATATAAATTTGTATTTTTTTTTTGCTTCAAAATGTCCATGCACTATCAAGCTGGTCACTAAACTCAGATTGGCAATGATGCAGAGGCACCGTTATAACCCGCTGGACTAAGATAATAATGTGACACTTCTACTCTGTTGTGGTACCACCATTATTTGCTTCACAGGAAAACATGTGTTTTGTGTCAGAAGCTTGTTGTAGGACTGTGTTTGACATCAAAAATGATTTGGTTTATTTAGCAAGCTGTTGAATACTTGGTTTTGGTCAAATCCTGTTAGCCAACTTGGTGCACCATTAATGAAGTACATTAGATTAGCCTTTTACCAAGTAGAATGTCACCGAAAATATTATCAGTAACAAACTGTCTATATCAAAAATGATTTTGTTTTTACTCAGACCTATTTAATGCAAATAATGGCCATTGTTATGACTTATTAAGATGTTTCATTTTGGTTGAGTGAAGAACTGGCATTTGCATGATATTACAACTAAATCAATAATCTAATATATAGGGTTTAAACCATGAGTGATTAGGCAATGTTGTTAAATTATTATGAATGGTTTAGATACAATTGGAGCAGCCCCAACAACTGATGACAGATCTGAAACAGGTAAGTTTAAAAATTGCAATGTCCAAAAGCAAGTTGAATCACAACCATTACAGTTCGGGAGAACAAACTTTTACATGAATAATGTAATAAATGGCTGTCACTGTTTTTAAAAAGAAAGAATTATAAAGTGATGAAATCAACAAAAATATATTTATTATGATCAATAGCCTAGCACATGGTCAAAAATATTCGGTTTCAATATCAGCCTAATTATATCAATCTATTAAAGCTTTACAGGCAATTGTATTTAAGTACTGATGTTTTGTTTCTTTCTGTTGTTATCGGTAAAGTTTATCATGGATACTGATTAGCTTAAATTTGTGGAGCATAAGGTTTTCTTTGATTTTGTACTTATAATTTAATCCCATCCTATTAATGTCACAAATACATCTAATGGAGACAGTTACTAAAACAAATATGTTATAAAATACCATCAAAATTAAATTTAATCTACATAAAGAAGTTTTTTTTTACTTTTGAGATCTTTTTTTTGTTTGTTTTTTAATTTTTTTGTTTTTTGTTTTTTTAGATTTACAACTGGTTAAAAAGCATTTAAAAGAGTCAGCTGAAAAGCAATGCTCGTCGAAAAACTTTCTAAAATTAACAAAACAGAAAATTGAGGTTTGTCGGATGGAAATAACAGACAAACCAAATAGAAAAATTCAACCAGCAGAATATGAAACAGCTAAGAAACGGGCAAAACTTGCAAAATCATCAAAAAACTGGGAAGAGGAGGGACATTACAAAAGAAGAAAAGATTATGAGACGATTGATTTAAGAGAGAAAAATGAAGTTTCAGTTGAAAGTTTATTTCAATTAGGTAAACAGCAAGCAAGTAAAAATGGTGAACCTGAATGCCAAGAAAATGTGGTTGCCCTAATTGGACAGCCAGGAATTGGAAAAACAACACTTTCCAAAGTTATCGCGGAGAATATACTTCAGGATAAGATGGAAAACATAACAAATATGGATTGGGTATTTTACATTTGTGTCAAAGATATTAACTTTCAAAAACCAGTAACACTGGTTGATTTTCTGTTCAAATATTCTTTGGATGTCACCCAATACAACAAGTTAATTGGTGCAGAATTCCCTTTACAAGAAACAATACTGCGACAAATTTTAGAATCTAAAAATGTGTTCATTGCTTTTGATGGCCTTGATGAAGCTTCAACAGAATGGGATTTAGAGTATAAAGGTGGTTTGAACTTGCATGAAAAAACCAACCCCCTGCTTTATTTATTTGGTCTTATGAATGGACACATACTACCTAATGCAAAAAAACTATTTACATCACGACAAAACCATTTTTTCTCTATTAAGGCAAATCATCGACCCCAATTTGTGGCTGAAGTTTTGGGTTTAAACATAAAATCTCAAGAGAGTTTGTGTAAACAGATTTGCCCTGACCATAAAGATCAAGTGTGGAAAATCATTAAAAGCAACCCAAACTTATCTTACTCATGTTATGTGCCAGCTAAATGTGTGTTTATTACATTTGCTGTTTGGAAAAGTCTTAAGGAGGATTCTAGTGAAAGATTTCACTCCCTTACTCATATTTTTGCACAAGGATTTAAGTATTATTTTGCTGATGGATTTGTAAAAAGAAAAGTAAAAGATGAAAAATACATGGATAAAATTGCTAAGTTGGCATGGAATGGATTTGACCAAAAAAAATCTGTTTTTGAGAACGAAGATCTGGATAAAGTGGGGATTGACATTAAAACATTTATTAACATTCTTTCAGTTTTTACAACAGAAGAAAATTGGGGAATGACAATTCTTGACTGTGACAGAAAGAGCAGCTTTTCCCATTTAATTTGGCAAGAGTATTTTGCTGCTTGTTACCTTGTTTACTTCTCAAGTGTTGATGAGTTTTGTAAATTAATTCCTCAGTTTAAAAGTGACAGATGGGAGGTAGTTACCAAGTTTGTGTTCGGTCTTTTTAACTCTGATGTCAATAAAGTTGGAAAAAGTTGTTTTTTGACAACAAATCAAAATGAACAAGAATTTCAGGATAAGAAAGCAGAATTACTAAAACTTGCTTGTTATGAGATGAAAATAAGAGTAAAAGGAACTGAAGACATGAGCAGGGTAAAGCTAGTTCAAGTCTGCTCATGGTTGCAAGAAATTGATGATGAAAAATTTTATCAAGAAGTTGCCGCATTTTTGCCTTTGAAGATATATTTAACTGGCAACATACTTTTGACTGATGTGTCAAGCATTACAGAAGTGCTGAGTTTTTCTAAAACCAAGCATGACATCAAGATTTCAAAACACTGCAAATTTCCTCATGGCTGCTTAAAAGAGTTTTTAGAAAATTTAGGGAAACCCAACATACAGGTTTGTGAAAAAACAAATACACAATATTTATGATAGGTTGGTTGTGTAAAGCAGAATATATTGTGATCTCTGTGCAGAATATATTGTGATTTAATTTTACACATGTTGTGTAGTTAGTTTTTTAAAGGCCCCTAAAACATTTCAAAAATGGCTCAGCTTACTAAAGTAAATGGCCAGCCATGGATGGTGCATTGTAAAGTATTTTAAAAGATTTCATAACTTTTAGTTTGATTTACCAATTTTTTACCCCTTTTTCTTATGCCAAACTAAAGCTGTAACATTTTTGTTTCTACGGTGTCAGACAGAACAACTAGAATTGTCTTTGTCACAACATGGCTTCTTAATATGCTTCACTATTTCACATAAAGAAGTTTCAACTATTTTCAAACAGGCCTTGGACACTAATATTGAGGTCAAAGTTTGATTTTCTGAGTCTTTTTTCCTATACTACTTTTGTAAATGCATGTAATGCTACAATGATGCAAAATGCATATGGACTAAACATTTTGGGTCGGCGTTTTAAATTAGTTGTGGCTTTCCTTCAAATATCTTGATTTTACTCGATTTTTCTTTCCTGCAGTTTGTCCACCCTCTTTTTCCATTAAATGTTAGATGGATTTGGATGAAACTTATACAGATGGTAGATATTGTTATGTAGATGTGCATCCCACTTTGTTTGTGTTGATAACCCCAGTATTTACCCCAACAGCCCCCTAAAATGTTGTTTTTTCTTTCCAAAGTTTGTCCGACACATTGGAAGGAGTGCGACAGGGAGGAGTATTTCACTCAAATCGCCACTAGTGGTTAAAATTTTTAACATTAATCGATCGGGACAAAAATTAAATTTTACAGGACTCTTCATTAAGTCATTGTGGTTTCTTATTTTAACTGTTTGAGTGTAAACCCCATCAGTTACCCCACTAACCTCCTAAAACAGGTGATTTTTAAAAACACTGTCGTTATTGTTTGTTTGTTCACTTTTGTCCTCGGTGGGCGGGCAACGCTTGAATGCGTTATGCTCACAATGAGTCCGCCGTCGAGTTGCCTGTTTTTGTTGCAAAAGTTCGTTGATCATTTTTTATTTGAATTTTTCGGTTTTAGGCAGTTGGTGACTTCAATTTAGTTCAACCCATTGGGAACCACTGGGTTGGAGCAATGCCGCTCAAGTTTCTTGCTCATGGAAACACAAGTGACCAAGAGAATTAAAACCCATATTGAATGAAATTTGGACAGCTTGTAAAAACTCCAACATTTACACCACCACCCCTGCAACATTAGGAGACACAACCTGACAGTAATGAACCACTCCATGCTGGATGGTTTGTAAATTGTGACTGTTGCCTATTTAACATTGTCCAGAGGTTTACTTGAGCGCTAGCTTGTGCAAAAATAGGTTTGGCATGCACAAAAATTGAAAACTACTATTTATGGTGGTGGTGTTGGCTTGTTGACATATATATCATAGCTGTAAAGAATTTTTAACATTTTCAGAAATTTGTCATAATTATACAATCCTATTCAGATTAAATCATTGAACCTTGGTGGGAACAAAGTCACTGATGAAAGTGCATGTGCAATAGCTTCCTGCATTCATAATATTGAGGAATTGAATCTGCGGGGTTGTAAACTGACAAGTGTTGGAATTTGTAAAATTGCAGAAGCTATTTCAAACCTTGCACAACCAGTAAGTTTAAAAACAATTAGGGTCATAAATATTTTACTTTAGGCTTAAATAAGTTTATATATATACAGGTCCTGTTAGATAACTAAGAGGTTTTGGATGTAAAGTATTTTAAAATTATGCTTATTGTTGCAAATTTATTGCATTTTGTTTATCTGATTTACAGATTAAAGTACTGAACCTTAGTGGAATCGAAGTCACTGATGAAAGTGCATCTGCAATAGCTTCCTGTATTCATAATATTGAGAAACTGGATCTGGAGGATTGTCAACTGACAAGTGTTGGAATTTGTAAAATTGCAGAAGCCATTTCCAACCTTTCACAGCTAGTAAGTTTTAAAATAATGCTATGGCTAAAAATTAACTAACATGAACCTAATTAGTTTTTATCGGAAAAACAAACTTGGCTTTATAGGTTTGTTGACAAACCCTAGATGTAGGTTTATGGCTAAAAACTATTACAATTTTGGTCCTTGTTACCTATTTACCACAAATATGTTTTGTTTTGCAGATTCATTCATTGAACCTTAGTTGTAACAAAGTTAATGATGAAAGTGCATCTGCAATAGCTTCCTGTATTCATAAAATTGAGAAACTGGATCTGAAAAATTGTCAACTGACAAGTGTTGGGATTTGTAAAATTGCAGAAGCTATTTCCAACCTTTCACAACCAGTGAGTTTAAAAACAATGCAGAAGTTAATGCATTTTTTTGTATTTTGCTTGTTTCTTAAGTTTATGTGCGAGTTGTGCTTTTTAAATACTTTAATTTTAATCAAAAAAATCTTGCCTTGACCGTTTTGGTCACAGCCACTTATTTTTTCATGCAAATAATAACAATACCTCTGTAAACATTCAAACCGAGGCAACACAAAAACTTTTATCAACTTATGAATTGTACTTTTTCTCTTTCTGTCCGTTTTTCAAATGCTGTCTAACTTTCTGTTTTAAAGAAGATCTCTGTGTCTTCCCAATGGTTGACTACTTTGTTCTTTTAATGTAATATTACATTTTTTGCTGTCTGCCAGATGCATTTTAGCATAGGAAGTAGGCACCATTGATTCAATGTGTTCAGTTAGTAGTCCCTCGTTGTGGCAGGGAGGACCCTCTATATATAAACAAAAAATGTTGCTCAAAACACATCTAGTGGTCAAAGTTTCAAAAATTGACCAATTGGTAATTAAGTTTTTAAAACCCTATTAGTTTCCCACTAGCCTCCTGAAATGGGTAACTTTTGAAAACAGTGTCCCTTTTAAATAAAATTTGGACAGCTTGTAGAATTACCATTTAAAGGTGTCAATTGCTATGTTTAACCCTGAAGCTCCTACATTTATCCAACTAGCCTCTAAATTAGTATTTTTTTAAACAATATTGGAATTGAATAAAATTTAGATAGCTTGTAGAGTTTACCACTTTTATGTAGATGTTGATGGTTGTGTTTCATCCTATAGCTTCAACATTTACCTTATCACTATTTTGCAACAATAGTACACACAAAACTGCCTTGATAAACCACTCCATGTTGGCTTGTTTGTAATTTGTGGCTGTTACCCAATTTCACATTGCCCAGAGGTTGTTTGTGCGATAGCTTGTGCAACAATAGATTGTGAAGGAAAGAAATTGTCCATTATTTATGGTTACATGATGTCATCAAACAGTGGCCCAACATATTTATGGCAGTGATAAACTGTTCATGGTAGTGGTGTTGGTGTTGTTTGTTGATCGTAGCTGTAAAGAAATTTAATCAATTTCCAAGATTTATGACAATTATACTTTCTTTTGCAGATTAAAGTATTGCATGTTGACTTAAAGGTTACTGATGAAACTGCATTTGCAATAAATTCCTGTACTTACAATATTGAGGAATTGGATCTAGGGGATTGTGGAAGTGGTCAACTGACAAGTGTTGGAATTTGTAAAATTGCAGAAGTCATTTCCAAACTTTTACATCCAGTAAGTTTCAAAACAATTGAGGTCATAAATATTTTACTTTAGGCTTAATTTAGTTTATGGGTCCCCTTTCCTGAAAGGGGCAGATTGTTTTTGTCTATATTTTTTTACGTCTAACGTGGATTTGTTCCCATGTTTTGGTCAAGAAAGAATAGTTCAAACTTTTTCAAATTTACACATGTTATAGATATTGGTCTAAAGATGGTAAATGTGAATTTTGACCCCATTTGATCCATTGTTCACCCACAGCCCCTCAAAACGTGAAATTTTTAATACAGCTATACTTGCTAAAGTACTTTATTTAGGAGGTATATGCTTTGTTATTGTACCTTTAAAAAATTTACCCATTTTCACTCCTTAAACCCCAAAATATTTGTTTCTGTCTAACGCTGGTTTGTTAAATGCATTTGGTCAAAAAATAGCGCTTTAAATTTATTCAAATTTGCACAGATGTTAGTTAGTGTTCCGAATTTAATCCTCCTGAAGTTTGACCCCAAACACCCAGGTGGTTCACTCACCGGCCCCCAATACAAAACAAAAGGCTGTACTGACCCAAGTACATATTCTATGGGTTTCATGCTTTGTTGGTTGGTGCAATGTAAGCTATTCTAAAGAATTTTGTGACTTTTTATTGGATTCACCCATGTCTATCCCTTAAACCCTTAAAATAATAAGTTTTTGGCCAGAAATACAACCCCTAATTTGCTGAAATGTTAAACAATTGTTTGCAGTAGGTTATTCGTTTAGTATTTAAAAATTTGCCTTAATCCTCCAAATAGCTACTTTTACAGCCCATAATATGTGAACACTGTCAGCAGTGGCGGATCTAGAAAAAATTTAAGGGGGGTGTCCAACAATTATTTGGGAAATTCCCTGATGCGATACTGACGTAATACGATTTGGGTATTCCTCTTTCTAAAAAACGTCATAACATCATGCACCAAAAATGCTGCCATCGTAAGGTATCACATTTGTAACTACGCAGTGCTTAATGGCATAACAGAAATTTAGGGCTGGGAAAACTGTTTCACTATCATGGACGTACAAAGCTTGAGTTGCATTATTTACAAATTCAAAAACATAACCCATAGTTCCCAGCTTCCCGCCCTGTTCATTTGCGTTTCTTTAAGTTTAAGAAAATGTTCTTGGCGGGCCGCAGAACGAGGAACTTTTTTGTACTCAAACCTAAATTTGGTGTTTAATCGTCTCCACGTTTTGAGACCTGAGTATTATTATCTCAATGAAATCGGTGATATTCCAATTATGGCTTTTGGCACTACTATCTAGCATAATCAACAAAACTGCTGTTGCAAGATAAACATGACTGTCAGGTAATCAAAATTCATTAGTTGCTAAAAAAAATTCGGACTGAACGCCTTTTTGAAACGATGGTTAACTTTTTAAGTTGCGCAACTTACGAATGCAATAAAGTCGGTTACTTAGCAAGGCCAAGCATTGGCATAAAATAATGCCAAGCATTGGCAAGTTTCCAATTACAGGTACCTTAACAACATGGTTTGATTTACATCGATCAAATATGCCGTATTTGCTCGATTATAAGCTGCACGCTGAAAGTTTAGGTACTATTGTTTCATAATTCATCTTTCTGTTGTTACATATAGTGTAACTATTTGTTACGTTAATAACTGTACCCAACAGAACGTATATCGAAGTATAATCTGTACATGCATACAAGTTTTGAACCCATAATAATTTAAAACGTTTGAGTGTAGAAATAATTTCGGTATAAAATTATAATGCAAGCCACCCTCGACTATAAGCCGCCCACGATTTTAAGTCACACAAACGGCAGGTAAAAAACAATGTAAGCCGCGGCTTACAATCGAGTAAATACAGTTCGTGACCAGGGCTGCCACTTTTGTTTTAACGAAATAATCTAGATTGACCTCAAAAAATATCTAGAATCATCTAGATTGAGAAATAAAACATCCAAAAATATATCTAAACATAAAATAATCCCATTAAATGTAATATATCAGCCAAAAACCAACAGATATAAAGGTTTTTATTATAAATTGATCTATATTTGATTCTAAAGAAGCTTACTTCTTCCTTTTTATCACTATATTTTTTTTCTGTTACTGTTCTAACATTATAACGTCGAGGCTTTGTGGTTATCGTTTGTAGGCTTTTGCTGTTCCTGTGGTTTTCAGAAACGTTAAAAAACATCTAGATCCCAAATTTTACATCTAGGCTTAACCAAAACCATCTAGATCTAGCTATAAAATATCTAAAGTGGCAGCCCTGTTCGTGACAAACAATTACGTGTTTGGTAGGTCATAAACAATTTAGAATTGAACGTTTCAAACAGTCGGATTTAACATGGTTTAAATGCAAAAACAGTTTAATAATTACATTTAGTGGAGTCAGCACTTTCAGCGTCCATGGCGGATAATCACGTTTGTATTGTCAGCGCAATAAACTCTTCAATTTAACCCTTACGTCACAATAGATTATTAGATTAGCCAATACAAAACGATGAAGACGCACGGGTTTGGGATAACGACTCCCTGTAATCACACAGTGGTAAACGGAACGTTTGGCCTATTTAATTTACGAAAATCTTTTTAAAAATGGGAGTCTGCCCATGACTGTCAGTCAGATAGAAGTCTTAACTCTCAAGGTGGTAATTCACTTGTTTACGATTAAGACTTGTGAATGCAGTGGGAGAGCTCAGCTTGACGTCCAGACAGACACTTCACGAGACAGTCGTATTGGTGATTAGTAGGGCGATTATTTATTGACCTAAAAAAACAAACATTTTAACTTGCAAATTGAAAATTTTGACAAATTTTGACTTTAAAAAACTTCTTTATTGACAAAATTTTGACCTATGAAAAATTCAAGTAGTTAAATAACATCTTATTGTACAAAAAGTTAAAATATGGCTGTAGGCTACTCTATAGAGCAAAAGAATGTGCAAAAGTCACCGCCAAAAAACTGCGGTTAAAACACAACGAAAATAATTCAATACATTTGTCTAAACGAAAGATACTTGAAGTACCTAAAGAAAAACCGAAGCAAGAGCTACACCTAACCTGCAGCTGCTGTAAAATGACTTGGGACCTACCAAAATTTTGCATGATTTCAGATGTATTGAGCATCGGGCCATATCAACCTAATTATTTCACTCACTTGATGGTTTATGATTCACAATAAGTAGGCAATGGGCCAATTATAACAGTATAAAGAAGGCTGCACGGTGTAAAGTGAACAGTTCACTGACAGTGCAACCTCTACAACACCACGACAATGCAGTTTGTAAACAATTTTTACCTTTGTAAAAAATTTTGACTTTGTGACTGATTTTGACAATTTTGGACAAATTCCAAAATTTTTTACAAAATTGTGACTTTTTTTGACATAATCGCCCTAGTGATTAGACATCAGCTGTTTTTGCGCAGCTATGCCATGTCGTTTTATTAAGTTATCAAGCACATTTTCAGTTTTGAAAAATTGTGTTTAAAAACTGACCTTGAACGACAATATCAAGGTCAAAGCATGAGATTAAATTGAAAGTATTTTTCCTGTTCTTATTTATTGTTTTTTTTTGTAATTATGTGACAATAATGATACAAAAAGAATAAGGACAAAACTTTTAAAGTTGGGTTAGGCTAAAGTTGGTTAAGTTTTTCCTTAAGAATCTAAAAATAATTAGGATGTTTGTTTACCATAAATCCATGCAAGCACGCATGTGGGGACCCATTTGTTTTTGCTTGCAAAAACAATCATATGTGTAAATAAATTGATGTGTATAGCAAATTGGTAAATATCTGACAATGATTGTTCCCTATTTCTACTGTTACCAAATCGCATATGCACATGTGTGGGGACCCATTACATTATGCTTGCAGAAACAATTATGTTATAAATTGCCCGGAAAAAGATAGGGACCCAGTAAAACGTAGGTGCCAAATATATATCCATTATAAATATAGTAAATGATATATGTGATACATCGTTAAATATGATGTAGTATATATAAAATGGCAATATATAGGAAAACCACTATTCTAGTTTTTAACATACTTGTCTTCTTAGAAAACTAAGATGTTTTGCCTGTTAAGTATTTTAAAATTATGATTATTGTGTTGCAAGTTTATCGCATTTTGTTTATCTGATTCACAGATTAAATTTTTGAACCTTAGAGGAAACAAAGTCACTGATGAAAGTGCATCTGCAATAGCTTCTTGTATTCATAATATTGAGGAATTGCATCTGTATAAATGTGAACTGACAAGTGTTGGAATTTGTAAAATTGCAGAAGCCATTTCCCACCTTTCACAACCAGTAAGTTTTAGTAAAACATTGAAATACTTGAGTTGTAGTAAGGTTAAACTGTTTCTTTATGTTGACATAAATTTAGATGAAAAAACTTGGCATCTGTGGAAACACAATTTATGGGGAAGCAGAAAATAGTTTGTTCAGTTGTTTGCACAACATACAAGATTGGCTTTCGGTGTCAAAATCACTCACAAGTGCAGACTTTGAATCAAAATATGCAAGATTACCTGAACCTGTATGTGGAACATTAATATAATATTCCATTGCTATTCACATTAGGTTACATCACAAGTTTATTTACATCCAGAAACCCAAACTGAATGGTGTGTATATGTCGTAAACTGCAATGGATACCAGCTTAATCGTTCAGTCAGTGGCAAAAAACATTTGCTCCAACTAAAGAAACCCAAACTAAAAATAACCTTCTTGCAAATGATTGCCTGCTGTGATGAAGGGAAAATAACATGTTCTGCTACAGGACAGAATAATTACAGACATATTAAATAAATTGAAAAGAAAGCAAAGAAAAATATTGTTTGCTTGTTTCTGCAACAAACTTGTTGTGTATGAAACAGACACAATTGCAGACATCGGATCCAAGTGCTGAAACTACCTGGACCAGTAAGTGATAGATTTTGTTTGTTTGTAATTTATTCTGTTATGTCTTGTATATTTTGGTGCTGACCATTAACTCTTCTGTTCAGCTCATTATTTTCAACAAATACAATCTCCAGAGAAGATAAACTGCTGAATTCTCGTAATCCTTGCAAGTAAGGTACAATGTAGTTTTTTTTTGTCATTTTCAAACACTTGCAGTTTTCTTTAACTGTCTGTTTACTGTTAATTCCTTATTTTGTGCTCTTCGATAATTTTCATGTCATCTGTATTCCTTTCGGGGTAAAACTTAATGTAAGGTTTGTCTTTGTTATTAACCTATTGTTTACAAATGTACAACCTTGTGCCTTGTGCCAATTTAAATGCACTTTGTGCACAATTTTGAATTGCTATGTTGTCTTTAACTATTTAAATTTTTGTTACTATGTATAAGGTTTTTGTGGAGATTATCATACAATATAGCTGGTCTAAGTATGATTTCGGGAATTATTTTTTTACTGTGCTTTGTTAACTGAAAATCGAATAGCAACATGTTGATAGGCCAAAGTCAACTAGTGCTATGTATATATGTCATGAACCTTATGCTGTAATCGGGTTGCATTATATTTGAACTTGCAGTGGTAAATGTTACTTGCCTCTGTGTATGTATGTGAAAACTTTACCTGATAAGTGTTTATGTACCACCCTGACTTTGTGACTAAATCCTGGACTTTTTTCTGTGTATACTTCATTTTAAATTGCACAAAATTCATATTTCCTGTTTGTCTGGCTTTTATTTTCCCATTTTTTTTGTAGACAAGTGTCACCATCCAATATCTAAGTGCAACTCCATTACCTAAAAACTCATTCAACGAAAATTTGTTGCCAATCTTACAACTTACAAATTTTTTGTAGACAGGAAGACTTCTTCTACAAATGATGCACAATCCTTCACTCCAGTGGTAGTCACCAACATTCCAATGCTGTCAAGCTCTTTAACTTTACATCTCCAGGAAAACCTATAAATGCAAGTAAGTCATATTGTTTTATGTTCTATTTGCACTTAAGTATAGTTCAGGGAATTCCTAAACTGAGAACTGCACTTTCAGTGGCGTAATTACTGACATATTTACTTAGACCAGTGGTTCGTACTCTTAAAAGCTTGCAGACCAGTAAAGTTTAAAATTAATGTTTAGGGTTGCCATGTTTTATAAATTTAAAAAAGTAAAAACACTAAAAAGTACAAAAATGCCATCCTTTCCAAATAAATAATAAAAATGCATCTGATTACATCACAATGTCCCTAATTACCACAATTTTTAAAATGTTGCTGACATAAAAACAATATTTATGATACACTATCTATTTAAACCATTTGACCATATCTGATAAGATACTGCTTTTTCAGTGTGCATAATCTTTAATGCAAGTTTGTGCACAGAATCTCTATTAACAGCAAATGTGGAAGCACCAAAGATAGCAAAATGGAACAATAATGATTATTGTAACATTGTCTGCTAAAGCTAAATTATGTGTCTCCTTCCCTGAAGAGGACGCATTTTGTTTTCTCTTGATTTCTTTTTTTTTCTTCCCAAAGTTTGTCCGACTCGTTTTGCCATGAAATGTCTGATGGATTTGGATGAAACTTACGCAGATGGTAGGTATAGTTATGTAGATGTACCATCTGCTTTGTTTGTCTTGATAACCCTACTATTTACCTGCTAGCCCCCAAAAGGGTAAATGTTGTTAAAAAACAACTAAGATAATGAAAGACGGTTGCGCTAATATGGGGCTTGATTTCATATAAGTGTAGAGAATATATTACCATTTCAAAATAAGTTATAGTGTATTTGCAACGACAAAATGTGCCAAGCCGACCTTCTAGTTTTCAATCATCAATTGTACTTTCGGAATCTAGATCTATTGTCAATGTTTTTTAACACAGCTTTTTTTGCAGCTCCACTCTTCCGTTTATCGTGCACAGGAAGATGTCTTCTACATATGACTGACCTTTACTCTAGTGTAGTTCTACACACCAAGCTTCGTTCAGCTCCTGCTCTTCAACTTGGACTTGAACAATTACAATCACCAGAAAAGGTGAACTTTGAAGTAAGAGAAATTGTTTCACCGATTTCGGTTTAGTGTGATAATAGAGGCGGGGTTAAGGTATTTTAATTTCATAAGTTGATTTTAACTTGTTTTTTAACACAAACTGCTGTATTACAATCATGCTGCTCTATGTCAGGGTGCACAACCTATTTCGCCTTTTTTGATCCTTTGTTTACCAATGGCCTCCAGTGCACACTTGGTTTTTGTTTAAAAATTACAATTGATAAAAAATTAAATTTATTTCCTAATATCCAACCACCTTGTGAAAAAAAACAGATTTCATTTCTCACTTATTCCCTAGATTGCACTGAACGATCTGTTGATCATTCTCAACTGTTTATGATGTCACCGTTATATTGTTATGCATCTTTGCTCTAACCAATAAGCATTCAAAGGCTGAAGTAATTCTGCTTCCCTTCTAGTATCGACAACAGCGCATGAAACCCCTTTTTATGTCAGTATTTCCCTGATCTTTGATCCAGCAAGTCCATATGAGACTCAAAATTTGCTGAGTTTGCCAACTTAGCATGGGTAGCTCAGTCGGCAGAGTATGAGTCCCAGAAAGACTCCTGTCATCAGTTTGAATCCCACCGCAGGCTAGATTTTTCCAGCCATTCTTTCGGTTTTTGTGGACCAAAATTTCGAGATAAATCACGGCTTTGGGTGGGTTTTCGAAAATCCACCCATAACCGTGCTTTACCTCAAAAATATTGGGGACAAATAAAAATCTGGCCAAATCTTTTTCAACTGAATGATTCATTTTTGTATTTTCTCAGATTTCGTTTTGCGACATTCTCTGAAGGATTGAATCTCCTATTCGGAAATCCAATCACCTTCACCATTGGCGCCGAGTTTCAAAATGCAAGGTGGTGCGTGCAACCACAAGAACTCAAATTCAAACAAAATCGGAAAAATATATGTTTGAAATGATGTTTAGTTCGCAATCGCAACACGATGCTGTGACATTTATCATAGGCTTGGCAACATTTATAAAATATTTCGTCAAGTTTCACCATTTATTACAATACGTTTGCACTGTACACAACAATGGCCCAACATACACTGGCAGACAATTGTGTGTTTGACGTCATAAACAAGGCACTAACTCACGTTTTGTGGTTGTTTTGCCAACACGTTTGTTCAAAAGCAACTTTTTTCCCAAATTTCTTCGGGTTTGACGATATTTTGTACGTTTCCCCTACAAACTAACCAAATTATCCACGGTGGCCGCCACCGCCTACTCGGCGCCTATTATCTTCACTCTTCGTGTTTTTGACTTGTTGTATTTCTCCGTTATATGTTTTTGCCGTTTGTGAAAGCTTAATAAAACAGTAATGATGAGACCCCTCTCTTTTTTACCCCATTTCTTTGGGCGACCCCCTTACAATTTAACTAGTGTACAACCCCTGTCTTTGTGCGACCCCCTTACAACTTAACTAGTGTAAGAGCCCTTTAATTTGATTGCTCTCTTTGTTGAAACCAGTCAAACGAAACTTGTGAAGAAACTTGCATTTTTAGAAAACCTCTAGTGCACAGCTATTCAAGGGCTTGGAATTACAATTGATGTGGTTTTAACAAACGGAAGGTTAAAGTATAGTGATAGGTGATACAATAGTTTTTCCTGGAACTGAGGGTCCAATTGTAACACATATCAAGGGTCTGCTGATGTCACAACCATTGCGAGAACTTGGGTAAAAAATCCGTATGATAAGTTTAATGAAATACAAGCAGCCCATGGCATTAGGATTCTTGCAAAAGAAATGGACTCTTGCTGGCACATCACTGGTTGCATGCAATGACGATGAAATCGAAATAACGTATTTACTGGATTGTAAGCCGCATGTTGAGGTGTTAAAAAAATAAAGTAAGCCGCACGCTGTAATTTTAGATACGATTGTTTCTTAATGCATCTTTCTGTTGTTACATGGGTATGACTATTTGCCCATATCTGTTAGTTACGTTGATAACTGTACCCAACAGAACGTATATCGACGTATAATCTGTACACGCATACATGTTTTGACCTCCAAATAATTTAAAATGTTGGAGTGTAGAAATAATTTCGGTATAAAATTAAAATATAAGCCGCACAACTAAACAATAAAAAACAATATAAGCCGCGGCCTACAATCGAGTAAATACGGTACTTAAGGAGGAGGTACAAGCTGAAGTAAGTGAAGCTCTGGGCAGCATTAAACTAAATGAACGTGGAGTTTTTGTGCAAGCATCCGCATTAGGCTCTTTGGATGCGCTTTTGGAATTCCCAAAGCAGTCAAAAATACCATATGCTGGCATCGATATTGGGCCTGTTGTATGCAAAAAAGATGTTTTTAAAGCGTCGGTTATGCTCGAGCATGACACCCAGTGGGCAGTTATACTTGCGTTTGATGTAAAAGTTGAACGAGAAGCTCAAGAAATTGCTGATAGTGTGGGAGTTAGAATAATCACTGCTGAAATTATTTACCACTTGTTTGACGCATTTATGAAACATCGTAAAGATTTAAAAAAGCAAAAACAAGACGAGTATCGCCAAATCGCTGTTTTCCCATGTGAAGTTCAAATTGTATCAAACTGTGTCTTTAAATCAAAAGATCCAATCATTATGGGTGTAAAGATCGAAACTCGACAATTTCGTCTCCTTTGCGTCCCAAATCGTGAAACACCGCTTTGCGTCCCAAATCGTGAAATTTTAAAGTTGGGCATGTTGACAAGTATACAAGTAATCATAAGGACATTGAAGTCGCCAGGAATCCTCAGGAGGCATGCATTAAAATTGAGGGTGTACACGACGAAGCCCCTAAGATGGTGGGATGTCATTTCGATGAAACTGATGTGCTTGTGAGTAAAATAACCAAAGACTCAATTTGACGCACTAAAAAGATGGTTTTGCGGCGAAATGCAAAAGAACTTTTGAAAGTGGGAAAATGTGACTAATTGTTTTTTAAGGGCTCTGCTCTTTTTCGTTTTTGCTTCTACATTATTCTCAAATTTGTCACACTGACAATGACTGAATTTTTGTTCCCAACTGCAACAGCATTTTGTTTACAATCTCAAAAATCCTTGTTGTTACAAAACCAATGCTTGTTACAAAACCAATAGATTAACTGTACAAAAATACCACGCTTTTGTCCAAGGTAAAAGAAATAAAGTTGGAACACTAAGACGTCTGCTAATTCAGTAAATCCAGTAAAAATATGTTTTGATGAAAATTTCCACGATAGTGGTGCTGATGTCGTGAATGACTAGTGACGTTCTTGTACTAAATTTAAGAAATGTTTGTCAGAAGAAAAACGTTGGACTTAGTTGGGTTTATGTCATGATTATTGCTAGTGATGTAACAAAGCTTTGACTTTTCGAATTTATGTCCCTAAAGCAGCCAGTTTTACAAAGATAATGATTTGCTAAGTTTAAGCCGCAACCAAACCTTTTACGAACGCAAGTTAGCGAAAAAGGTGCCTTTTGCATAATAACGTACGACACACTGGAACAAAAGATCACCAATGCATGTGCAGGCTGCCAAACACGGCTTATGCTACCGTTAGAACTAGTGATGTACCGAATCGTCTAAGTTGGATACGAACCGAAGCAGAACATTTGGTAGTTTCCCAAACAAATGAAAATTTTTTTACCCTACGATTTTGACAATGACATAAGTTATGCTGTCGAGTGATTGGTGTTACATTAGTTCTATGGACTTTTGAGGTTGAAATGAGTAATTTGGTGTAAAAATATAGGCAACAAACAATTTGGCCGGAACCGAATCTTTGTACAAATGACCAATTAGACCAGCGTTTCCCAACCTTTCTGGTGCCGTGACCCCATGATAACATTTGCCAAGTTGCGATGACCCCCAAGGTCAAAAAGTAGTTGGCTCTAAATTAAAATTTACTGTATTTGATTGGGGCTAGTGGTCCTTGGCCTAAAACAAGTTGGGAACCATGGCTTTGGCCGCCAGGTGTGTCAAACTCAAACAACCTTCAGGGCTAAAAACAAACTTTAAAGTAAGTCTAGGGGCGCACTACTGAAACATTGTGACAATGTAACATGACAACAACGAAAATTGAAAGATTTGAAAGAAAAAAGTTCATTACTGCCACTATATACAGATATAGGCTACAGTGGCGCAGTGTGAAAGAACCAACTGTGCTTAACTGCTTTCTCCGAAAATAATGGAATACAATGACGCAACAATCGCAATTGTTGATTATAAAGGTGGGCTATTTCGATCATCTTATTGAAACGTTGCGTATACCACTAGTAGAGAATGATTGTATCATCTGAACTCACTGGTCTGACAGGGTATTTCGCATGAGTAAAAAAATAACTTTTAAAAGTTACTTGCGGGCCGCACAAAAACCGTTGGATGGCCGCATGTTTGACAGCCCTGCCTTAGGCGACCCCAGTTGGGGTCGCGACCCACAGGTTGGGAACCGCTGTATTAGACCATATGACTTATTAAACCTACAAAACTGTACATCACAAAATGCAACACAATTATCATGTCACAATAACACCATTGTTTGCCTGGCAGCAAATCTTATTTAAACAGACTGCTATACAAAAGTACTGGTTGTTTCAAACAAATTCCATGTTTTGTTACGTTTTGCCCACCAGAAGGATAGGAAACGTATGTGAACATATCAAAAGCGTATCTGATTCAGTTGATTAAATCTATTCGAGAAAACTGCTAATTAGTATGTTTTAGTCCTAACCCAATACATCGTAGATCTGAATGTTTTTAATACTTTAAGTTTTTTTTTCTGCGTGAGCTTAGATAAATAAGACGGTGCTTAAATTCTGGTGGTATTAGTTAATTGGTATCGTCTAGGACAGGACTGCAGACATGGCGAACTGCTGATATATCAAGTTATCCCTTGTCCTTATTGCCGATTCCTGTGCTAGTATGTTTTTTTCGTCAAGGTACACGTAAACAAGATATATAACAATACAATGTGCACATATAGAAGCGTTTAATTCACTGTTTTTTCCAACACCTCTCTTGGCTTGGGTGATTTCACGTACTGGGCTTTGGATAATGTTAATGTAGAGAACACGGAACTGCGACTGTAGGAGTTGATTTCACATTAAGCCAGTGGTTCCCTACCTTTTTGACCTTGCGGCACCTATCAAACAGATAAATAGTTTGCGGCACCTTGGCAAAACTGGATCAATTTTTTGAGGTTTCTGTATTTTAAATAACTGTATAAAATAAGGAGCTAGCAATAACTGCGAGACGCGAAACTTAATACGCACCGAAACTCTGTTAGAAATAAATAAATTCCGCACTTAACGGGTTAAAGTTAAAATAATGATGGGCCGCGGTATTGCAATATTAATATCTCGCGGCACCAAGATATCAATATTAATATCTTGAGCATTGCAATTTGGAACCACTGCTTTGAACTACTCCTTATTTTCACTGTTTTTATATGAACCGTAAACACATTACCTGTAAGGTGCTAAAAATGGCAATATGTACAAAAATCTGTGCATTTTTTTTTGCAAACAATGAGTTTTCGAATGCAACCATTTGCCAAACGCGCCACGTTTTTAGTTGATACGCTTGACAAGGTTTAACAACGTCACGACCAATCAGAGGCGAGTCCCAATGCACTTCCAGGTCGTTCCGTCCATTGTAAAGTCATTTTGTTGCGGGATCCATGGCTGGAAGGTCGCTCTGTTACAAGGTAAGTTGCAACTATTTTAGTATTGTTTTAATCATCTGTAAACCAAAGCTAGATTTATCTTGTTGAGTTATTGAGGTTTTAGAATATTTTACAACAATGATATTAGTCAAACATTCGCAAGTTTGAGTATTTGTTTCTAAACTAATGAAATATAAAACCATTTGTGTAACTTATGGCAAGCAACAAACTATTTGTGTATATTTTGTACAAGTCTTAAGTTATAAACTAAACCTGACTGATGTTGTAACCTAAAGCACCCAATGCCTAAACCATCTTTATACGCAAGGCGTGTTCGGGGTCCGCCTAAAGCAAAACGGGGATTTTAATCAGCGCCGATGACATAAGTACTGTAACGCCTCGCACAAACCTTTACATTTTGCCTGTGGGATTTTGTGCTTTAATGGCAGCATTCTAGTTTGCTGCACTGTTTCATTTTAACTTTTTTGCAGGTTCGCCATCTTGCATCTCATCGACATCCATATCTTCGTCCTTCAACCATAGTTTTTTAACTTCAAATATTTACTTGTATGTAAACATAAGAGTCTGTCGTGGGACAACCGGGTTTGCGGAACTGATAGGCCCAACTTAGGTTAACTGGCGCTAAGGTGAGTGACCTATTCTTTGCCGAGGTTGACTCGTAAAGGACGTCTTCCTCGGTGGTCAAAGAATAGTCCAAGTCTATAGGAGTGCTACCATGTCAGCAAGTTGGCGCTAGGGTTACAACTAGAATGGCACTCTTTAACTAAGGTTAGGCTAGGTAACATAGGTGGGGTACGTTTGAGATTCGCGCGCCACGTAGGGCCTTTAGCTTAGATCGTTTTTCTAGCTAGGTGTGGCGCGTTGCTAAATGGCTTTAGCTAAACTAAGGTGCGTATAGAAACACGACTTGGCATGGCCTCCACCGCATGCGCCGGCCGCGGTGCAGGCGGGACCGAGTACCGGACAACGCTATTTCCAATGAAGGTCCAGGCTCGTGGACCAGAGGAGAACGGCTTTGCATTTCGCCAGAAAAGTCCCGTGAGCCACCCTGATAGGGCGCAAACTGTTGTTATTTTTTTCCCAGCCCTGCGTTTGCGTAAAACAAATGGGTCCTTACGGGGGGACTCGGAGGGCAAGGGGCAGTGACACGCTGTTGTCGACTTATACGCTGTAAACGTCACTGTTCCCTTTTAAACAAACGGTTGCGCCTGTATTAACTGTAAATTTAGGGCTTGTGGTTTTCGGGTTTTGACCAGTTGATTACGCATGCTTGTACATCCGGTTCAAAGTTTTCTTCAATAAGAAGAGGCGAATTGGCTATCAAGCATGTTATGTTAAAACTCCTGATAATCGTAATAAATCTGTAAAATAAATTATTTCATGTAACATCAAATCAGATGCGCTGATGCCCCTAATTCCCGTTTCACTGGTCAAAGCCCTTTTTATTTTACTCGTGGATTTAGGCTAACTTATTTAACTAACTTCAGTTTCGTATTCCTGATTGACCCGGCCACTCTGTCATAACGGGGCAATGACAATTTGGGTGGTTGTAAAACACGACAGACTCACTTTCTACTTTTCTAGGCTAATTTGCGACGGTTGTATGCAGGGGAATTAGTTGAGGCAAGTTTGCGTACTTTTACGTCGGCCGCGCAGGGACGATGGCGGTTCCAACGTTTTCTTCAGAAACATTTTTTAAATCCTGAAGCATTCTAACACCGGTTACATGCGAGAGATCAACGAAGATTTCATCCACCGATTGCTTGCTCTCATAATAATTTGAGCTTTCGTTTTCCCTCTTTCGTCAACCAAAAGAGTCCACTTTATCTATCCTTTCATTTCTCGTTAGTAAGACCAGTTCTTGGGGGGTGTTGTGCCTTTTTACATCAGCCGGACAGGTCATTCTTATTATTGTATGTTTCATTGTTTTTCGTCGCTCTAACCATGCGAACCGCCATCGTCTAGTTTTACAATGCGAAGAAATAACGGTTAGAACAGAAGTAAGATTTTGCTGTTTTCAATTTCCGTTTGATTACGCTGCTGTTGCGTTTTAGGTAAGCAAAATGTAGTTTTTCTAAAAAAGCATTTAAAATAACACCAAATGTTTTTATTTTTCAGGATTGGGTTTTAAATGTTGTTGCCTTTTTGGTTTGAAATATAAAAAATATGATTCCACAAAAAGCTGGAGGTATTTTGAAATACGTAACAACAAGTTATTATTTTTTGCAGGTTTAACCAATTTGTTTCTATTTTACAGAAGTATTTTTGCAGGTTTAACAAAAATGTTTATCTTTAGAAGTATTTTGCTAGGCCAGACATGGTTTACAGATAGGTGAGCAATGAGCTGAGTAACTAAATAAGTTTAGGCACAAGGAGTCTGTAAGAACTTTTAAATTGGGAGTTTTAGGGTCACTACTGGGTCAAATATGATTTAATGCATCTAAAAAGCATAGTAACTTATTTCAAGACACGATTTAAAAGTACCGGTAGATGGCGTATGAGCACAGTTATTAAGTATTGGTGGGGGTAAGGTGTAAAGTTACAACTTTAATATTGCTAGTTTTAGGAACAATTCTGGGCCAATTATAATTTGGTAAAGTTACTGACATCTTAACTTAGTTTAGGACAAGATTTAAAAAGCCGGTAGGTGGCGCAATAAGCACAGCTATTAAATAAGCGCAGTTGTGGGCTGGCGAAGGGTCGGTTGCTTCCAAAAGGTTGGGTATTCCTCCTCTATACAGTCTATGCTTTGCTTTATACAGTAGAATTTGATTAAAGCCTCAAACGCTGCTGAGCAATGTATCGCTAAAATTGTAAAAAGTGACATTTCGCGAAACATCAAACGGTGTTTTAAACCACTGTTATATTTTAGCCACATATTTTACACAAAATGCTTTGGTTTCCTCCTTAAGATTAGTTTTAACTGCACTTCAATTTTAAAACCTCGTGCGCACGCATGTTCAAATCCGCGGTTCCTTAACACGGGTTTGCAAACGAGGTGTTAGGACTCGAGGAATAGAGTTATTCGGCAATCAATTTCAACGTCAGGTCTTCCGATTTTAAATGCCTAATTTTAAGCGGAATTTGCAAACTCTTGTAATGTTTTAAGCGGAATTTGCAAACTCGCATAATGTTTACTATTACTGCTGTTTATAGTAACAGGGAAACTTCCGCCATATAACTCCCTTATAAATAGTGGAAACTGACCCACAATGACCAAGCAACTGCTTGGGAACCAATGTGAAGTCGGCTCAGTGTAACTTTATCAATGTGAAAAATCATAAGTATTTAGCATGTAGCGAAAACCGCAACGAAACATCGTATTTATTGCTGTTTGACTTTTCATGCGCTGAATAGGTTAGTAAGTAATGACTGTGTTACATCACGTTACATTATTATCTCAAATACAAAGCGCAATGTTTGTAAAGGTTTCGACCAAACTGAAAAATGTCGGCTTTAAGCTAAAAAAACATTTTGTTATCTTGATTTTGATTTCAAACACGATATCTAATGAAGTGGCTAAAATCGTCGTCAGAAAAAAACACAAAAAAGCTCGTTTGCTCTTCGCGCCATCTATCGAGATTCAGCTTAATAAGGACTCGACGTTAGGTGAGGTGTTAGCTGCAAAAAGCCCTCGATCAAAAAAGCTTACGTAACGAAATCATACGCAAAGTTTAATGACAAATGCACTAACAACAACTCATATGCGACAGAAGAAGGAGAGAAAATATGTTTGATACTCTTTTTGCCTATCTAGCCTAATTGATTGGAGACAATTCATAGATAATATTCCAAGCGGTTGTTAATTTGTTTGCAATCAAAGGGGATTCCCCCAAGCTCAATTAACCCAATTTCAAATGGTCGTAGTCAACCTTTTCGGAAACTCACATTTAAATAGATATGTTTTAGCACTTTGTGCTATCTGTTGAAATTGAAGTTGTGCCTGCCGCGAGGTGTGGTGTTAGCTGCTAATTTGTCAAGAAGTCTTTGATTAAAAACGCTTACCGTACGTGACAGTAGATTTTATCACAAAAAAATTGAGAAACACAAACATCATACGCCAGGTTTATTGGAAACAATAAACCACTAAAAACATAAGATGATAGAGATGAATGAACGATTTAGGCAATAATAATGATACATTCAGTGCACAAGTACAAATCACGTGGAACCAAATGCCTTAACAATTGCCTGATTGATTAATTAGTGACAATTCATAGATATTATTTCAAGCGGTTAACTTTGTTTTTCTTGATTATAGGGGGATTCTCCCATCAGCTACGCTCAGTGGCTCAATCGCACCCATTTTTCCACTTGGTCAGTCAGACGTCACAACTCACCAGACCACACCCAGACAAGTGAGGTGATTCCTGTTCCTGTTTTCCTGCCTGTACGGTTAACGATGTAATATAGAATGGCCGGGCCTCATTTAACCGATTACCAACTTAAGGTATTTAACATAAAATACGCAAATATACCATGTTATTTTATGGTATAGTATACACCATGTATTTAGTATTTTTATGCTTATGTGTTAGTTCAACTGTTTGAAACAGGCCTTGAAAGACAATCTCAAGTTAAAACAAGCCAGAGATTGGTAGAACTGATTTTAATTCTTTTTTACTACTTTTGAAATTATACATAACATTATAATGATGCGACAAAAACTTTAAAGGTGTTGATGTTTTTTACTTTTGTCAATTGTCATGAATTTCACAAAAGGTATTTTGAGTTCAATAATCGTTTTGTTTTAATTTTAGCTGCTTGTAATAGTTTTTAATTATTAAGGTTTGTCAATTGTTGTCTGTCACATCACAAACACTTTTGAGACATTTCTTTTGTTTATCATGGAAGAAGGCAACAGAAACGAAGATCATCTCAATTCAAATGACCAAAATCAGGTGAATAAATTTGGGTTGCAGTAATTATTTAAAAAATAAATAAAATATTAGTTTTCTTTTTGGATAGATAAATTCCAGTTTGAAATAAACATTTTTTTGGAAACTCTTCTACATTGCTTACTTGACTATCTAGTGTAGTTCTGAGTCTGACCAAAGTCAGTGGTTCTTAACCAGGATTCCAGGACCCCCAGGGGGGGTTCACTAGAAACATTCGCCAAGAGACATTAAGCCATTTTTCCATTCTGGAATGACCCCTTTTCTTTGGTAATGCACAGAATTAAGAGCGTGTTGTTAAAATTATGAATTTGGATTTATCGGAAGTGAATAAACATTCAGATTTTTAATGGACAAGTTTCCATTCCATTTTTGGGCCCACATTTGGGTCAATAAAATAAAGTACAGTTATTTATATATTTTATTCAACTTGCTTGAAGCTGAATTTGTAGCCAAACTACTAATAAACATTAACAATTCTGGAAGCTGATGTGCCGTTAACTATTTTTAGGATTTGACATTTCCTGGCCATATCATGTAGTTAAACCTCTGCCCTATCTATGTTGAGGTACGCAAATCCTATTTACTGTCTTAAATTTTGTACCGTTTATCTCTTAATACCAAGGAACACTAATGTTAGAACAAATCAACAGGCCAGAAATAAGTGATGATGGAACCAGTTATAGGGGCTCTACATGCTAACTACCTATGTTAGGGAAGAGGGTGGGATATGATTGTGCCATGATCGCTGTTCTGCATGAACACTTCAGGGCTGATCCCAGTTATGAGTTTATGTTCATCTTAAATAGTATTGGTGGACCTGTTCCCCAATTACGAAGTTAAAATGTGTAGCATACAGGGCAGGCAACGGTGCTTGTGATTTAACTTTCAATGTACTACTGCTGATGTAGCTCAGTTGGTAGAGCATGAGTCCCAGAATGACTCCTGTCATGGGTTTGAATCCCACCGCAGGCTAAATTTTTCTAGCCTATGTCTTGCTATATGGTGGTGAATGCTTGGTAATGGTGATCGGCTGATTCAGTATGGCGCCTTCAATGGGCCTGGCGTACTGTGATTTATATATGAGTGTACCTTGATTGCTGGTCTACATAGGCAGTTTAGGGCTGATCCCAGCTTTGAATTTTTGTTGATCCTAGTTTTTTATTAATGAGATAATTTGCGCAGTTTTTAAATAGTTCTTAGCTTCTTACAAAAGATTATAAATTTTAAGAACTAGGGTTGGGTCTGCATCAGTTTCTGATAAATGCCATTATAAACAACACACCACAATTGATGATGGGTTGCGCTTGATCTATTTTTCAGTCATTACTGGGTTATTAAGTTGTATATTTCCATTCCATTGATGGGTGACTGAAAAGCTACCAAAAAGATTGTGGTTTGAAGTGTGCTGAGGTGTTTGTTGTAATAGATTATGTGATAAGAACATATGACGCTAAAACCTGCAAGTTATCACCTAAATCTTTCCATGTTGATTAAGATTTTGATAGAAGTTATTTTATTTGTTTTGTTCATTTTTCTTATATCATGGATATAATGTGGCCACTAATTTTGAAAGTATAGGTTAAATTATGTAATTACAATTTTGCATTTTCCTCTTTGTTCTTTTCATTGTCATCAAATTATTACATGCTGTTTGCTAATTGCTTGTACACATTTATAAATTGCCAATATAGAATAGCCTCTTTTCTGGAGCTGAAATCGATTTAATGTGTGAGAAATCTAGATTTTTGCTGTGTTTTTAGAATGCATCAACAAGTGGACAACACTTGGCGTCCACCATCAATCCTAACCAACCATTCCAACTCCAAGAGCCAGAAATTCCATTAAACTTCCACCAGACTCATAACCCAAACAACAGTCTTTATTTCAACCAAGCTGTTCCTCCACCCCAACAAACAGGTGCATGGAATCAGTTTGATGCTGCAGCTGTGAGAAGAAATATTTCACATTCTCAGCAATTTCGACATCAGACATCATGGAACACTCGTCCCACCTACTCCTATGCAAACCAGCAACATTATGCTGCAGTGAATCCAGCTGATATGGGAGCACAACCATATGTCAATCAACAAACATATTCTCATCACTCCAATTTTCAGTTAAATGTCCAACAATATTCCGCAGTTAACCCAGGTCCAAGTGGTTTGCAGCAAAACCACAATCTGTCTCATTATTACCCCCAGCAGTTTTCTCAAACATGGTGGAACCAGCCACCACCTGCACATAGCCTATACTCACTAGGAATACATCAAAATGTTAGCTCTTCATACCAACAATCTGACAATCCGGCTCCAAGTGGAAGAAATCCATGTAACACTGCACATCATAACTTTGCCCAACAAATCGAAACATCGGTTGCAGCACAACCAACTGCAACACGGAACATTTCCCATGAAAGGCAACAACAAACTCCTCAGCAGCCCCAAGCAGGTAAAGTAATATGTAACGAAATAGGTTTTATTCCTAAGGAGTGTGTCAGTTTAATTCATGTCTAGTCTTTTCAGTGCACTAGAACCAGCACCAGCCCATGTTTTGGTGAAAACTTGATTTACTATTATAAATAGCATCCTTAGTTATAAACAAAAAGAGTATGACATAAGTAAGGAATCAAAATTGAAGCTAATCTAATTGCAGAATCATTTGCTGTTTCATAGCAATCCCACAACATTTTTAAACTTTTGTATTTTGAACTATGGAAATGTTTGTTCCCAAGTTAGTATCAATTTTGCTACAAAAACAAAATGATTTAACTTGCTTGTTATTATGCTCCCCATTATGGTAAATGTGTGTAAAACGGGTCAACATTTTGTTTTGTTTTAACTTGATATATTATCTACACAGAGCCATCAGGAACAACAGTTGAGCCTCACATCAGTGGTGTTTTCCACAATCCTACCTTTAACATTTCTGGACGCGACACAAGTAAGTTTATTCTAGGTGGAAGTGTGAAACGTTTTCATATGTGCTGCTTACCACAAAGGAAAGGTTTCTGTGGTGTAATAGAACTATAAAGACAACCAGACATATGTCACTTGTGTTTGTGGTCTGCTTAGGTTGGTGGTGTCTTGGGGGTTTAATTGTTGAAGACAAGAGTTACTGAAAACCATATCAAAAGCTTATTAAATGATCATTCGACTACAGCACTATGAGAGGCTACTTGAGGATTAGGAAAATGCAATTGAATTATTATGAATTGTTTAGATACAACTGGAACAACTTCGGAACCACCAAGAGCTGATGACAGATCTGACATTGGTGAGTTAAAACAAAGCAATCTTTAAAAATTTTGTGGTTTAGTTTTTGTAGTGGGTTACTCATTTAGTATGCAAAATTTTGACTAAAATCGGCCAACTCGTCAACTTTACAGCCCCTAATATGTGTTGAAGTGCATGTGCCCCTGCAGAATGAAACCGTCTGAAATTAACTCCATCCTTTTAATGTTACAAATACACTTGATGGAGACATTTACTGAAATAACTTTGTTGCAAACAAAAAGTGTTGCCAGCAAAAATTTAATGGACTTTGATCTTGCTAAGTTTGTTTTGACTTTCGTTTGTTTAAGTTTTTTTTGTGTTTATTTTTCAGATTTACAAACTGTTAAAAATAATTTGAAAAAGTCAGCTGAAGATCGATGCTCATCGAAAAACTTTCTAAAATTAACAAAACAGAAAATTGAGATTTGTCCGATGGAAATAACAGACAAACCAAGTAGAAAAATTCAACCAGCAGAATATGAGACACCTAGGAAACAGAGGAAACTTGCAAAATCATCAAAAAACTGGGAAGAGGAGGGACATTACAACAGAAGAAAGGATTATGAGACGATTAATTTGAAAGATGAAAATAAAGTTCCAGTTGAAAGTCTATTTCAGTTAGCCAAACAGCAAGCAAGTGAAAATGGTGAATGCCAAGGAAAACATGAATGCCAAGGAAATGTGGTTGCCCTGATTGGACAGCCAGGAATCGGAAAAACAACACTTTCCAAAGTTATTACTGAGAATATACTCCATGATAAGATGGAAAACATAACAAATATGGATTGGGTATTTTACATTTCTGTCAAAAATATAAACTTTCAAAAACCAGTAATGCTGGTAAATTTTCTGTTGAAATATTCACTTGGCAACACTGAATACAATATGTTAAATGGTGATGGATTCACTGCTTTTCAAGAAACAGTACTCAAAGAGATTTTATATTCCAAAAATGTATACCTTGCTTTTGATGGCCTTGATGAAGCTTCAACAGAATGGGAAATGGAGTATAAGGGTGGTGTGAACTTACGTGAAAAAAACAACGCCTTGCTTTATTTATTTGGTCTTATGAATGGAGACATACTACCTAATGCAAAAAAGCTTTTTACATCCCGCCAAAACCATTTTTTCTCCATTGATGCAAATTATCGGCCGTCATTTGTGGCTGAAGTTTTGGGTTTAAACATAAAATCTCAAGAGAGTTTGTGTAAACAGATTTGCCCTGACCAGAAAGATGAAGTGTGGAAAATCATTGAAAGCAACCCAAACTTATCTTACTCATGTTATGTGCCAGCTAAATGTGTGTTTATTGCATTTGCTGTTTGGAAAAGTCTTAAGGAGGATTCTAGTGAACGATTACACTCCCTAACTCATGTTTTTGCACAAGGGTTTAAGTATTATTTTGCTGATGGATTTGTAAAGGGAAAAGTCAAAGATGAAAAATACATGGATAAAATTGCTAAGTTGGCATGGAATGGATTCATTAAGAAAAAAACTGTTTTTAATAAAGTAGATCTGGACAATGTGGGGATTGACATGAAAACATTTACTGACATACTTTCAGCTTTTGTAACAGAAGAAAATTGGGGAATGAAAATTCTTGACTGTGACAGAAAGTGCAATTTTTCACATTTGATTTGGCAAGAGTATTTTGCTGCTTGTTACCTTGTTTACTTTTTAAGTGTTGATGAGTTTCATAAACTGATTCCTCAGTTTAAAAGTAACAGATGGGAGGTAGTTACCAAGTTTGTGTTTGGTCTTTTTAACCTAAAAGTCAGTGAAGTTGGTAAAACTTGTTTTCTGACAACAAATCAAACTGAACATGAATTCCTGGCTAAGAAAACTGAATTACTGAAACTTGCTTGTAATGAGATGAAAGTAAAACTAAAAAACACTAAAAACATGAGCAGAGTAAAGCTAGTGCAAGTCTGCTCATGGTTGCAAGAAATTAATAATGAAAAAATTTATCAAGAAGTTGCCGCATTTTTGCCTTTGAAGATATATTTAACTGGCAACATACTTTTGACTGATGTGTCAAGCATTACAGAAGTGATGAGTTTTTCTAAAACCAAGCATGACATCAAGATTTCAAAACACTGCAAATTTCCTCATGGCAGCTTAAAGGAGTTTTTAGGAAATTTAGGGAAACCCAACATACAGGTTTGTGAAACAACAATTACACAATATTTATGATAGGTTGGTTGTGTAAAGCAAAATATATTGTGATCTGTGTGGTACAGTAGCAAATTAGTTTGCAATTATTATTGCTTTCTTCTTAAAGAGGCTCGAATTGTTTTTTTCTAGTTGTTCCAATCGCTTGCTTAAGAATAAGTGCTTTAAACTTATTTAATTTTACACATGTTGTGTAGTTAGTTTTTTAAATATCAAAAGATTGTCCTAGGTATACACAGCAGTCCACCCACAGGACCCTAAAACATTTTAAAAATGGCTCCGCTTACTAAAGTAAATGGCCCAGAAATTTTATTCATCATATATGGTGCATTGTAAAGTACTTTAAAAGATTTTTAACTTTTAGTTTGATTTACCAATTTTTTACCCCTTTTTATGCTTTCTTATGCCAAACTAAAGCTGTAACATTTTTGTCTCTACGGTGTCAGACAGAACAACTAGAATTGTCTTTGCCACAACATAGCTTCTTAATATGCTTCACTATTTTATTTCAAGAAGTTTCAATTATTTTCAAACAGGCCTTGGACACCAATTTTGAGGTCAAAGTTCGATTTTTGAGTCTTTTTTCTTATACTACTTTTGTAAATGCATGTAACGCTACAATGATGCAAAATGAATATGGACTAAACATTTTGGGTCGGCGTTTTAAATTTGTTATGGGTTTCCTTCAAATATCTTGATTTTACTCGATTTTTCTTTCCTGCAGTTTGTCCACCCTCTTTTTCCATTAAATGTTTAATGGATTTGTATGAACCTTGCACAGATGGTAGATATAGTTATGTAGGCTTGCATCCCACTTTGTTTGTCTTGACAACCCCAGTATTTACCCCAACAGCCCCCTAAAATGTTGTTTTTTTCTTTCCAAAGTTTGTCCGACACGTTGGGAGGAGTGCGGCAGGGAGGAGCATTTTGCTTAAAGTGCCTCTAGTGGGTAAAATTTTTAACATTAATCAATTGGGACAAAATTAAATTTTACAGGACTCTTGATTAAGTCATTGTGGTTTCTTATTTTAACTGTTTGAGTGTAAACCCCATCAGTTACCCCACTAACCTCCTAAAAACACAAGTGACCAAGAGAATTAAAACCCATATTGAATGAAATTTGGACAGCTTGTAGAAACTCCAACATTTACACCACCACCCCTGCAACATTAGGCTGACAGTAATGAACCACTCTATGCTGGATGGTTTGTAAATTGTGACTGTTGCCTATTTAACATTGTCCAGAGGTTTACTTGAGTGCTAGAACAAAAATTAAAAACTACTATTTATGGTGGTGGTGGTGTTGGCTTGTTGTTGACATATATATCATAGCTGTAAAGAATTTTTAACATTTTCAGAGATTTATAATAATTATACAATCTTATTCAGATTAAATTATTGGATCTTGGAGGAAACAAAGTCACTGATGAAAGTGCATGTGCAATAGCTTCCTGCATTCATAATATTGAGGAACTGGATCTGAGGGATTGTCAACTGACAAGTGTTAGAATTTATAAAATTGCAGAAGCTATTTCCTGCCTTTCACAACCAGTAAGTTTCAAAACAATGCAATGGCTAAAAATTAACTAACATGAACCTAACTAGTTTTTGTTGGTAAAACAATGTTGGCTTTATAGGTTTGTTGACAAACCCTAGATGTAGGTTTATGGCTAAAAACTATTACAATTTTGGTCCTTGTTACCTATTTCCCACAAATATGTTTTGTTTTGCAGATTAAATCATTGAACCTTAGTTTTAACAAAGTTAATGATGAAAGTGCATCTGCAATAGCTTCCTGTATTCATAATATTGAGGAACTGTATCTCAGGGATTGTCAACTGACAAGTGTTGGAATTTGTAAAATTGCAGAAGCTATTTCCAACCTTTCACAACCAGTAAGTTTTAAAACAATGCAGAAGTTAATGTATTTTTTTGTATTTTGCTTGTTTCTTAAGTTTATGTGCGAGTTGTGCTTTTTAAATACTTTAATTTTAATCAAAAAAATCTTGAGTTGATTGTTTTGGTCACAGCCACTTAATTTTTTATGCAAATAATAACAATACCTCTGTAAACATTTAAACCGAGGCAATATAAAAACTTTCATCAACTTATGAAATGTACTTCTTCTCTTTCTGTCCTTTTCTCAAATGCTGTCTAACTTTCTGTTTTTTTAAGAAGATCTCTGTGTCTTCCAATGGTTGACTACTTTTTTTGTACTTTTAATTTAATATTATATTTTTCGCTGTCTGCCAGATGCATTCTGGCATAGGAAGAAGGCAACATTGATTCAATGTGCTCAGTTAGTTGTCACTCGTTGTGGCAGGGACCCTCTATATATAAAGAAAAAATGTTGCTCAAAACACCTCTAGTGGTCAAAGTTTCAAAAATTGACCAATTGTTGATGAAGTTTTTAAAACCCTATTAGTTACTAGCCTCCTAAAATGGGTTACTTTTGAAAAGTGTCCTTTTTAAATAAAATTTGGACAGCTTGTAGAATTTACTATTTAAAGGTGTCAATTGCTACGTTTAACCCTGGTGCTCCTACATTTATCCCACTAGCCTCTAAATTGGTATTTTTGTAAACAATATTGAAATTGCATGAAATTTAGATAGCTTGTAGAATTTACCACTTTTATGTAGATGTTGGTGGTTGTGTTTCATCCTATAGCTTCAACATTTACCCCATCACTATTTTGCAACAATAGTAAGCATACAAAACTGCCTTAATAAACCACTCCATGTTGACTTGTTTGTAATTTGTGGCTGTTACCCAATTTCACATTGCCCAGAGGTTGTTTGTGCGATATCTTGTGCAACAAGGGACTGGGAAGGAAAGAAATTGTCCATTATTTCGGGTAGCATGATGTCGTCAAACCATGACCTAACATATTTATGGCAGTGATAAACTGTTTATGATAGTGGTGTTGGCTTGTTTGTACATCGTAGCAGTAAAGAAATTTTATCAATTTCAGAGATAGATTTATGACAATTATACTTTCTTTTACAGATTAAACTATTGCATCTTGGCTTGAATAATGTTACTGATGAAATTGCATCTGCAATAGCTTCCTGTATTCATAATATTCAGGAATTAGATCTAGGGAAATATGCATATTGTAAACTGACAAGTGTTGGAATTTGTAAATTTGAAGAAGTCATTTCCAAACTTTCACAACCAGTAAGTTTCAAAACAATTGAGGTCGAACATATTTTGATTTAAGCTTGATTTAGTTGTTTTTAATACACTTGCCTTGTTAGGTTACAATGAGGTTTTGGCAGTAAAGTATTTTAAAATTATGATCATTGTGTTGCAAATTTATCGCATTTTGTTTATCTGATTCACAGATGAAAGATTTGACCCTTAGTGAGAACCAAGTCACTGATGAAAGTGCATCTGCAATAGCTTCCTGCATTCATAATATTGAGGAATTGAATCTGTGGGATTGTAAACTGACAAGTGTTGGAATTTGTAAAATTGCAGAAGCCATTTCCAACCTTTCCCAACCAGTAAGTTTTAGTAAAACTTTGAAATACTTGAGTTGTAGTAAGGTTAAACTATTTTTTTATGTTTAAATAATTTTAGATGAAAACACTTTACATTACATATGGTAAATTATTCTTTATGTTAAGATGAAAATTTTAAACATCTATGAAAACACAATTGATGAAAAAGCAGAAAATAGTTTGTTCGGTTGTTTGCACAACATACAAGATGCACTTTGGTTGAGAAAATCAGACACAAGTCGAGACTTTGAATCAAAATACTCAAGATTACCTGAACCAGTAAGTGAAACATTAACATAATAATTCTTTGCTATTCACATTAGGTTACATCACAAATTTATTTACATCCAGAAACCCACAGTGTGGTGGTTGTTGTAAACTGCAATGGATACCAGCTTATTGCTTCAGTCAGTGGCAAAATCATTTGCTGCTACTAAAGAAACCCAAACTAAAAATAACCTTCTTGCAAATGGATGCCTGCTGTGATGAAGGGAAAATAACATGTTCTGCTGAAGGACATAATAATTACTGACATATTAAATAAATTGAAAAGGAAGCAAAGAAAAATATTGTTTGCTTGTTTCTGCAACAACCTTGTTGTATATGAAACAGACACAATTGCAGACATCGGATCCAAGTGCTGAAACTACCTGGAACAGTAAGTGATAGATTTTGTTTGTTTGTAATTTATTCTGTTCTGCCTTGTATATCTCAGTGTCGACCATTAACTCTTCTGTTCAGCTCATTTTGTTCAACAAATTCAATCTCCAGGGAAGGAAGATGAACTGCTGAATTCTCGTAATCCTTGCAAGTAAGGTTTGTCATTCTCAGACACTTGTAGTTTTCTTCAACTGTCTGTTTACTGTTAATTCCTTATTTTGTGCCATTCAATAATTTTCATGTTGTCTGTATTCCTTTCGGGGTAAAACTTAATACAAAGTTTTGTCTTTGTTATTAACCTATTGTTTTCAAATGTACAACCTTGTGCCTTGTGTCAATTTAAATGCACTTTGTGCACAATTTTGAATTGCTATGTTGTCTTTAACTATTTAAATTTTTGTTACTATGTATAAGGTTTTTGTGGAGATTAGCATACAATATAACTGGTCTAAGTATGATTTCTGGAATTATTATTTTTTACTGTGCTTTGTTAACTGAAAATTGAATAGCAACATGTTGATAGGCCAAAGTCAACTAGTGCTATGTATATATGTCATGAACCTTATGCTGTAATCAGGTTGTATTATATTTGAACTTGCAGTGATAAATGTTACTTACCTTTGTGTGTGTATGTGAAAACTTTACCTGATAAGTGTTTATGTGCCACCCTGACTTTGCAACTAAAACCTGAGTTTTGTTCTGTGTATATTTCATTTTTAAATTGCACAGAATTCATTTTTCCTGTTTGTCTGGTTTTTATTTTCCATTTTTTTTTCACCCAATGTATAGACAAGTGTCACCATCCAATATCTAAGTTCCACTCTATTACCTAAAAACTTATTTAACCAAATATTTTTTGCCAATTTTACAACTTACACATTATTTTATAGACAGGAAGACTTCTTCTACAAATGACCCACAATCCTTCACTCTAGTGGTGGTCACCAACATTCCACTGCTGTCAAGCTCTTCTTCTTTACAGTCTCCAGGAAAACCTAAAAATGCAAGTAAGTCATATTGTTTTATGTTCTCTTTGCACATTGGTTTAGTTCAGGGAATTCTTAAACTAAGGACTGCACTTTCAGTGGCATAAATACTGACATATTCATTTAGACCAGTGGTTCTTACTCTTTAAGCTGTAGGACCAGTAAAATTTCAAATTAATGTTTAGGTCTTTCATGTTTTAATAATTTAAAAAAGTCTGTAACATTACCTGCTAAATTATGTGTCCCCTTCCCTGAAGAGGATACATTTTGATTTTACTTGATTTCTCTTTATTCTTCTCTGCAGTTTTCTGACTTGTATTGCTCTGAAATGGGTTTAGATGGAACTTACACAGATGGTAGATATAGTTATGTAGATGTACCATCCGCTTCGTTTGTCTAGATAACCCTACATATTTACCTGCTAGCCCCCAAAAGGGTAAATGTTGTTAAAAACAACTAACGTTATGAAAGAAAACATGGGACTCAATACCATAGAAATGTAGAGAATATATTACCATTTTAAAATAGGTTATAGTGTATGTGCAATGGCAAAATGTCCTATGCCACCCTTCTAGTTTTCAATCATTAATTGTACTTTCGAAATCTAGATTTATTGTCAATGTTTTTTAACACAGCTTTTTTGCAGCTCCACTCTCCCGTTTATCGTGCACAGGAAGACGTCTTCTACATATGACTGACCCTTGCTCTAGTGTAGTTCTACACACCAAGCTAGCCAGCTCCTGCTCTTTAACTTGGACTTCAACATTTACAATCTCCGGAAATGTGAACTTTCAAGTAAGTGAAAATATTTCACTGATTTAGGGTTAACTGTGATAATAGAGTTGGTGTTAAAGTATTTTTCACTTCATAATTTCGTTTTTATTTTGTTTTCTAGCATTTACTGCTGAATTACAATCATGTTGCTCTTTTTCAGGGAGGGCAACCTATTTGCCGCATCACAGATTTTTAACCAACTCCTGCCAGTTCTTGTTTCATGATATTTTTGTGACTTTTTTATCATCAATTACGTAAATGTCCCACAATTTCCAGAAAGATTGACATTCAAGTAAGTAATGATTTAGAATGTATTTGCAAAACTTTATTTGGTCCTAGGATTGATTCACTGTGATTTAACACCAAAGTCTTCTCTTCAGTATAAAAAGTAGAAAATATTGTCCATGAAATTTGTCCTTTTCTAACGAACATTAGATATACTTTTAATACATTGTAGTGATGGGACGATACCAGGTTTTGAAGCGAATACCGATACTGAGTACGAGTACCACATGTATATACCTTTGATACCGAGTACGATTACCGAGTACTTAGGTCAGGGGTATCCAAAGTGCGGCCCATGGGCCAAATATGGCCCCCGGCGAAACTTCACATGGCTCGTGGCTGTTTTTTTAAATGGTGTTGCGTATGGCTCGCAATACTTTGGATTAAGTTTTTGTTGCGACATCATGCAAAAGCTTTCCATGGAACTTCATTTACCGGTAAAAAGGAAGTGTACATGGTGCTGACGTCACAAAATCCCACAATTTCCTCCAATACAGTATATTTCTGTTCTGATTCTATAAAAACGTTTGCCCGCGGGCGTTCTCACCTGGTAAAAATTGGCCCTTATTTAAAAAAGGTTTGGACACCCCTGGCTTAGGTATAGTGTTGTACTTAGTTGTATATCAATGGCTAATTTATCTTCCATGGTTGGGGTACAGGCGTGCACACACACATGCTGAGAAATGTAATCACCATACAAAAGCGAAAAAAAATATGTAATCTGGCTGAACTTTTTTTCCAATTTTGTGCTGTCCGAAGCAAATGTTGGCATAAAGTTGCCCGTATTCTTATGGTGTAAATCTGTCTTTGGTACTCGCATGTTGGAATCAAAAACTGAGGCAAAATAATTCGATACCGAGTACGAGTATCGATACCACTGATATCGTTCGATACAGGGTGCTCGTCCCATCACTAATGCATTGTATTGGTAAAGTCCTTGGACTAAAATCAAACCCCCAAAAAATAAAACAATTCGTGTTTTCATTTTTTTTTGTTCCCTGCAATTTTATTTGGACCTTTAGTGATGAAGGTTACTCACCTCTATTGTAGATTAAACGCAAATAACGCAGCTAAACTATTTATGCTTGCTTAGGGATGGGCCAAAACTGCAAATGTTCTGTTTGGTCGAGCACATAGCATCTCATGTACAGCTTAGCTCGATGCATTGTGACGCCACAACAGTCCCACTTCCATGCTAATTTGTAGATTTTCAAGGTCTCTTATGTCACCAGCGGTGTATTAAGTTGTACAGGCCCCAATAATGCGCATCATTTTAACATCTAGCGCATTTTAAAACAGTCATTTTGTGCTTGGATACCCTTTTGAACACTAGTTTCGTACACAGGGCATGGATATGCAAATTTATTGCTCCGTTCTCAGCAGAGCACCGAGCATCAAAAACAGCCATGCTCGGTACCAATTACTCGGGTTCTGGCTCGGCTCAGCCTATCCCTACAATTAAACAAAAATCATTGAACCAAATTTATATTGTCCGTTTTTCAACTTTACCCAATTTATTGTCATCAACAGAAATACTTCTACTCCACATGAATGGTAATCCCTCACACCAGTGCTGGTCACCAACACTTCAGTCAAGCTGATGATGTTTAACTTCAACTTGGACCTGCAAGTGTGATCGTGATTTGAAGCGACATAAAACCGGTTGGTTTATATTTTAAAACTTCAGAGTAATAATGAAATACTTAAGCAGTGTTGCAACTAGCAGGAAATTTAAGAAACAATCTACCAATATTGTTGGTCCAAAAAACATTGTGATTTTTCATGAGCACTTCAATCAGCCATGAACCAAAAAAACTACAACAGTGTATGTGCGATGTGCAAAGTCATCTTCTAGTGCAGGGGTCTCAAACATGTGCTGCCCTCCAGTGGTTTTTGTGCAGCCCCCTTTTAAGCATTTTAACTTGGGTTTTAATAGAGGCCAAGTAAAGATTTTTAGTTGAACTTGGTAACAAATGGTAACAAACTTATTCTGAAGTTTATTTTCAGTCGTAAATACAGAGACCCATGTTCTAGTTGATTTTGATGATGCTTTCGTAGCTGGTAGATATTGTCATGTAGAAGCTCGTTAATTTGGTTAGGTTTGGTTCTAGTTATTTAAATAGAGTGCAGTGAATCCATCGTATTTAAACGATCAGTCATCAATTTTACAAAAACTTTCCAATACAATTAATCTCATGTTTTGTTTGCAGGTTTCCAAAGTTACCTAATCATCTTCCATATTTTCCTGAACGAGCTGCAAAGTCTGATTCTTATCTACCAAGATCACCAGTGTATAAATTCATCGGATGTAAGTGTTTGTGCTGATTTTTGTTTGTTAACTTCTATTCTGGCAATAACCTGTTCAAAACTGGGATTTACCTCAAAATTTTGGCCCCTAAAAACCCCAAAAAATGATTAGGTTTTTGGTTGTTCAAAAATCAGGTTAAACTTTTGCATTTGAGATTCAGATTTAAACCAATTTGCAAATTTGCTGGGAGGCAGAAACCGGCCCTAACCTGTTTGAAAAAAAATTATTGCAGCGAAATCTGTTCGAACATAACTTTTATCTTTTCATGTTTTTTTTAGATTTCATTTTGTGGCTTTTTCTGGTGACTTGAATCTCTTCTTTGGATGTTCGATAATCTTTACTCTTCTTGTTTTTTTATTGGTTGTTTTTTTATGTGATACATTTTTGTCTTTTATCAAAGTTTACAGAGTATACCCAAGGATTTAGATCTAGCAAGTGATCAGTCGTTACACTGTTGTCATATCCTTTATAAACAACATATACCGTTCCTACTAATCATCAAATAAGTTTTGCCCCTATTTATTCTATTCCCACCATTCTTTAACCTTGTGAGCATTCTGTAAATTCATCATTCCCAACTCAAAGCGTGTTTACTTATCTTACTGGTGATATGAGTGTAGTGGTTGACACGCGAAAGCATTAACATTATGAACTTAAAAAATTGCCCAAAGCCACATATGCCATTTAAACGTAGCGTATTTTTGTGTGTCCTAAATTTCATGTTTGTGTTGGTGATTTAGTGTTCCCTGGTGAAATTTTGTACCACGTGTTTTGCGCTATATAAGAATTTGCGTTTCGTTTAATAAAACACTTCACACTCTGCACCAGATTTGCTAGCGGGCCCAAAGAAGCCCGGCCCGAACCCGAAACGTTTTTGAGAAGCCCGTTTAGGCCCGAAATTTTGATTGACAGTTCTATATCCAAGAGAAAGACAATAAGCACAATGTGCAATAGCAGACAATGGCGTAAACAATATGTTTTTGAGTAGGGTGGGCATTAGGTCAAAGCCAGAGACTTGTTGCTTAGCTGAGTGATTTTATTTTAAAAAATGGCAGACACGGGACGTAAAGTCAGGCCCGTTTTCTGACAAATACCTAAGCCCGAACCCGGCCCGACTTGCAACTCTGCTCTGCGCTCCGGAGCTTACAGGAGGGCCGCACATCAAGCACACAATAATTCAAATTTCCAGCGTGTACTAGATAATCACAAATACAAGCGGATATGAATTACCATAGCAGATACACATTAGTGTAGCGGTGGAGCCTATGGTTTACATCGCACTTCAAACAGGAAACTGAAAGAGCAAAAGTTCCAACACAATGAACACTCCAATAGCCATATTTGTGGAAAAATAGCTGGACAAAGATGAATCGCTGCACAAAATATTAGAAAAGGGCCGCATGCGACCCGCGGGCCACAGGTTGCCCACCCCTGCTCTAACGGAAAGTTAATCATGAAGTCGCATTTAAGTAACGCTATTCAGACAAAATGAGAATTATAAGAGATATCGGTGCTGATCAGCAGACGGGATTTAGAGAACCATGAAGCGCTTCAATCTCGTTCGAGGCGCCTATCTCGGCAGCAAACCGAACAAAAACGTAAGTATCACTTTAAATTATGTCATTGGGTAATTTTATACGTTTATGAAATAAATCTAATGCTTTCGCATGTCAACCAGAACAGCACAAACCTTGTTTATTATTTTGTTCATGCTTGTAGCAATGTGTTTATATTTTTAGTTATTCAATGTGTTAGGTTTCACCATTGGAGCAAACCGCATCTTTACCATAGCAGTTCAGGGCCTCAGAACTGCATTCCGACTGATGATGGATAAGCTGCTTGAACCTGCGCAAACGGTTTGTGTTATCGCTGTGTGCGGGTTTCTGATTTGAAAAAGCTGGTTCAATTGCCAAAAATAAATGATGACACGCTATTTGCCTTCAATTTAAACGTTTATTACATGGTTATGATTGCATGTTATGTTTTATTGTGTTTAAATATTGTAATTAATTGCATTTAAAATGTACATTTACCCTAGCACAGCGGACTACATGTCATAGAAACATGAAATTGAGATAAACATGCCACCAATCTATTCAACAACACCCAGAACAATCCTGTATAATACCAAGATGCAAAATCATGTTTACTAACAAAATATGATTTAATTTAGATTGATACAAAGCTTTTTCGATCTAAAATTGGTAACAATAAATTTATGTGGTAATTTATGGTCATCGACATTTGCTGTGAGCTGAAAAAATACGTCTAGTATATTATTTAGTAAGCTTAGGTACGCACCGATAATCGCAGTGTAAACGGAAGGGGTCGCAAGGTAAGGTTAGGTTAGGCGCCGCTAAGCATAGTGTAAACGGGCCTTAAGACCTGAACAAGGAACCTCGGCGCGATAAGATTTGTTAAAATTGTAAAATAGTAAGACGATTGCCCATGGATTGTATTCAATGACGATTGTCGGCCACTTGTAGGCCTATTCAATGTTAACTTTATTGTGTGTTTGTCAAACATCGGGGTCACCAGCGTTGCGATTTAGGTTGCTGTTGCGATTTGTGCTCAAACTTTTAATATTGTGGTTGCAAACTTGGCCCACTGACTGTTTCTTTTACGTGATCATGATACATTAAGTATCGGTGACTACACTAATACAAAATGGGTGACACAAATGCTTTAATTTTGACAGATTTAGCAGCAGAAGTGCATAAAGTTTATTTCAAGCGGTTGTTATTTTTTTCGAAATACTTTTCAGGTTTCAGGTCCTCAGGTTTTTTCACGGTGAGGCGAGCGCGTGGTTTCTGTTCCTGTTTTATAGAGGTTCCTCTAGATTAGAATACGCAATCTAGGTCTAGAATGTAATGTACAGTGGTTTCATTCACCCGATTAAATTTTAAAGATGTACTTTAAAATAAGTAATCTAAAAAACGCATTTCTTTCTTTCTGTATAGTCCAGAAAAGTGAATAAATTACGTTTGCACGAAAAATGTGTTTTGCATTGATTGCGCAGTTTATTGAAATAGATTCCATAAATTGACTGGTTTAAATAGTGGGTTGTAAGTTGTTGTTTAAATATTTTAAAGTAGCTTGTTTTGTTGAAAGATAGTGTGTGTCAGCAAAACTTTGTTGTTTATAACAAAAGTTCACATTTTAATATGAACATGATATTATATGTTGATTTTTACCATAAGTGATTTGGTGCAGTCGGTAATCACATAGCAGCAAAATGGCTAAATAGCCTGTTTTGTAGATGTATACTGTGTGTAACCGAAACATTGTTGTTTATGAGAAAAGTACATGGGTCAATTGTTTTATCGTAAGTGATTTTGGTGCTGTCGGAAATCACAGGAAAATGGGTGCCTGTGTGGTGGCTAAAGTCATACGAATTATTACAGTGGTCTTTCAACAACTTTGGTTCAGGGCCAGATTGGAAAGTGTTTTTTTTTGCGAGGAGGATATTTTTTTCGTCAAAATAATTGCGCAGATTTTTGCATGGAATTACAATTTTCTGCGCGGAGTGATTTTTCTGCGCTTTTGATTGGCAGGTGGATTTAAAGATTTATTCTTTCCAATCTGGGTTCAGGGTAAGCATAATTAAAAACACTAATATACAGTGTTTATTTGGTTAAAATTTGACTAAAGAAACTTTCACAAACCTTTGCAAAAGATAATATACAGTGCACATCTGGAATTTGTTAGAAAAATATTTGTGTTTTTGTTTCAATTTGGTCAAATGAAGGATTTTTGATTTGCTCCTAGCTGATTGTAACAATTTTGAATTAGTAGGGTTTGTCAATTGTTGTCTGGCACATCACAAATACATTTGAGATATTTGTTTTGTTTATCATGGAACAAGGCAACAGAAACGAAGGTCATCTCAATTCAAATGACCAAAATCAGGTGAATAGATTTGCATGCAGTATTATTATTTGTAAAAGTTGAAACTATTTAGGTTGCTACCTAACTAGGATAGGTAAATACCAGTTTAAACATTTCTTTATGTGATCACTGATTAAGTAAAGTGCTTCATTGAATCCAGACCGCAAAGTTTAGCAGCTGCAAGTGTGAGCTGTTATTTATCTTTTCTGATGCCAATTTTGCAGGCACATTTTAGAACCAGTCACATATCTAAAAAATTATAAAGAAAAAAATGACACAGTTACAAATGTGCCGTTTGTTGGATATTCTATGACAAAAATGCCGGTATTGGTGTTTTGTGATATGCCGCCTTGCCTGAAAAGCACAATGTGGCCGCGCCACCTGACATAGCGACCACAAAATGTTATAAACAAGAAACATTGGACAGATTCACAACTGTATTGTTGGCAAAGTAGTTACTGTTTTATTAAGTAGCATTCTATGGCCTGGCCGTAGTACATGATTATCAACAATACTACAGTTCCACCTTTGTGTCAATATTACTGTTTATAATTGCACTTGTTTGTATTTATTATTTAATTTTTGTAACCAGAATAGCCAAAAGTCTGCATGGTAGTATGACTACAAAATGTTTTTTTACAAATTGTTTTTATTTGTAACCTTTTTGTACATAAGAAATCCCCATAGACAGTGGAATGATATAAAGTACTTTTCAAAATCAATATGTCACCCATTTTAACTGGTATAAAGATCAATGTAAAGTTATTTCTGCTGATTTAATACTAATGTGCACATCTTAATAAAACTTTGCTTTTGTAATAGCATAGTATTTATATACTTGTATGCTTGCAGGTACACAGCCAGCAAATGCAACAACAACTGCAGCAACAACAACTGCAGCAACAACAGCAACAACTGCTAGTACGCTATATTGTATATTTTAACATTTCTAAAACCCTTTGTTTTAACCTTGAATGGTATTTTTAGTTAATATCATGCTCCCACCCATGACCCACCTATTAGTTTTTAAATACCACCATATTATTAAGCTTTAAATTTGGGTTCAAATTATAGCATTTTAAATAGAATAGTCCCGGAGTAACTCATTAAGCAAAAATTTAACAAGTCAGTGCATCAAATCCTGTGGTTGTTTGGGTGCGTAGATGAAATGTTGCTTTTGCAATATGGTTTGATTTTGGTCTTTTTTATGTTGCAACCTTTCGTTCTTGTTTTTTTTTAATATATACCCATGAATGCTCATTACAGTTTGCTTTGTGTTTCTACTATCACCTTTACTGTTTAAATATTTTTTTAATTAAGCAAATAAAAAATTTTCAGGATATTTCATATTGCATACGTGTTTTTCTTATCTCACATATATTTTTGTATGGTTGCAGGTACCAGACCAAAATATGGAGAGCATAGAGCAACAGAACCTCCAGCACTCAGCCCTCAACATCTGACACTCCAGTATGTGAGACAAACATACAACAAAGTAAGAATAAAATGCCAAAAAATGTTTTTGACACATGACATGGTTTGGTTGGTCTGATCTTTCAAAAATTTTATGTTTAAGAAATGTGATCATTATTTACATCTTCTGGGGCAAACTGAATTCAGAATTTATAATTACAAAGTTTTTGACATCTAAAGGTTTCTTGGTTTGCTATTCCATGAACAACTGCTGCCCTAACTGGCTAACTGTTTGCTTTATTACTGTATATAATAAGTAGCAGTTTAACCTATTCACTTTTTGCCAGTGTTGATGCTTTGCTACCATAAAATATATATGTACACAAATTCAGTTATTCACATAACCATTTTAGTAAAAAAAACTTTACACTGGATTTCTGGAAAAAAGTTGTGACTTTAAAAACTGGGCATACATGATGGTTTGGGCATACATGACCCAACAAAAGCAATTGCATTGCTGAATAAATTGTATATGGTCATTAATTTGGCAGTTGTCCATTTATATATGCTTTATATTGAATTGACACCTAAAATTAAGGCATTCTAGCATCTTCGCAAAGCATCAATTAATCACAATATGTTTTTTACCAGACCAAAGTGTTGCAAACAACCAAACAATACAAATGGGAGGAGCAACAGTTAGTGGTGCTTCCATCGTTGGAGTTCGAAACTTGACTATCAATTGTAAGCACATGTGTAGACACTTGTAATTAAAAACACAGATTTTGCTATTTGTGTATTCGCTTGTAACTTGATTTATAATAGCTAACTACAGGGTACCAAAATGTAATTAACCAAGAGTTTCTGCAATTTGTAAGAGTGTGATTTGAATTTTTTGTAATTCCTAGACCAAAACGAACAGAACTCAAACTTTAAAACCAAGAAAAAGATTGATGCAATGAAAATATCGGTTCCAATTACCTGATATAAACGGCAAAAATGGATTCGAATCTAACTGGATTCGAATCCAAATGATTCGTTATTCTACTTTGAACATCCCTATTTGCTGCAAAAAAATGTTGGTCATAATTAAGATTTTTTTAAGATGATTTAATGTGTTTGAGTGTAGAACTGGCTTTTGTAAACCAATAATCTAATATATATATAGGGTTTAAACCAGTGGTTCTCAAACTTTTTAAGCATGCGGCGTATTAAAGAACTAAAATTTTCTGCCGCAGCACACTTCACAGGTAAACATGTAATTTTCAACTTTATTATGATGGGTAAGGATGCTTTTAATTTCCAGCAAGTAAAGTATGAGCATTGAAACTTTATTATGCACACCAATATTTCCTCATGGAGTCCTAAAACACCAGGAAATGTTTGCACTTTAAAATAGGGATTATTTTGCGGCACACTTGGAAATCTCTCACAGCACACAGTTTGAGAATCACTGGTTTAAACCATGAGTTATTAGGCAACTGTAATTAAATTTTTATGAATTGTTTAGATACAACTGGAGCAGCCCAAACAACTGATGACAGATCAGAAACAGGTAAGTTAAAAAATTGCAATCTGCAAAAGCAAGTGTGTGGTTCAGTAGAATCACAACTATATTGAAAGTTCCGGGGTGTTGTTTCATGAGTAATAAACTTGTTGCATATTACTTATTGTAGAAAAAACTACAAACATTGTACATGGTTTGCTTCTTATTTGTTGTTTAAAATTCCTGATCTTTGTATAAGTAAGATTTTCAATTTTGCAATTACAAATGGCTGCCTATATTTAAAGAAAAAAGTGATGAAATGAATAAAAATTATTATTGAATTCAATAAGCAATGGTATTGTTGACTGCAACACATAAACTTCACATATAGCTTCAAAATCAGTCTAATTTTATAAACCTTTTAAAGTCTTACTGGCAATTGTGTTCAAATACTGATGTTTTGTTTCTTTTAGGCTGTCATATCGGCCTAGTAATTATGGGTCCCTGAAGGGGACACATATTGATTTTACTCAAAATGTTTGTTTTTTTTCTTGTTTTTTTCTTTTTTTTCTTATACCCAAAGTTTGTCCGACTCGTTTTTCTATCAAATCCTTGATGGATTTGGATGAAATTTACACAGATGGTAGATGTAGTTATGTAGATGTGCATCCCACTTTGTTTTTGTTGATAACCCCAGTATTTACCCCGCTAGCCTCCTAAAATGGGTATTTTTTTACCTGAAGTTTGTCCGACTCATTTTTCCATCAAATGTTTAATGAATTTGGCTGAAATTTACACAGATGGTAGATTTAGTTATGTAGATGTGCATCCCACTTTGTTTTGGTTGATAACCCCAGTATTTATCCCGCTAGCCCCCTAAAATAGGTATTTTCCCTCAAAGTTTGTCTGACTTGTTTTTCCATCAAATGCTTGATGGATGTGGCTGAAACTTATACAGATGGTAGATATAGTTATTATGGGTCCCCTTCCCTGAAGGGGACACATATTGATTTTACTCAAATTGTTTGTTTGTTTTTTCTTTTTTTTTCTTTTTTTTTCTTCTTTTTTTTCTCCCCCAAAGTTTGTCCGACTCGTTTTTCCATGAAATGTTTGATGGATTTCGATGAAATTTACACAGATGGTAGATATAGTTATGCAGATGTGCATCCCACTTTGTTTTTGTTGATAACCCCAGTATTTACCCCGCTAGCCCCCTTTTACCCCAAAGTTTGTCCGACTCGTTTTTCCATCAAATCTTTAATGGATTTGGGTGAAATTTGCACAGATGGTAGATATAGTTATGTAGATGTGCATCCCACTTTGTTTGTGATGATAACCCCACTATTTATCCCGCTAGCCCCCTAAAATGTTTTTTTTTCACCCATAGTTTGTCCGACTCTTTTTTCCATCAAATGTATGATGGATTTGGGTGAAATAGTTATGTAGATGTGCATCCCACTTTGTTTGTGTTGATAACCCCAGTACTTACCCCGCTAGCCCCCTAAAATGTTTTTTTACCCCCCAAAGTTTGTCCGACTCGTTTTGCCATCAAATGTTTAATGGATTCGGATGAAACTTACACATATGGTAAAGATAGTTATGTAGATGTGCTTCCCACTTTGTTTGTGTTGATAACCCCAGTATTTACCCTGTTATCCCCTTAAAATGGGTGAGGTTTTAAACAGTGTCGGAATGGGCTGAAATTTGGATAGCTTGAAGAAGAGGCCATTTATAGGTGTTGATTGTTGTGTTCAACCCTGTAGCCCCAACATTCACCCCACTAGCCCCCAAAGTGTAAAACGTATTTGTATGTTATTGGGCAACACAAACGAAAGATTTCTGTGGCCCAATAGTGGTACAAGGGCAACCAGTTGTGTGTTACTTGTGTTTGTGGGTTGCTTGTTGGATGTTTTTGTGGCATGGCAGTTAGGGGGTTACAGCCCTATGTAGTCAGAAGCATTAATGGTTGTTGCTCAAAACACCTCTAGTGGTCAAACCTTTAAACATTGGCGGATTGGGCTCAAATTTTGTAGTACTATTGATTGAATTATTGTGGTTTCATAGTATTATTATTTAAGCCCAGTGCTGATCACTGTGTTTTACCTTACAACACCCGACTTTCTCATGGTAATCTTTTGAAATGCATTATTTTTAAATTTGCATGTGTGGGGACCCATGAGTTTCTGCCTGCAGAAACAACTAAGGTTATAAAAGACGCTGGATAATGTGGGACCCAATATAAAATAAGCAGAGGAAATATATGAATGTTTTAAAATACGTTATAGTGTATAGGCAATGACAAAATGTGGTAAGCCACCCTTCTAGTGTAGATGTGCATTCCACTTTGTTTCTTTTGATAACCCTAGTATTTACCCCGCTAGCCCCCTAAATGGGTATTTTTCCCCGAAGTTTGTCTGACTCGTTTTTTCTATCAAATGCTTGATGGATGTGGCTGAAACTTATACAGATCGTAGATATAGTTATGTAGATGTGCATCCCACTTTGTTTTCCGGATAACCCAAGTATTTACCCCGCTAGCCCCCTAAAAGGGGTGAGTTTGTAAACAATGTCAGAATTGGCTAAAATTTGGATAGCTTGTAAAGTATGCCAATTATCGCTATTGCGCCATTGCAGTTCGGGGGTTGTTGCTCAAAACACCTCTAGTGGTTGAAATTGTAAATGTTGACAGATTGGACTGAAATTTTGCAGTACTATTGATTGAGTCATTGTGGTTTCCTACTTTTAGGTTTGTGTGTGTGGAACCTCAATTAGTTATCCTACCAGCCCCCTAAAATGAGTTTTTTAATTTAAATAGTTTTTACTCCATATAGCATATTTAGATATGCACAGTACCAATCACTGTGTTTGTCTTCACAATACCAAACTTACTCATATATTGAATTGCATTATTTTCTACTTTGCATGTGTGGGGACCCATGAGTTTTTGCCTGCAGAAACAACTAAGGTTATAAAAGACGCTGGATAATGTGGGACCCAATATAAAATAAGCAGAGGAAATATATGAATGTTTTAAAATACGTTATAGTGTATAGGCAATGACAAAATGTGGTAAGCCACCCTTCTAGTGTAGATGTGCATTCCACTTTGTTTTTGTTGATAACCCTAGTATTTACCCCGCTAGCCCCCTAAATGGGTATTTTTCCCCGAAGTTTGTCTGACTCGTTTTTTCTATCAAATGCTTGATGGATGTGGCTGAAACTTATACAGATCATAGATATAGTTATGTAGATGTGCATCCCACTTTGTTTTCCGGATAACCCAAGTATTTACCCCGCTAGCCCCCTAAAAGGGGTGAGTTTGTAAACAATGTCAGAATTGGCTAAAATTTGGATAGCTTGTAAAGTATGCCAATTATCGCTATTGCGCCATTGCAGTTCGGGGGTTGTTGCTCAAAACACCTCTAGTGGTTGAAATTGTAAATGTTGACAGATTGGACTGAAATTTTGCAGTACTATTGATTGAGTCATTGTGGTTTCCTACTTTTAGGTTTGTGTGTGTGGAACCTCAATTAGTTATCCTACCAGCCCCCTAAAATGAGTTTTTTAATTTAAATAGTTTTTACTCCATATAGCATATTTAGATATGCACAGTACCAATCACTGTGTTTGTCTTCACAATACCAAACTTACTCATATATTGAATTGCATTATTTTCTACTTTGCATGTGTGGGGACCCATGAGTTTTTGCCTGCAGAAACAACCAAGGTTATAAAAGACGATGGCTAATATGGGACCCAATACAAAATAAGCATAGGAAATATATTTATGTTTTAAAATAGAGCATAGTGTATGTGCAAGGGCAACATGTGCTAAGCCACCCTTCTAGTTCTTAAATAGCTTAAATTTGTAAGGTCTTGTTTGATTTTGTTACTCAGTTTGATTTGTATACTGTTCATTGGATAGTTTATAATTGGTCATTTCACTATAGATGAATGTTTCATGTAGTTTCCTTTTTTTCTCCTAACTTGAGTTTTATCCCACCCTATTAATTGTCAATAAAAAACACTTGGTGATGACATTTGCTGAACAAACATGTTACAAAGTGTCAGCAAAATTATACTTAATATTTGGCCCATTTAGACTAATTTATTTTACCTTGATCGTGTAAAATAAGTTTTTCTTGTTTTTTTTTAGTTTTGCAAACAGTTGAAAAAGATTTAAAAAAGTCAGCTAAGGATCGATGCTCATCGAAAAACTTTTTTAAATTAACAAAACAGAAAATTGAGATTTGTCCAATGGAGATAACAGACAAACCAAGCAGAGAAATTCAACCCTCACAATATAAGAAAAAACAGCAAAAACTTGCAATATCATTAAAAAAATGGGAAGAGGATGGACATTACAACAGAAGAAAAGATTATGAGACTATTGATTTGAGAGAGAAAAATTCGGTTTCAGTTGAAAGTCTATTTCGTTTAGCTGAACAGCAAGCAAGTAAAAATGGTGAACCTGAATGCCAAGGAAATGTGGTTGCCCTGATTGGACAGCCAGGAATTGGAAAAAAAACACTTTCAAAAGTTATCACTGAGAATATACTCCAGAATAAGATGGAAAATGTAACCAATATTGACTGGGTTTTTTACATTTCTGTCAAAAACATGAACTTTCCAAAAAAAGTAACACTGGTTAATTTTCTGTTGAAATATTCACTGGGCAACACTTCATACAACAAGTTAAATGGTGAAGGATTCACTGCTTTACAAGAAAGAATACTTAAAGAAATTTTAGACTCCAACAATGTATACCTTGCTTTTGATGGCCTTGATGAAGCTTCAACAGAATGGGATTTGGAGTATAAAGGTGGTTTAAACTTGCGGGAAAAAAACAACCCTTTGGTCTATTTATTTGGTCTTATGAATGGAGACATACTACCTAATGCAAAAAAGCTATTTACATCTCGGCAAAATCATTTTTTCTCGATTAATGCAAATCATCGGCCATCATTTGTGGCTGAAGTTTTGGGTTTAAATACAAAATCCCAAGAGAGTTTGTGTAAACAGATTTGCCCTGACCATAAAGATCAAGTGTGGAACATCATTGAAAGCAACCCAAACTTATCTTACTCATGTTATGTGCCAGCTAAATGTGTGTTTATTACATTTGCTGTTTGGAAAAGTCTTAAAGAGGATTCTAGTGAAAGATTTCACTCCCTTACTCATATTTTTGCACAAGGATTTAAGTATTATTTTGCTGATGGATTCATAAAGGGAAAAGTAAAAGATGAAAAATACATGGATAAAATTGCTAAGTTGGCATGGAATGGATTTGAGAAAAAAAAATCTGTTTTTGAGAAGGAACATCTGGATAAAGTGGGGATTGACATTAAAACATTTATTAACATTCTTTCAGTGTTTACAACAGAAGAAAATTGGGGAATGACAATTCTAGACTGTGACAGAAAGAGCAGCTTTTCACATTTAATTTGGCAAGAGTATTTTGCTGCTTGTTACCTTGTTTACTTCTCAAGTGTTGATGAGTTTCGTAAATTGATTCCTCAGTTTAAAAGTGACAGATGGGAGGTAGTTACCAAGTTTGTGTTTGGTCTTTTTAACTCTGATGTCAATAAAGTTGGAAAAAGTTGTTTTTTTACAACAAATCAAAATGAACAAGAATTCCAGGATAAGAAAGCAGAATTACTAAAACTTGCTTGTAATGAGATGAAAATAAGGGTTAAAAACACTGAAGACATGAGTAGGGTAAAGCTAGTGCAAGTCTGCTCATGGTTGCAAGAAATTGATGATGAAAATTTTTATCAAGGAGTTGCCGCATTTTTGCCTTTGAAGATATATTTAACTGGCAACATACTTTTGACTGATGTCTCAAGCATTACAGAAGTGTTGAGTCATTCTGAAAAAAAACATGAGATCCAGATTTCAGAGCACTGCAAATTTCCCCATGGCAGCTTGAAAGAGTTTTTAGAAAATTTGGGGAAACCCAACATAAAGGTTTGTTGAATAATTAGATTACAACATCTAAAATCTGATGGTTGTGTTAAGTAGAGGATGTTGTGATGTATGTGCAGTAGCAAAATAGTTTGCAAATTATTAGTGATTTCTTGCCCACAAACAAAACAGCACTCCAATCACAGGCCTCATTTTTAACATTTTTAAAATAGCTCTACTAGTGAAAGTAAGTGACCCAGGAGTTTTATACTATGTTGGTTGGTGTATTGGGAAGTATTTTTAATAATTTTGTAACTTTTAGTTGGACCTGACTGTTATTTGTCCTTTCAATAATGACTTTATGCATGAATGCTTGTCTCAATGTCAAGGATTTCAGTCATTACATTAATTGTTAATAAAATCAGCAATTCTGTTTTTGCCGAATACAGCTACAAACTAAACTATTTATTGTGTGTTTAACGCATTGTGTCTTCTTAGTTTTAGGTTAACAGCTTTTCAGCATTTCTGTTTTTGCAGAACACAGCTACAAACTAGACTATTTATTGTGTATTTATTGTATTTATTTGTGTCTTCTTGGTTTTAGGTTAACAGCTTTATGGCATCAGCATTATCAGACATTGCTCATAATGCTAGTGGTCAAAGTTTTAAATTTAAATTTTTTTTTTAAATTAATAGGACAATTAAAGTATTATGCTAACACTCCTAATCAAACTTTAATTAAACTTCACTTTAATTTCATTGTTGTTTTGTATTTTAAATGTTTGGGTGCAAAACCCTATAAGTTTCCCCACTAGCCTCCTAAAATGGGTAACTTTTGAAAACAGTGTCCTTATTGAATAAAATTTGGACAACTTGTAGAATACGCCATTTAAAGGTGTGAATTGCTATGTTTAATCCTGCAGATTTATCCAACTAGCCTCATAAAATGAGTAATGTTTATAAACAATATTGAAATTGTTCTGCAACAATAGTACACACAAACCTGCCATAATAAACCACTCCATGTTGGCTTGTTTGTAATTTGTGGCTGTTACCTAATTTAACATTATTAAGAGGTTTATTGTGTGATAGCTTGTGAAACAATAGATTGGGAAGGAAAGAAATTGTCCTTTATTCTGGTAACATGATGTCATCAAATGGTGGCCTAACATATTTTTTGCTGTGTTGTGTGTACTTTTTTTGCAAAAGGGTAACATATTTATTACAAACTGTTTATGATGGTGGTTGGCTTGTTTGTACATCGTAGCTGTAAAGAATTTTAACATTTTCAGAGATTTATGACAATTATACTTTTTTCACAGATGAAATTATTGGACCTTAGTGGGAGGAAAGTCACAGATAAAATTGCATTTGCAATAGCTTCCTGTGCTCATAATATTAAGGAATTGGATCTAGGGGAATATACAAATTGTAAACTGACAACTGTTGGAATTTGTAAAATTGCAGAAGTCGTTTCCAAACTTCCACAACCAGTAAGTTTGACAACAATTGAGGTCATAAATATTTTGCTTTAAGGTTAATTTAGTTTTTTTAATATACTTGTCTTCTTTGGAAACTAAGATGTTTTGGCTGTTAAGTATTTTTAAATTATGATTATTGTGTTGCAAATTTATTGCATTTTGTTTATCGGATTCACAGATTAAATCATTGGACCTTGATGGGAACAAAGTCACTGATGAAAGCGCATCTGCAATAGCTTCCTGTATTCATAATATTGAGAAACTGAATCTGTATAAATGTGAACTGACAACTGTTGGAATTTGTAAAATTGCAGAAGCTATTTCCAAACTTTCACAACCAGTAAGTTTCAAAACAATGCAATGTCTAAAAACTAACTAACATGAACTTAATTAGTTTTTTTTCTTTTTGTTGGGGGGGGGGGGGATGTAGGTTTAGTAACATGTAGGTTTATGGCTAAAAAATATTACAATTTTGGTCATTGTTACATATTTACCACAAATATGTTTTGCAGATTAAATCATTAAACCTTAGAGGAAGCTATGCTTCTGATGAAAGTGCATCTGCAATAGCTTCCTGTATTTATAATATTGAGGAATTGGATCTGAGGGATTGTGGTCTGACAAGCGTTGGAATTTGTAAAATTGCAGAAGCCATTACTAAACTTTCACAACCAGTAAGTTTAATAACCATTCAGAAGTTAATGTATTTTTTTGTATGTTTTTTGTTTCTTGAGTTTATGTGCGAGTTGTTTCTTTTAAATACATTAATTTTAATCCAAAAAATCTTGCCTTGACCGTTTTGGTCAAAGCCACTTAATTTTTTATTCAAATAATAAAAATACATCTGTAAACATTTAAAACGAGGCAATATAAAAACTTTTATCAACTTATGAATTATACTTTTTCTCTTTCTGTCCTTTTCTCAAATGCTGTGTAACTTTCTGTTTTTTTAAGAAGATCTCTGTGTCTTCCCAATGGTTGACTACTTTGTTTTGTACTTTTAATTTAATATTATATTTTTTGCTGTCTGCCAGATGCATTCTAGCATAGAAAAAAGGCAACATTGATTCAATGTGTTCAGTTAATTGTCACTCGTTGTGGCAGGGAGGACCCTCTATATATAAAGAAAAAATGTTGCTCAAAACACCTCTAGTGGTCAAAGTTTCAAAAATTGACCAATTGTTAATGAAGTTTTTAAAACCCTATTAGTTTCCCCACTAGCCTCCTAAAATGGGTGACTTTTGAAAACAGTGTCCTTTTTAAATACAATTTGGACCGCTTGTAGAATATACCATTTAAGGGTGTCAATTGCTACGTTTAACCCTGAAGCTCCTACGTTTATCCAACTAGCCTCTAAATTAGTATTTTTTTAAACAATATTGAAATTGTATGAAATTTAGATAGCTTGTAGAATTTACTAGTGATGTACCGAATCGGCGAAATTTCGATTCGGCCGAAACCGAATATTCGGTGGTTTTCCCAAATAAATTCGGCCGAATCAACCGAATCATATATGACGTCATGCAAAGTCGTATCCTACGCGTTTGACATGAAAGCAGAAGTTTATCTACTAGACAATTAGTGCAGAATGGTTGTGTTTCGTCCTTATTTTAGTTCTGTAGGGTTTAACATTGTCCCAAGCACGATTGCCAACCCGACAATGGAAAACTGATTTTTTGTCTGCAGTGGAAAAAGCGTCAATATGTCAAAAAATATAATGATTGACTCGCATTGGCCCCAAGCACGATTGCCAACCCGACATTTTCGTTGTTACTGAGAAGAAAGGACACGTTTAACGCTTTAAATGTGTGTTCGGAAAAGATTCGGTTTCGGCCGAATCGCAACAAATTATTCGGCCGAAACCGAATCTTTGCAAAAATGACCGATTCGGCCGAATAAATTCGGCAAACCGAATATTCGGTACATCTCTAGAATTTACCACTTTTATGTAGATGTTGATGGTTGTGTTTCATCCTATAGCTTCAACATTTAACCCACCACTCTTCTGCAACAATAGTACACACAAAACTGACAGTAATAAACCACTCCATGTTGGCTTGTTTGTAATTTGTGGCTGTTACCAAATTTCATATTCTCAGGAGGTTTATTGCACAATATCTTGTGCAACAATGGATTGGGAAGGAAAGAAATTGTCCATTATTTATGGTAACATGATGTCGTCAAACCATGGCCTAACATATTTATGGCAGTGATAAACTGTGCATGGTAGTGGTGTTGGCTTGTTTGTACATCGTAGCTGTAAAGAAATTTTATCAATTTCAAAGATAGATTTATGACAATTATACTTTCTTTTACAGATTAAATTATTGCATCTTGGCTTGAACAATGTCACTGATGAAATTGCATCTGCAATAGCTTCCTGTATTCATAATATTCAGGAATTGTATCTAGGGGATTGTATAAGTTGTGAACTGACAAGTGTTCGAATTGTTAAACTTGCAGAAGTCATTTCCAAACTTTCACAACCAGTAAGTTTGAAAACAATTGAGGTCATAAATATTTTGATTTAGGCTTGATTTAGTTTTTTTTTAATATACTTGTTTTCTTATGGAAACTAAGATGTTTTGCCTGTTAAGTATTTTAAAATTATGATTATTGTGTTGCAAATTTATTTCATTTTGTTGATCTGATTCACAGATTAAAACATTGAAGCTTGGTGGGAACAATGTCACTGATGAAAGTGCATCTGCAATAGCTTCCTGCATTCATAATATTGAGGAATTGGATCTGTGGGATTGTAAACTGACAAGTGTTGGAATTTGTAAAATTGCAGAAGCCATTACTAAACTTTCACAACCAGTAAGTTTGAAAACCATGCCGAAGTTAATGTAGTTTTTGTATTGTTTCTTGAGTTTTTTTTATTATTGTTACAGATTTACCACATTTGTGTTTTTTTACAGATTAAAACATTGAACCTTAGTTGGAACAAAGTCACTGATGAAAGTGCATCTGCAATAGCTTCCTGCATTCATAATATTGTAAAACTGGATCTGGAGGATTGTCAACTGACAAGTGTTGGAATTTGTAAAATTGCAGAAGCCATTACTAAACTTTCACAACCAGTAAGTTTGAAAACCATGCCGAAGTTAATGTAGTTTTTGTATTGTTTCTTGAGTTTTTTTTATTATTGTTACAGATTTACCACATTTGTGTTTTTTTACAGATTAAAACATTGAACCTTAGTTGGAACAAAGTCACTGATGAAAGTGCATCTGCAATAGCTTCCTGCATTCATAATATTGTAAAACTGGATCTGCAAAATTGTCAACTGACAAGTGTTGGAATTTGTAAAATTGCAGAAGCTATTTCCAAACTTTCACAACCAGTAAGTTTTAGTAAAACATTGAAATACTTGAGTTGTGGTAAGGTTAAACTATTTCTTTATGTTCAAATAAATTTAGATGAAAAAAATTGACATCTGTGGAAACACAATTAATGAGGAAGCAGAAAATAGTTTGCTCGGTTGTTTGCACAACATAAAAGATGAACTTTGGGTGTCAAAATCACTCACAAGTGCAGACTTTGACTCAAAATTCTCAAAATTACGTACACCAGTAAGTGAAACATTACCATAATGTTTCTTTGCTATTCACATTAGGTTACATCACAAATTTATTTACATCCAGAAACCCTACCTGAATGGTGTGTGTACGTTGTAAACTGCAATGGATACCAGCTTAATTGTTCAGTCAGTGGCAAAAAAGAATTTGCTCCAACTAAAGAAACCCAAACTAAAAATAACCTTCTTGCAAATGATTGCCTGCTGTGATGAAGGGAAAATAACATGTTCTGCTACAGGACTGAATAATTACTGACATATTAAATAAATTGAAAAGGAAGCAAAGGAAAATATTGTTTGCTTGTTTCTGCAACAACCTTGTTGTGTATGAAACAGACAAAATTGCAGACATCGGATCCAAGTGCTGAAACTACCTGGACCAGTAAGTGATAGATTTTGTTTGTTTGTAATTTATTCTGTTATGCCTTGTATATTTTAGTGCTGACCATTAACTCTTCTTCTCAGCACATCCTGTTCAACAAATTTAATCTCGAGGGAAAGAAGATAAACTGCTGATTTCTTCCAATCCTTGTAAGTAAGTTACAATGTTTTTTGTTCTTAGATGCTTTTAGTGCCATTCAACTGTCTATTACAGTGGTTCTCTTGGGGGGCCACGAGCTGTGTTCCAGGGAGCCACAGGTGTAAACTCACCCAAAAAATCCACTAAAAGCCATTTTCTTTTTAACTTTATTCCCTAATTTAAATGACTTTTTCCCATTATATTTGTCTATATTGATGTCTTTCACGATTATGGATTCTTGTTTACTCTATTCGACCTGTTTAAAGCCGAAATTAGTACCGAATCCCGACATGAGATTGTCATTTGCATTTTTAAGGGGACCACAGGTCCACCAGGGTCACTGAAAGGGTGCCACAAAGCCAAAAAGTTACTTTTAGGGGACCATGGTCCACGAAAGGTTGAGAACCACTGGTTTATTAATAGAAATTACTGTCCCTATTTTGTGCCTTTCGAGAAATTTCACATCATCTGTATTTCTGTGTGGTAGAACTAGATTTAAAATTTTGTCTTGGTGGTAAACCCATTGTTTTCACAGAAGTACTTTCCATTAAAACAAATGTATTCAACCTAAATTAAACTTTTAGAAGATGACTCTTGCATTCTTATTATGGATGTTGTTTAAGGGAATTTTTCTATCGTTTTAAGATAAAAATATTGTCCAGTGTAGTTTTGTAACTCAGATTTATTTTCAATGTTTTGTATCAAAACCTATTTTGCAGCTCCACTCTACCTTTCATCATGCACAGGAAGACATCTTCTACATATGACTGACAATTCCTTGCTTTAGTGCTGGTCACCAACACTTCACTCAAGCTGATGCTTTTCAACTTTAGCTTGGACTTTAACATTTGCAAAATCCTGGAAAAGTTTCAAGTAAGTGAAAATGTTTCACCGATTTCGTTTTTGTGTGGTAATGTAGTTGGTGTTAAAGTATCTTCATACCACATTAATTTCTTTTTTTTTAACTAAAATCTTGGCTGTTTTGTTATAAAGCATTTACTGCATAATGCGACAGACTTCATCTCCATTACTGCACTGCATGTAACATATACAGGCTCATGTGATAATTTTTTATCTAGTGCCATCACTAGTTGAATGTTAGGTGTGTTATTGCGCCATTGCAGTTCGGGGGTTGTTAACAGCCCTTTGACGTCAGAAACATCAACGGTTGTTGCTCAAAACACCTCTAGTGGTTGAAATTTTAAACGTTGGCAGAATGGACTGAAATTTTGCAGTCATTGTGGTTTCCTACTTTTAAGTTTGTGTGTGTTAAACCTCCATTAGTTATCCTACTAGCCCCCTAAAATGAGTTTTTTAATTCAAATAGTTTTTACTCCATATAGCATATTTAATATGCACAGTACCAATCACTGGCTAAAACAACTTTCTTGTGTTCACAAACTTGTTGGTTCTAATCCCATCTCATTCTGTTATGTTTCTTTAAGCAGGCAATTTAAGCAGCATTGCTCCAACCCAGTGAAATCCGATGGGTTGAACTAAATCAACATCAGCCCAAGTTTAAAAAACTGAAATCAAAAATGATTTAACGTACTTGCAATGAAACAGACATCTCGGGGGCTCACTCAAAGTGAGGATGGCGCACTCACACGTTGCCTTTCCGTTGAAGATAAAAATTAAACCAACAAAGTTTATATTTGTACATCTACAGTGGAAAGATTATTTGGACCAAACACTTAGAGACTACGATTCTGTATCCAGGCTGTTTCGTTACTCAACACCAAATAATAAACAGTTTCTGGCTGACGCTCGTGTTAACTCTGGTAAGTATTTGTGTAAATTTCTGTGTAAGTTTCAAACTGTTTTATATGATTAAGCCAAGTAACCTAAACGTGGCTACATCAGAGTTCAGAAACCTATAATATGCAATTTGCCAAACTAATTATGTGATTTCATGCTTAAGGTACGACTTCTGAATACTTCAACAGATGCCATTTTAAACTGCTGGAATGCGGCTGGAAACATCACAACCCAGACGTTGCAATCAACTATTTTAGATTTCAAGACCTAATGCTATATGTGGAAAGGATAGAATCTTTAATATGTAAACTCGAAAACAAACCAAAATCGTAAAATCACATCTTTGATGCAACGTCATTGCAAATGACGTAACAATCAATATGCACGTACTGTTGTCGTATTTGAAGGTCTTATTAGCAATGCACCAAAACGACTGATCGACAGTTATGCTGAAAAAATGATGTTTGTTGCTTATTGATTTGTTACTCGCACGAAACGTGTTTTAAACAAAAGCTTCCATATGTTTTTTTTTGATATTTCGTGCGGTTGTTTTGACTTGAATTATTTCATTATACGAAAGCACTTTTTTATGAAAAATGATTTTTTCAGCTTCCTTGTGTTTTTCTTTAATCGATTGTTTTGGTACTTTTTAAGGAGAACTTATAATAAAGTCTTCCGCTATTTCAGAATTTTAGTTCCTTCACGTGGTATTTTGTCGCGTCCTGTGTGTTCACCCAAACCGAGTTGGCTACTACACAAAAATAATAGTGTTTCTGATTATATATTAGCAAAGATAGAAAATGAGAATCGCACCGAACGTGTTGTCTTTTTTGCGGGTTAGGAGAATTAAAATGCTCTTCACATTTTTAACAGGACAAGCACAACAATAATCCCAGTTGGCAAAACCTTAAGCTGGGGTCCGGCAAACTTTTTTAAAGTGTGGCCAAAACCAAAGTTAGTGATTTCTTAGCGGTGAGCAGTATTTATTTTTACGTTTTCTTCACCGTGTTTTTTAAGTTAACTCCAGTTACTCAGAATGTAGGTTATGGATATAACTACAACTGCAATTATGTCAAACCATCGAGTGTGTACAACTTGTTTGGATTACTGGTGTAACGCAGACCCTTCGGAGAAGTGGCCAGCTTCTTGAGTCAGCGTAACAGGTCACCTCCACATTCTCAAGAATTACCGCATATACGCAGCAGAGATGGGCGGATCGGGAAATTTGAGATCCGAAATCCGATCCTGGATTGTGATATACCTGATCCAAAATTTTCGAGCAACAATAAGATCCGATCCGAAAAATATCCGATTTTATTAGAACTGAATATCCAACTATTGGTTGCTGATAGTTAAGTTATTTAGTGTTTCCCCACTAAGTCTCGCATATATGCATTTCTTTTTGTGCACTATGCAGTATGCTCTCAGTATGCAGGGGGGAAAAATGATATTTTATACAACAAAAATTCACAAATATTATAATAATTCGGCAGCTCTAAAGTAGTATCCGGATCCGATCCGGTATCCATCAAAAAACGAAGATCCTGCCGGATCACGATCCAGTATCCGGATCCGTGCCCAACTCTGATACGCAGCCAGTCAGCCACCAATAGCACACCATCAAATGAAATTACACTGTATTTTGTTCACATGCACTTCGACGCAACAAACACAGTAACATATTATCTTCAAGTGGCACGAAAAATACAGGACACAGCTGCGAAAACCTAGCGATTTTAGGGGTTAAAAATACGCTAAAATAATACTCGGAGAAGGAAACAAACGGTAAAAAACGCAGCAGCTGTATACCTGGTCAAGAGAAGGGCGGTCTGAAGAGGTTGGAATCTCATTGGAGAACCGGGTGGCGCTAAAGGCAACGCGACAAAAGTTCGAGTGATGGCTCATTATAAAAATATGAATGTAGAGAATAACATTTGCAAATTTCAAAGAGCAGCGTTAAATTTAAGGCCAACACACATTGAATATTGTTCGGGGTGAATATGGCATATTGTTGATAATATTTCGCCATGAATCCCCCTTATTTTAAAGTTTGTGTTTAGGAGAAAACTATGCAAGACATGTTACTAAGTCCCCCTGGCGTTATGAACAATATTTTTTGGAAAGTTTCTGTCCTTAAAAGCGTAGAATATTCTGTCAAAATTTCAGTATCGTATCTTTTTTTAAGAGCGATAGCGACTGGTGGACAGTTTCACTCTGGTCTTTTTGAGCAACTCCCTTTACCACTCAATTAGTGTGCTTACTATATATCTAATCCTTAAGTGTACTCCGTAGGGGGATTATGATTTTTATTTGCTCAAGCGTAATGACAAGTGAACCAATAAACATCTTCAGCATTTAATTCCTTACAGCTGCTTAACATATCTTGTCATTTTTGTGAACAGTTTCCCGTTGACAGCTGCACCTGTAACACGTAGGCCTACATGTTAGTGTTGTTACAAACGATATCCAATACACTATTTAACTCAGCCTAATTATAACGTTAATACAAATCCACTGTGTACACATTTGTGCACAAATAGAGTATAGCTAAGGATTTAGATCAAGAAAGTGATCGGTCGCTACACCTATTGTCTCAACTTTCGAAAACAACATATTCATTGAATAAGTTTTGGCCCTAATCATTATATTCCTACCATTCCGTAAATTCATCATTCCGTAAATTAGTGTAATCGTGATGGTGTACATGAGCCAGAGTACTGGATTGTCCGGAGCCGGGTATTTGCCGGAGTCAAACCGGAACCGGAGTTTACGTTTTATAAGATCTGCAGAAGCCGGATTCGGAGTTCATGTTTCTTCCATTATTGCTTCGTTGAAACAACAATCGTTTATTACACCGGAGTATCATCAGAAGTCGGAGTCTAATTTTGCGCCTTTCTTCAGAAGCCGGAGTGAAGTCAAAGACATTTTCTCGGACCCAGAGTGGGTTCGGTGTCTAAAAAAAAACAGGCTTTGTAGGCTACACTGCTGTACCTCTGCTGGTGATGTTAAAGTGTCAACAATACGACAATTAATTCAAGCTGTTTAGTGACCCCTGACCAAAAGTTTAAAGCATGAAGAAATTTTCTTGATATTTCCGTAAAATAGTGGTTCCTGTATTTTTGTATGTGCGATAAAATGAATTTGAAGTCAGAAGATTTTGATTTATGTCGGAAATAGTGATATATTGTATTGTATTTAACCTAAAAAAAACAAGCAAAAAAAGAAATTTAGAATTTTTGGGTTCAGATGTTTTATGATAGAAAAACAAAATTAAAGAGGACCGACATAGTGTTTTTTGAATGTTTTTTTTTTTTTGGCTTGTAGCAATTAAAGCAGTATATTATTTAGTGTTATCGCTAGTATCAGTTACACAAACTGTAAAAAACTTGTCAACTAAATGTTCTTGTTTTTACTTTTTGTGATTTCACTTAAATGTTTAAAAGTGTTTTAGTTTTACCAACTGTTGACTTCTTCTATGTAAAGTGGCAGTTTGTTTTGCATTTAATGGAGCGGAATGACACAGAAAGTGATGTTCAACATGGTGATGACCAAATACAGGTTAGTTGTGCATTAAAATATTGTCTTAAGTGCCTTTCCTTTTGGTTAAATTTGAATCTAGGATGGTTTTTACTGTTTTTTTTCTTATAAGCTTCAAAAGCAGTCACAATATTATTCCAGAGTTTCAAATCATGTCAAGTGAAATAATAATCCATGTTTAAATTTGCTTTGATCTTCAGAATGCTTCAACAAGTGGACAATACTTGGCGTCTACCAGCAATCCTAACCAACCATTCCAACTCCAAGAGCCAGAAACTCCATTTATCTTCCACCAACCTCAAAACCCAAACATCTTTTATTATCCCAACCAAGCTGTTCCTCCACCCCAACAAACAGGTGCAAGGAACCGGTTTGATGCTGCAGCTGTGAGAGGAAATATTTCGCACCAATATCGACATCAGACATCATGGAACACTTGTCCCACCTACTCCTATGCAAACCAGCAACATTATGCTGCAGTGAATCCAGCTGATATTGGAGCACAACCACATGTCAATCAACAAACATATTCTCATCACGCCAATTTTCAGTTAAATATCCAACAATATTCTACAGTTAACCCAGGTCCAAGTGGTTTGCAGCAAAACCACAATCTGTCTCATTATTACCCCCAGCAGTTTTCTCGAACATGGTGGAACCAGCCACCATCTGTACAGAATCCATACTCTATAGAAATGCATCATAATGTTAGCTATCCATCTATAACATACCAGCAATCTGACAATCCGGCTCTAAGTGGAACAAATTCATGTGGCACCGCACATTATAACTTTGCCCAACAAACCCAAACATCTGCTGCAGCACTTGCAACAGAAACACACAATATTTCCCATGAAAGGCAACAACAAGTTCTTCAGCACCCCCAAGCAGGTAAAGTCATATGTAACGAAATAGGTTTTAATCATAAGTTTAATTCATGTCTTGTCTTTTCGGTGCACTAGAACCAGCACCAGCCCATGTTTTTGTGAAAACTTGATTTACTATCATAAATACCATCCTTAGTTATACACAAGGAAAGAGATTGACATAAGTAAGGAATCAATATTGAAGTTAAAAGGCAATCTAATTGTTGAATAAACTTATTAATTGATTCCAGAATCATTTGCTGTTCCATAGCAATCCCACAACATTTTTAAACTTTTGTATTTTGAACTATGGAAATGTTTGTTTCCAAATTTGTATCAATTTTGCTACAAAAACAAAATGATTTAACCTGCTTGTTATTGTGCTCCCCATTATGGTAAATGTGTGTTAAATGGGTCAACATTTTTTGTGTTAACTTGTCATATTATCCACACAGAGCCATCAGGAACAACAGTTGAGCCTCACATCAGTGGTGTTTTCCACAATCCTACCTTTAACATTTCTGGACGCGACACAAGTAAGTTTATTCTAGGTGGAAGTGTGAAACGTTTTCATATGTTGCTGCTTACCACAAAGGAAAGGTTTATGTGGTGTAATAGTACTATAAAGACAACCAGACATATGTCACTTGTGTTTGTGGTCTGCTTAGGGTTCGTGGTGTCATGGGGGTTTAATTGTTGAAGACAAGAGACTGTCTTACTGAAAACTATATCAAAAGCTTATTAAATGATCATTCGACTACAGCACTGTGAGAGGCTACTTGAGGATTAGGAAAATGCAATTTAATTATTATGAATTGTTTAGATACAACTGGAACAACTTCGCAACCACCAAGAACTGATGACAGATCCTATATTGGTGAGTTAAAACAAAGCAATCTTTAAAAATGTTGTGTGGTTCAGTTTTTGTAGTGGGTTACTCATTTAGTATGTAAAATTTTGACTAAAATCGGCCAACTTGTCAACTTTACAGCCCCTAATATGTATTGAAGTGCATGTGCCCCTGCACAATGAAACCGTCTGAAATTAACTCCATCCTATTAATGTTACAAATACACTTGATGGAGACATTTACTGAAATAACTTTGTTGCAAACAAAAAGTGTTGCCAGCAAAAATTTAATGGACTTTGATCTTGATAAGTTTGTTTTGACTTTTGATAAGTTTTTTTTTGTGTTTATTTTTCAGATTTACAAACTGTTAAAAATAATTTAAAAAAGTCAGCTGAAGATCGATGCTCATCGAAAAACTTTCTAAAATTAACAAAACAGAAAATTGAGATTTGTCCGATGGAAATAACAGACAAACCAAGTAGAAAAATTCAACCAGCAGAATATGAGACACCTAGGAAACAGAGAAAACTTGCAAAATCATCAAAAAACTGGGAAGAGGAGGGACATTACAACAGAAGAAAGGATTATGAGATGATTAATTTGAAAGATGAAAATAAAGTTCCAGTTGAAAGTCTATTTCAGTTAGCTAAACAGCAAGCAAGTGAAAATGGTGAATGCCAAGGAAAACATGAATGCCAAGGAAATGTGGTTGCCCTGATTGGACAGCCAGGAATCGGAAAAACAACACTTTCCAAAGTTATTACTGAGAATATACTCCAGGATAAAATGGAAAACATAACAAATATGGATTGGGTATTTTACATTTCTGTCAAAAATATAAACTTTCAAAAACCAGTAACGCTGGTAAATTTTCTGTTGAAATATTCACTTGGCAACACTGAATACAATATGTTAAATGGTGATGGATTCACTGCTTTTCAAGAAACAGTACTCAAAGAGATTTTATATTCCAAAAATGTATACCTTGCTTTTGATGGCCTTGATGAAGCTTCAACAGAATGGGATTTGGAGTATAAGGGTGGTGTGAACTTACGTGAAAAAAACAACCCTTTGGTCTATTTATTTGGTCTTATGAATGGAGACATACTACCTAATGCAAAAAAGCTATTTACATCTCGGCAAAATCATTTTTTCTCGATTAATGCAAATCATCGGCCATCATTTGTGGCTGAAGTTTTGGGTTTAAATACAAAATCTCAAGAGAGTTTGTGTAAACAGATTTGCCCTGACCATAAATATCAAGTGTGGAAAATCATTGAAAGCAACCCGAACTTATCTTACTCATGTTATGTGCCAGCTAAATGTGTGTTTATTACATTTGCTGTTTGGAAAAGCTTTAAGGAGGATTCTAGTGAAAGATTTCATTCCATTACTCATATTTTTGCATGTGGATTTAAGTATTATTTTGCTGATGGATTTGTAAAGGGCAAAGTAAAAGATGAAAAATACATGGATAAAATTGCCAAGTTGGCATGGAATGGATTTGAGAAAAAAAAATCTGTTTTTGAGAAAGCAGATCTTGACAATGTGGGAATAGACATTGAAACATTTGTTAACATTCTTTCAGCTTTTGTAACAGAAGAAAATTGGGGAATGACAATTCTTGACTGTGACAGAAAGAGCAACTTTTCACATTTAATTTGGCAAGAGTATTTTGCTGCTTGTTACCTTGTTTACTTCTCAAGTGTTGATGAGTTTCGGAAACTGATTCCTCAGTTTAAAAGTAACAGATGGGCGGTAGTTACCAAGTTTGTGTTTGGTCTTTTTAACTCTGATGTCAATAAAGTTGGAAAAAGTTGTTTTTTTACAACAAATCAAAATGAACAAGAATTCCAGGATAAGAAAGCAGAATTACTAAAACTTGCTTGTAATGAGATGAAAATAAGAGTTAAAAACACTGAAGACATGAGCAGGGTAAAGCTGGTGCAAGTCTGCTCATGGTTGCAAGAAATTGATGATGAAACATTTTATCAAGAAGTTGCCGCATTTTTGCCTTTGAAGATATATTTAACTGGCAACATACTTTTGACTGATGTCTCAAGCATTAGAGAAGTGCTGAGTTTTTCTAAAACCAAGCATGACATCAAGATTTCAAACCACTGCAAATTTCCTCATGGCAGCTTAAAGGAGTTTTTAGAAAATTTAGGAAAACCCAACATACAGGTTTGTGAAAAAACAAATACACAATATTTATGATAGGTTGGTTGTGTAAAGCAGAATATATTGTGATCTCTGTGTGGTACAGTAGCAAATTAGTTTGCAAGTATTATTGCTTTCTTCCTTAAAGAGGCACAAATTGTTTTTTTCCAGTTGTTCCAAGCTGTAACATTTTTGTCTTTACGGTGTCAGACAGAACAACTAGAATTGTCTTTATCACAACATAGCTTCTTAATATGTTTCACTATTTTATTTCAAGAAGTTTCAATTATTTTCAAACAGGCCTTGGACACCAATATTGAGGTCAAAGTTCGATTTTCCAAGTCGTTTTTCCTTTACTACTTTTGTAAATGCATGTAACGCTACAATGATGCAAAATGAATATGGACTAAACATTTTGGGTCGGCGTTTTAAATTAGTTATGGGTTTCCTTCAAATATCTTGATTTTACTTGATTTTTCTTTCCTGCAGTTTGTCCACCCTCTTTTTCCATTAAATGTTAGATGGATTTGGATGAAACTTTCACAGATGGTAGATATAGTTATGTAGGCTTGCATCCCACTTTGTTTGTCTTGACAACCCCAGTATTTACCCCAACAGCCCCCTAAAATGTTGTTTTTTCTTTCCAAAGTTTGTCCGACACGTTGGGAGGAGTGCGGCAGGGAGGAGCATTTTGCTTAAAGCACCTCTAGTGGGTAAAATTTTTAACATTAATCAATTGGGACAAAATTAAATTTTACAGGACTCTTGATTAAGTCATTGTGGTTTCCTGTTTTAACTGTTTGGGTGTAAACCCCATTAGTTACCCCACTAACCTCCTAAAACAGGTGACTTTTGAAAACACTGTCGTTATTGTTTGTTTGTTCACTTTTATCCACGGTGGGCGGGCAACACCTGAATGCGTTATGCTCACAATGAGTCCGCCATCGCGCTTCCTGTTTTTATTGCAAAAAGTCCGTTGATCATTTTTTATTTGAATTTTTGGTTTTAGGCAATGGGTGACTTCAATTTTGTTCAACCCATTGGAAACCACTGGGTTGGAGCAATGCCACTTAAGTTTCTTGCTCATGGAAACACAAGCGACCAAGAGAATTAAAACCCATATTGAATGAAATTTGGACAGCTTGTAAAATTTGCCACTAACTTTGCTCCAACATTTACCCCACCACCCCTGCAACATTAGGAGACACAAGCTGACAGTAATGAACCACTCTATGCTGGATGGTTTGTAAAATGTGGCTGTTACCTAATTTAACATGGTCCAGAGGTTTACTTGAGCGCTAGCTTGTGCAAAAATAGATTTGACATGCACAAAAATTGAAAACTACTGTTTATGGTGGTGGTGGTGGTTGGCTTGTTGACGTATATATCATAGCTGTATAGAATTTTTAACATTTTCAGAAATTTATAATAATTATACAATCCTATTCAGATTAAATTATTGAACCTTAGAGGAAACAAAGTCACTGATGAAGTTGCATGTGCAATAGCTTCCTGCATTCATAATATTGAGGAACTGAATCTGAGGGATTGTAAACTGACAAGTGTTGGAATTTGTAAAATTGCAGAAGCTATTTCAAACCTTGCACAACCAGTAAGTTTAAAAACAATTAAGGTCATAAATATTTTACTTTAGGCTTAAATAAGTTTATATATATATACAGGTCTTGTTAGGTAACTAAGAGGTTTTGGATGTAAAGTTTTTTAAAATTGTGCTTATTGTTGCAAATTTATTACATTTTGTTTATCTTATTTACAGATTAAATCATTGAACCTTAGATATAACATAGTCACTGATGAAAGTGCATCTGCAATAGCTTCCTGTATTCATAATATTGAGGAACTGAATCTGAAAAATTGTCAACTGACAAGTGTTGGAGTTTGTAAAATTGCAGAAGCCATTTCCAACCTTTCACAGCCAGTAAGTTTTAAAATAATGCTATGGCTAAAAATTAACTAACATGAACCTAATTAGTTTTTATCGGAAAAACAAACTTGGCTTTATAGGTTTGTTGACAAACCCTAGATGTTAGTTTATGGCTAAAAACTATTTCAATTTTGGTCCTTGTTACATATTTACCACAAAAATGTTTTGTTTTGCAGATTAAATCATTGAACCTTAGTTGTAACAAAGTTAATGATGAAAGTGCATCTGCAATAGCTTCCTGTATTCATAATATTGAGGAATTGGATCTGTGGGATTGTGAACTGACAAGTGTTGGAATTTGTAAAATTGCAGAAGCCATTACTAAACTTTCACAACCAGTAAGTTTTAAAACAATGCAGAAGTTAATGTAGCTGATTGTATTTTGCTTGTTTCTTGAGTTTATGTGCGAGTTGTGTCTTTTAAATACCTTAATTTTAACCTAAAAAATCTTGCCTTGACCGTTTTGGTCACAGCCACTTAATGTTTTATGCAAATAATAACAATACCTCTGTAAACATTTAAACCGGGGCAATAGAAAAACTTTTATCAACTTATGAATTGTACTTTTTCTCTTTCTGTCCTTATCCAAAATGCTATCTAACTTTCTGTTTTTTTAAGAAGATCTCTGTGTCTTTCCTATTGTTGACTATTTGTTTTGTTCTTTTTATTTAATATTATATTTTTGCTGTCTGCCAGATGCATTCTAGCATAGAAAGAAGGCAACATTGATTCAATGTGTTCAGTTAATTGTCCCTCATTGTGGCAGGGAGAATTTACCACTTTTATGTAGATGTTGATGGTTGTGTTTCATCCTATAGCTTCAACAGTTACCCCACCACTCTTTTGCAACAATAGTACACACAAAACTGCCATAATAAACCACTCCATTTTGGTTGGTTTGTAATTTGTGGCTGTTACCTAATTTAACATTGCCCAGAGGTTGTTTGTGCGATAGCTTGTGCAACAATAGATTGTGAAGGAAAGAAATTGTCCGTTATTTATGGTTACATGATGTCATCAAACAGTGGCCCAACATATTTATGGCAGTGATAAACTGTTCATGGTAGTGGTGTTGGTGTTGGTTGTTGATCGTAGCTGTAAAGAAATTTAATCAATTTCCAAGATTTATGACAATTATACTTTCTTTTGCAGATTAAAGTATTGCATGTTGACTTAAAGGTTACTGATGAAACTGCATTTGCAATAAATTCCTGTACTTACAATATTGAGGAATTGGATCTAGGGGATTGTAGATGTGGTCAACTAACAAGTGTTGGAATTTGTAAAACTGCAGAAGTCATTTCCAAACTTTTACATCCAGTAAGTTTCAAAACAATTGAGGTCATAAATATTTTACTTTAGGCCTAATTTAGTTTATAGGTCCCCTTTCCTGAAAGGGGCACATTGTTTTTGTCTATATTTTTTTTACGTCTAACATGGATTTGTTCCCATGTTTTGGTCAAGAAAGAATAGTTCAAACTTTTTCAAATTTGCACACGTTATAGATATTGGTCTAACGATGGTAAATGTGAATTTTGACCCCATTTAATCCATCGGTTCACCAACAGCCCCCCAAAACGTGAAATTTTTAAAACAGCTATATTTGCTAAAGTACTTTATTTAGGAGATATATACTTTGTTATTGTACCTTAAAAAAATTTACCCATTTTCACCCCTTAAACCCCAAAATATTTGTTTCTGTCTAATGCTGGTTTGTTAAATGCATTTGGTCAAGAAAGAGCGCTTTAAATTTATTCAAATTTGCACAGATGTTAGTTATTGTTCCCAATTTAATCCTCCTGAATTTGACCCCAAACACCCAGGTGGTTCACCCACCGGCCCCCAAAACAAAACAAAAGGCTGTACTGACAGATAGAAGTCAGATAGAAGTCTTATTTCTCAAGGTGGTAGTTTACTTGTTTACGACTAAGGCGGGTAAATGCAGCGGGAGAGCTCAGCTTGACTTTCAGACGGACGTTTCACGAGGCAGTCGCAGTGGTGATTAGTAGGGCGATTATTTATTGACCTAAAAAAACAAAAATTTTGACTTGCAAATTGAAAATTTTGACAAATTTTGACTTCAAAAAACTTCTTTTTTGACAAAATTTTGACCTATGAAAAATTCAAGTAGTTAAATAACATATTATTGTACAAAAAGTTAAAATATGGCTGTAGGCTACTCTGTAGAGCAGTGGTTCCCAAACGAAGGTCTCCAAGGTGGTACGCGAGCAACTTATTAAGTTCACACCAAACGATCGCAAATGATCTTCTAGTGATTATCGGAAGCAATATTTTAATTCACACACGTTACGTAGAGCGTGAAATTTCATACTAAATTCTAATTTCTTGGTGTATTGATAAATTGAACTGTTAAGCAGGGTTTCATTGTGACGAAATAGGTTTATTATGACGTAATGAATCTGTTATTACGATGTAATAAGTCCACTAGTTGTGTTGACAGTAGCACTGTAGTGAAGGCGGTAAAAGTTTGACTAATTTTTGTTTAATATTTACGAGCCTTTGGTTACTAAAGGCTAAAGTTACTAAGGTAAAGTTAGTTAGTAAGCTTAGTAACATTTTTATTCACAAAATTCCAAAAATTATTGTAGGTGGTACGAAAACGCTGCATGAACCAAAAAATGGTACACGAGTAGATAAAGTTTGGGAACCAGTGCTGTAGAGCAAAAGAATGTGCAAAAGTCACCGCCAAAAAACTGTGGTTAAAACACAGCGAAAATAATTCAATACATTTGTCTAAACGAAAGATACTTGAAGTACCTAAAGAAAAACCGAAGCAAGAGGTGCACCTAACCTGCAGCTGCTGTAAAATGACTTGGGACCTACCAAAATTTTGCATGTTTTCATATGTATTGAGCATCAGGCCATATCAACCTAATTATTTCACTCACTTGATGGTTTATGATTCACAATAAGTAGGCAATGGGCCAATTATAACAGTAAAAAAGAAGGGTGCATGGTGTAAAATGGACAGTTCACTGACAGTGCAACCTCTACAACACCACGACAATGCAGTTTGTAAACAATTTTTACCTTTGTAAAAAAATTTGACTTTGTGACTGATTTTGACAATTTTGGACCAATCCCAAAAATTTGGACAAAATTTGGCCTTTTTTTGACATAATCGCCCTAGTGATTAGACATCAGCTGTTTTTGCGCAGCTATGCCATGTCGTTTTTGCTATGCCAATTGTGTTCAAAAACTGACCTTGAACGACAATATCAAGGTCAAAGCATGAGATTAAATTGAAAGTATTTTTCCTGTTCTTATTTACTGTTTTTTTTGTAATTATATGACAATAATGATGCAAAAAGAATAAGGACAAAACTTTTAAAGTTGGGTTTAGGCTAAAATTGGTTAAGTTTTTCCTTTAGAATCTAAAAATAACCAGGATGTTTGTTTACCACAAATCCACACAAACATGTGTGTTGGGACCCATTTGTTTTTGCTTGCAAAAATAATCATATGTGTAGATAAATTGATGTGTATAGTAAATTGGTAAATATCTAACAATGATTGTGCCCTATATCTACTGTTACCAAATCGCATATGCATATGTGTGGGAACCCATTACATTATGCTTGCAGAAACAATTATGTTATAAAGTGCCAGGAAAAAGATAGGGACCCAGTAAAACATAGGTGCCAAATATATATCCATTATAAATATAGTAAATGGTATATGTGATACAACGTTAAATATGATGTAGTATATATATAAAAACTGGCAATATGTAGGAAAACCACTATTCTAGTTTTTAACATAATTGTCTTCTTAGGAAACTGAGATGTTTTGCCTTTTAAGTATTTTAAAATTATGATTATTGTGTTGCAAGTTTATCGCATTTTGTTTATCTGATTTACAGATTAAATCATTGGACCTTAGTGGGAACAATGTCACTGACCAAAGTGCATCTGCAATAGCTTCCTGTATTCATAATGTTGAGAAACTGGATCTGTTTAATTGTGAACTGACAAGTGTTGGAATTTGTAAAATTATGGAATCCATTTCCAACCTTTCACAACCAGTAAGTTTTAGTAAAACATTGAAATACTTGAGTTGTAGCAAGGTTAAACTGTTTCTTTGTGTTTAAATAAATTAAGATAAAAACACTTCGCATGTATGGAAACTCAATTGATGAAAAAGCAGAAAATAGTTTGTTCAGTTGTTTGCACAACATACAAGATGAACTTTGGGTTTCAAAATCACGCATAAGTGCAGTCTTTAAATCAAAATACTCAAGATTACCTGAACCTGTAAGTGAAACATTAACATGCTATTTCTTTGCTTTTCACATTAGGTTACATCACAAGTTTATTTTCATCCAGAAACCCATACTGTTGTTGTAGTAAACTGCAATGGATATCAGCTTATGCTTCATTCAGTGGCAAAAAAACATTTGCTCCAACTAAAGAAACCCAAACTAAAAATAACCTTCTTGCAAATGGATGCCTGCTGTGATGAAGGGAAAATAACATGTTCTGCTACAGGACAGAATAATTACTGACATATTAAATAAATTGAAAAGGAAGCAAAGAAAAATATTGTTTGCTTGTTTCTGCAAAAACCTTGTTGTATATGAAACAGACACAATTGCAGACATCGGATCCAAGTGCTAAAACTACCTGGACCAGTAAGTGATAGATTTTGTTTGTTCGTAATTTATTCTGTTATGCCTTGTATATCTCAGTGCTGACCATTAACTCTTCTGTTCAGCTCATTTTGTTCAACAAATTCAATTCCCGGAGAAGATAAACTGCTGAATTCTCATAATCCTTGCAAGTAAGGTACAATGTTTGTTTTTTTGTCATTCTCAGACACTTGTAGTTTTCTTCGACTGTCTGTTTACTGTTAATTCCTCATTTTGTGCCATTCGATAATTTTCCTCTCATCTGTATTCCTTTCGGGGTAAAACTTGATACAAAGTTTTGTCTTTGTTATAAACCTATTGTTTTCAAATGTACAACCTTGTGCCTTGTGTCAATTTAAATGCACTTTGTGCACAATTTTTGCTATGTTGTCTTTAACTATTTAAATTTTTGTTACTATGTATAAGGTTTTTGTGGAGATTAGCATACAATATAACTGGTCTAAGTATGATTTCTTGAAATATATTTTTTTACTGTGCTTTGTTAACTGAAAATCGAATAGCAACTTGTTGATCGGCCAAAGTCAACTAGTGCTATGTATATATGTCATGAACCTTATGCTGTAATCAGGTTGTATTATATTTGAACTTGCAGTGATAAATGTTACTTACCTCTTTGTATGTATGTGAAAACTTTACCTGATAAGTGTTTGTGTGCCACCCTGACTTTGCAACTAAAACCTGAGTTTTGTTCTGTGTATATTTCATTTTTTAATTGCACAGAATTCATTTTTCCTGTTTGTCTGGTTTTTATTTTCCTTTTTTTTTCACCCAATGTGTAGACAAGTGTCACCATCCAATATCTAAGTTCCACTCTATTACCTAAAAACTTATTTAACCAAATATTTTTTGCCAATTTTACAACTTACACATTATTTTATAGACAGGATGAAGCCTTCTACGAATGAACCACAATCCTTCACTCCAGTTGTGGTCACCAACATTCCACTGCTGTCAAGCTCTTCTTCTTTACAGTCTCCAGGAAAACCTAAAAATGCAAGTAAGTCATATTGTTTTATGTTCTCTTTGCACATTGGTTTAGTTCAGGGAATTCTTAAACTGAGGACTGCACTTTCAGTGGCATAAATACTGACATATTCATTTAGACCAGTGGTTCTTACTCTTTAAAGCTGTAGGACCAGTAAAATTTAAAATTAATGTTTAGGTCTTCCATGTTTTATTAATTTAAACAAGTCTGTAACATTACCTGCTAAATTATGTGTCCCCTTCCCTGAAGAGGACACATTTTGATTTCTATTTATTCTTCTCTGCATTTTTCTGACTTGTATTGCTCTGAAATGGATTTAGATGAAACTTACACAGATGGTAGATATAGTTATGTAGATGTACCATCCGCTTCGTTTGTCTAGATAACCCTACATATTTACCTGCTAGCCCCCAAAAGGGTAAATGTTGTTAAAAACAACTAACGTTATGAAAGAAAACATGGGACTCAATACCATAGAAATGTAGAGAATATATTACCATTTTAAAATAGGTTATAGTGTATGTGCAATGGCAAAATGTGCCATACCACCCCAGTTTTCAATCATTAATTGTACTTTCGAAATCTGGATTTATTGTCAATGTTTTTTAACAAAACTTTTTTGCAGCTCCACTCTCCCGTTTATCGTGCACAGGAAGATGTCTTCTACATATGACTGACCCTTGCTCTAGTGTAGTTCTACACACCAAGCTTCGTCCAGCTCCTTCTCTTTAACTTGGACTTCAACATTTACAATCTCCGGGAAACATGAACTTTCAAGTAAGTGAAAATAGTGAAAAATCACCGTTTTCAGTTTTGTGTGACAATTCAGGTATTTTCTTTTATAAGTTGGTTTCAAACTTGTTTTTTAACATCAACTTCTAAATTACAATCATATTGCTCTATGTCAGGGTGCACAACCTATTTTGCCTTTTTTGATCCCTTTTTTACCAACGGCCTCCAGTGCACACTTGGTTTTTGTTTACACATTACAATTGATAAAAAATTAAATTTATTTCCCAATATCCCTCCACCTTGTGAAAAAATCAAAGGTTATCCATTCCTTCGGTTTTGGGGGCCAAAACTTCGTGGTAAATCACGGTTTTGGGTGTTTTTTTTTTCAAAAAAGGAGGTAGAAACAGGCCTTCATCAGTTTGAAACTGAAATAATCCGGCGAAAACCCACCCAAAATTGTGATTTACCTCGAAATTTTGGCTCCCAAAAACCAAACAAAATGGGATAGCCTTTGGGTTTTTTCAAAAATCGGGGTAAAAGTTAACAGTTTAGAATCCGATTTGAACCGGTTTGCAGGATCGATAGGAGGTACAAACCGGCCCTAACCAGTTTGAAACTAAAATATTCCGGCGAAAATCCACCCAAAACCGTGATTTACCTCGAAATTTTGGACCCCAAAAACCGAAAGAATGGCAGCTTTTGCCTTTGGGTTTTTACAAAAATCGAGTTAAAATTTTACATTTTAGAATCCGATTCAAACCGGTTTGCAGGTTCGCTAGGAGGCAGAAACCGGCCCTAATCAGTTTAAAACTTGAATATTCCAGCGAAAACCAACCCAAAACCGTGATTTACCTCGAAATTTTGGCGCCCAAGGAACGAACAAAATGGAAAGGCTATGACCTTTGGGTTTTTCAAAACATGGGATGAAGTTTCACATTTTAGAATCCGATTTAAACTGGTTTGTAGGTTCGCTAAGAGGCAGAAACCGGCCCTAACCAGTTTAAAACTGAAATATTCCGGCGAAAATCCACCCATAACCGTGCTTTACCTCAAAATTATTGGGTCACAATAAAAAAACGAAATATAGGGTCAAAATAAAAATCTGGCCGAATCTTTTTCAACTGAATGTTTTATTTTTGTATTTTCTCAGATTTCGTTTTGCGGCATTCCCTGAAGGATTGAATCTCCTATTCGGAAATCCGATCACCTTCACCATTGGCGCCGAGTTTCAAAATGCAAGGTGGTAACATAAAACATGACGTCACTAATGCTTGCAACCACAAGAACTCAAATTCAAACAAAATCGGAAAAAAGATATGTTTGAAATGATGTTTAGTTCGCAATTACAACACGATGCTGTAACGTTTATGATGGGCTTGGCAACATTTATAAAATGTTTCGTCAAGTTTAACCATTTATTTCAATACGTTTGCACTGTACACAACAATGGCTCAACATTCACTGGCAGACAATTGTGTGTTTGACGTCATAAACAAGGCACTAACTCACGTTTTTTGGCTGTTTTGCCAGCACGTTTGTTTAAAAGCAAATGTGTTCCCAAATTTCTTCTTTCCCCTACAAACTAACCAAAATATCCACGGTGGCCGCCACCGTGCTTTAAAAACCCAAGTTAGTGGCGCCACCGTCTACTCGGCGCCTATTATCTTCACTTTTCGTGTTTTTGACTTGTGTTGTTTTTCTCCGTTATATGTTTTTGTCGTTTGTGAAAGCTTAATAAAACAGTAATGATGGGACACCTCTCTCATTTTTACCCCATTTATTTGGGCGACCCCTACGACCTAACTTATTTACACCCTCTTCCAACTTAACTAGTGTACAACCCCTGTCTTTGTGCGACCCTCTTACAACTTCACTAGTGTAACAGCCCTTTAATCTGATTGCTCTCTTTGTTGAAACCAGTCAAACGAAACTTGCGAAGAAACCTGCATTTTCAGAAAACCTCTAGTGCACAGCTATTCAAGGGCTTGGAACTACAATTGATGTGGTTTTTACAAACGGAAGGTCAAAGTATGGTAATAGGTGATACAATAGTTTTGCCTGGAACCGAGGGTCCAATTGTAACACATATCAAGGGTCTGCTTATGTCACAACCAGAGTAAAAAATCCGTATGATAAGTTTAATGAAATACAGTCAGCCCATGGCATTGAGATTCTTGCAAAAGATTTGGACAAAGCTCTTGCTGGCATATCATTACGGGTTGCATACAATGACGATGAAATCGAGATACTTAAGGAGGAGGTACAAGCTGAAGTAAGTGAGGCACTGGGCAGCATTAAACTCAAAGAACGTGGAGTTTTTGTGCAAGCATCCACATTAGGCTCTTTGGAGGCGCTTTTGGAATTCCTAAAGCAGTCAAAAATACCATATGCTGGCATCGATATTGGACCTGTATGCAAAAAATATGTTGTCAAAGCATCAGTTATGCTCGAGCATGACACCCAGTGGGCAGTTATACTTGCGTTTGATGTAAAAGTTGAACGAGAAGCTCAAGAAATTGCTGATAGTGTGGGAGTCGAGATATTCACTGCTGAAATTATTTACCACTTGTTTGACGCATTTATGAAACAAAAAAGCAAAAACAAGACGAGTATCGCCAAATAGCTGTTTTCCCATGTAAAGTTCAAATTGTATCAAACTGTGTCTTTACATTGTATCGGACCTTGGACTTTTAATTCAAAACATATCAGACTTTGGACTTTTTAATTCAAAACATTTTAATTCGTGTAATTGTCGTGTCATATCATCTCGGTCAACCCCGTTCATAACTCGCCTTTTTCTACACAAAAGCTTGACCACCTGTTAAACCTGTTTTTCTTATTACTGGACCGGTCATATACTGGCTTAAGGCTATTATTGCATCGCTTTTAACGTGTTAACAGTAACCCACGTATTACTTGGCCTCCAGCCATATTATATATGACACTTCTGTAAAGCGATTTAAAGAATAATTACGGTTTAGAACATAGTTAATCTTTTCGGGCGAACGTTTTACAGCTAAGCCCGTATAACGAGATTTGACCTGAACGCTATAAAGATCGACGCATTTTAGACTTAAAATCAGTAACTAGAGTAACTTGGAGAGTTATCATAAGAGTGACTAGAATACGCATTAGAATTGATGTCTCACAGTTGATTCGTGCGCGGTGACTTTTGTGTTGCGTGTTTAGCCGCAAGAGGCGTTTTCGTGGCATGCCTTATTGAAATATAATGTGGGAACGTTAATTTAGCTTTGCGTCTTGTTGTTTGTTTCGACAGTGATAGTTTGTTTGTTTATTAGAGTCAGATATTCGGAGTGTTTAATTGTCTACCCACTGGGTCAGTACAACATCAACAGATCCAATCATTGTGGGTGTAAAGATCGAAACTCGACAATTTCGTCTCCTTTGCGTCCCAAATCGTGAAACACCGCTTTGCGTCCCAAATCATGAAATTTTAAAGTTGGGCATGTTGACAAGTATACAAGTAATCATAAGGACATTGAAGTCGCCAGGAATCCTCAGGAGGCATGCATTAAAATTGAGGGTGTACACGACGAAGCCCCTAAGATGGTGGGATGTCATTTCGATGAAACTGATGTGCTTGTGAGTAAAATAACCAAAGACTCAATTTGACGCACTAAAAAGATTGTTTTGCGGCGAAATGCAAAAGAACTTTTGAAAGTGGGAAAATGTGACTAATTGTTTTTTAAGGGCTCTGCTCTTTTTCGTTTTTGCTTCTACATTATTCTCAAATTTGTCACACTAACAATGACTGAATTTTTGTTCCCAACTGCAACAGCATTTTGTTTACAATCTCAAAAATCCTTGTTGTTACAAAACCAATGCTTGTTACAAAACCAATGCTTGTTACAAAACCAATGCTTGTTACAAAACCAATGCTTGTTACAAAACCAATGCTTGTTACAAAACCAATAGATTAACTGCACAAAAATACCACGCTTTTGTCCAAGGAAAAAGAAATAAAGTTGGAACACTGAGACGTCTGCTAATTCAGTAAATCCAGTAAAAATATGTTTTGATGAAAATTTCCACGATAGTGGTGCTGATGTCGTGAATGACTAGTGACGTTCTTGTACTAAATTTAAGAAATGTTTGTCAGAAGAAAAACGTTGGACTTAGTTGGGTTTATGTCATGATTATTGCTAGTGATGTAACAAAGCTTTGACTTTTCGAATTTATGTCCCTAAAGCAGCCAGTTTTACAAAGATAATGATTTGCTAAGTTTAAGCCGCAACCAAACCTTTTACGAACGCAAGTTAGCGAAAAAGGTGCCTTTTGCATAATAACGTACGACACACTGGAACAAAAGATCACCAATGCATGTGCAGGCTGCCAAACACGGCTTATGCTACCGTTAGAACTAGTGATGTACCGAATCGTCTAAGTTGGATACGAACCGAAGCAGAACATTTGGTAGTTTCCCAAACAAATGAAAATTTTTTTACCCTACGATTTTGACAATGACATAAGTTATGCTGTCGAGTGATTGGTGTTACATTAGTTCTATGGACTTTTGAGGTTGAAATGAGTAATTTGGTGTAAAAATATAGGCAACAAACAATTTGGCCGGAACCGAATCTTTGTACAAATGACCAATTAGACCAGCGTTTCCCAACCTTTCTGGTGCCGTGACCCCATGATAACATTTGCCAAGTTGCGATGACCCCCAAGGTCAAAAAGTAGTTGGCTCTAAATTAAAATTTACTGTATTTGATTGGGGCTAGTGGTCCTTGGCCTAAAACAAGTTGGGAACCATGGCTTTGGCCGCCAGGTGTGTCAAACTCAAACAACCTTCAGGGCTAAAAACAAACTTTAAAGTAAGTCTAGGGGCGCACTACTGAAACATTGTGACAATGTAACATGACAACAACGAAAATTGAAAGATTTGAAAGAAAAAAGTTCATTACTGCCACTATATACAGATATAGGCTACAGTGGCGCAGTGTGAAAGAACCAACTGTGCTTAACTGCTTTCTCCGAAAATAATGGAATACAATGACGCAACAATCGCAATTGTTGATTATAAAGGTGGGCTATTTCGATCATCCTATTGAAACGTTGCGTATACCACTAGTAGAGAATGATTGTATCATCTGAACTCACTGGTCTGACAGGGTATTTCGCATGAGTAAAAAAATAACTTTTAAAAGTTACTTGCGGGCCGCACAAAAAACGTTGGATGGCCGCATGTTTGACAGCCCTGCCTTAGGCGACCCCAGGTTGGGAACCGCTGTATTAGACCATATGACTTATTAAACCTACAAAACTGTACATCACAAAATGCAACACAATTATCATGTCACAATAACACCATTGTTTGCCTGGCAGCAAATCTTATTTAAACAGACTGCTATACAAAAGTACTGGTTGTTTCAAACAAATTCCATGTTTTGTTACGTTTTGCCCACCAGAAGGATAGGAAACGTATGTGAACATACCAAAAGCGTATCTGATTCAGTTGATTAAATCTATTCGAGAAAACTGCTAATTAGTATGTTTTAGTCCTAACCCAATACATCGTAGATCTGAATGTTTTTAATACTTTAAGTTTTTTTTTCTGCGTGAGCTTAGATAAATAAGACGGTGCTTAAATTCTGGTGGTATTAGTTAATTGGTATCGTCTAGGACAGGACTGCAGACATGGCGAACTGCTGATATATCAAGTTATCCCTTGTCCTTATTGCCGATTCCTGTGCTAGTATGTTTTTTTCGTCAAGGTACACGTAAACAAGATATATAACAATACAATGTGCACATATAGAAGCGTTTAATTCACTGTTTTTTCCAACACCTCTCTTGGCTTGGGTGATTTCACGTACTGGGCTTTGGATAATGTTAATGTAGAGAACACGGAACTGCGACTGTAGGAGTTGATTTCACATTAAGCCAGTGGTTCCCTACCTTTTTGACCTTGCGGCACCTATCAAAGAGATAAATAGTTTGCGGCACCTTGGCAAAACTGGATCAATTTTTTGAGGTTTCTGTATTTTAAATAACTGTATAAAATAAGGAGCTAGCAATAACTGCGAGACGCGAAACTTAATACGCACCGAAACTCTGTTAGAAATAAATAAATTCCGCACTTAACGGGTTAAAGTTAAAATAATGATGGGCCGCGGTATTGCAATATTAATATCTCGCGGCACCAAGATATCAATATTAATATCTTGAGCATTGCAATTTGGAACCACTGCTTTGAACTACTCCTTATTTTCACTGTTTTTATATGAACCGTAAACACATTACCTGTAAGGTGCTAAAAATGGCAATATGTACAAAAATCTGTGCATTTTTTTTTGCAAACAATGAGTTTTCGAATGCAACCATTTGCCAAACGCGCCACGTTTTTAGTTGATACGCTTGACAAGGTTTAACAACGTCACGACCAATCAGAGGCGAGTCCCAATGCACTTCCAGGTCGTTCCGTCCATTGTAAAGTCATTTTGTTGCGGGATCCATGGCTGGAAGGTCGCTCTGTTACAAGGTAAGTTGCAACTATTTTAGTATTGTTTTAATCATCTGTAAACCAAAGCTAGATTTATCTTGTTGAGTTATTGAGGTTTTAGAATATTTTACAACAATGATATTAGTCAAACATTCGCAAGTTTGAGTATTTGTTTCTAAACTAATGAAATATAAAACCATTTGTGTAACTTATGGCAAGCAACAAACTATTTGTGTATATTTTGTACAAGTCTTAAGTTATAAACTAAACCTGACTGATGTTGTAACCTAAAGCACCCAATGCCTAAACCATCTTTATACGCAAGGCGTGTTCGGGGTCCGCCTAAAGCAGGGGCGTGCAACTGTTTATCGCAGTGGGCCACAACTTACAGTTTTAATGATGCTGGGGGCCAGACAATAAAGCAACACATATCTTTTTAAACAGCTTATTTAATAGCAGAGCGCACGCAATCAAGTTACTGTTTGATCAATGGGAGATATCTGCTAACCTTTTCGTAGAATAAATGTCAATATATTTACTGCACCTATAAATCATGTTAATAAATCATTGCTAGAAAGGCAGTTCTGTCATAATGCACACTATGATGCATCAATGGGAATATGTCGTCACAGTGGATAAAACCTCATCACGGTGTGACGTTTTATAAAGTCAAAAATACCAGTGATGGTGTACAAATAGCAACATTCCATGCTCTAGCAGTAAAAAGTATTCATAATTATAGAGTACTTTGAAGTCTGCGCGGGCCACGAAAATAGGTGTCGCGGGCCGGACACTGGCCCGCGGGCCGTATGTTGCACGCCCCTGGCCTAAAGCAAAATGGGGATTTTAATCAGCGCCGATGACATAAGTACTGTAACGCCTCGCACAAACCTTTACATTTTGCCTGTGGGATTTTGTGCTTTAATGGCAGCATTCTAGTTTGCTGCACTGTTTCATTTTAACTTTTTTGCAGGTTCGCCATCTTGCATCTCATCGACATCCATGTCTTCGTCCTTCAACCAACGTTTTTCAACTTCATATATTTATTTGTATGTAAACATAGGAGTCTGTCGTGGGTCAACTGGGTTTGCGGAACTGATAGGCCTAACTTAGGTTAACTGGCGCTAGGGTGAGTGACCTATTCTTTGCCGAGGTTGACTCGTGAAGGAAGTCTTCCTCGGTGGTCAAAGAATGGTCCAAGTCTATAGGAGTGCTACTATGTCAGCAAGTTGGCGCTAGGGTTACAACTAGAGTGGCACTCTTTAACTAAGGATAGGCTAGGTAACATAGGTGGGGTACGTTTGGGATCGGCGCGCCACATAGAGACTTAGCTTAGATCGTTTTTTAGCTAGGCGTGGCGCGTTGCTAAATGGCCTTAGCTAAAATAAGGTGCGCATGGAAACACGGTTTTGGCATGGCCTCCACCGCATGCGCCGGCCGCGGTGCAGGCGGGACCGAGTACCGGACAACGCTATTTCCAATGAAGGTCCAGGTTCGTGGACCAGAGGAGAACGGCTTTGCATTTCGCCAGAAAAGTCCCGTGAGCCACCCTGATAGGGCGCAAACTGTTGTTAATTTTTTTCCCAGCCCTGCGTTTGCGTAAAACAAATGGGTCCTTACGGGGGGACTCTGAGGGCAAGGGGCAGTGACACGCTGTTGTCGACTTATACGCTGTAAACGTCACTGTTCCCTTCTAAACAAACGGTTGCGCCTGTATTAACTGTAAATTTAGGGCGTGTGGTTTTCGGGTTTTGACCAGTTTTTTATGCATGCTTGTACATCCGGTTCAAAGTTTTCTTCAATAAGAAGAGACTGCGAATTGGATATCAAGCATGTAATGTTAAAACTCCAGATAATCGTGATAAATCTGTAAAATAATTTTTTTCATGTAACAGCAAACCAGATGCGCTGATGCCCCTAATTCCCATTTCACTGGTCAAGCCCTTTTTATTTTACTCGTGGATTTAGGCTAATTTATTTAACTAACTTCAGTGTCGTATTCCTGATTGACCCGGCCACTCTGTCATAATGGGGCAATGACAATTTGGGTGGTTGTAAAACACGACAGACTCACTTTCTACGTTTCTAGGCTAATTTGCGACGGTTGTATGCAGGGCAGTTAGTTGAGGCAAGCTTGTGTACTTTTACGTCGGCCGCGCAGGGACGATGGCGGTTCCAACGTTTTTTCAGAAACATTTTTTTAAATCCTGAAGCATTCTAACACCGGTTACATGCGAGAGATCAACGAAGATTTCATCCACCGATTGCTTGCTCTCATAATAATTTGAGCTTTCGTTTTCCCTCTTTCATCAACCAAAATGTGTGCGAGTCCACTTTTTCTATCCTTTCATTTCCCGTTAGTAAGACCAGTTCTTGGGGGGTGTTGTGCCTTTTTACATCAGCCGACAGGTCCTTATTATTGTATGTTTGATTGTTTTTCGTCGCTCTAACCATGCGAACCGCCATCGTCTAGTTTTACAATGCGAAGAAATAACGGTTAGAACAGAAGTCAGGTTTTGCTGTTTTCAATTTCCGTTTGATTACGCTGCTGTTGCGTTTTAGGTAAGCAAACTGTAATTTATCTAAAAAAGCATTTAAAATCACACGAAATGTTTTTTTTTTTCAGGACTGGATTTTAAATGTTGTTGCCTTTTTGTTTGAAATATAAAAAATATGATTCCACAAAAAGCTTGAGGTATTTTGAAATACATAACAAGTTATTATTTTTTGCAGGTTTAACCATTTTGTTTATCTTTTACAGAAGTATTTTTTGCAGGTTTAACCATTTTGTTTATCTTTTACAGAAGTATTTTTTGCAGGTTTAACAAAATTGTTTCTATATTACAGAAGTATTTTTTACAGGTTTAACAAAATTGTTTCTATATTACAGAAGTATTTTTTTGCAGGTTTAACAAAAATGTTTATCTTTAGAAGTATTTTTTGCAGGTTTAACCAATTTGTTTATCTTTTACAGAAGTATTTTTTTGCAGGTTTAACCATTTTGTTTATCTTTTACAGAAGTATTTTTTGCAGGTTTAACAAAATTGTTTCTATATTACAGAAGTATTTTTTACAGGTTTAACATTTTTTTTTATCTTTTGCAGAAGTATTTTTTACAGGTTTAACAATTTTTTTTATCTTTCGCAGAAGTATTTTTTTGCAGGTTTAACAATGTATTTTCTGTTTTGCAGGCTTTTTAAACATTTCTACATGTTTTGTAAAACAATTACATTTTTGCTTTGTTTTACAGGTTTTTAGGAAATATTAGGAAATTTGTTTATTTTTACAGGTTTTGTAGGAATAATCTTATTTTGTGTTTTACAGGTTTGTTAGGGAATAATAGGAAAGTTTAATGTCATTTTGTATTTTACAGGTTTTATAAGAGTTGATTAAAAATATTAACGTTGTTGTTTTTTGACAGGATGACGTTTTTTCAGGTTTAAGGGACGAAACTGTTTTAGGGTGTCTGGTTATATTTTGTTAAACAGGGTAATTGTTCTATTTTAAATCTGTAATTTACAGGTTTGTAATAGGTAACCGTTATTATTGATATTAAATTAACGAGCGTTTTGTAACATTTTACTTTAATTTCTTTCACGTATACTTAAACGTGTTACTAACCTTTTCTTTTCAGGTTTAACAAATGTGTTTTTCTTTTTCAGCATTGTTCATCTTTTATTAGTAAAAAAATAAACTAATTTTAACAGATTTGAGTTAATTTTGGCCCAAGCTTTCTTTTACCATTGACAGGAAACAAACTTCGGTAAGTGACGTCACTATTACCATTGTTCTAAAAAGCATTGTTTGTTGACTTCTAAACGCAGTCTATTTTCAAACGCATTTTGTGTATAGGTAAAAATACCTTGAACATAGTTTAGAGGATTAAAACACCCATTTTATCCTGTCTTAATTGGTCCACACGCATGTTGTAACCTGAAATGCGAATAACACATCTTAATAAACGACTGACCATTCGCCTTAATTATCTTCAACAGAACCCATCTCACATATCCTATAAGTTGTAAGCAACGTTTTATTGTTTCAGATATCCTGGTCGACCTGCTTGTTCATTCAGCAACAACCAACAGAATCGAAGACAATCTCGTACACGTAGTTTAAAGGTAAATTATGTTTATGTCATTAAAAATACTGTGAAGGTACATAAATATGACTTGTACTTTCCCCATGTAGAGTAACACTTGTGACGACAGGCGTGTTTACATATTTATTCATATTTTAAGAGCTTATTCACTTAGCTGTTAACGTTCAGCCTGTCGTCAGATAACATATTTAACTACAGGTTACTAACCTTGGTGGCAGCGCCCCCTCTGGTCGTTTTGTAAAATTTAAGTGAGCGTTACTTTAGCCATTGTTTGTTTGTAATGTAATTTTAAACCTCTAATCGGAAAGCTCTTCAAAGGACGCACGATATTTGAAGCTCAGTTTAACTAAGTGCCCGCGCAGTGTATGGGGATCTGTAACTTGGGGAAGTAAAGAATTTAAAGCGTTATTTCATTTATGTTTTCAGACACCCGCACACACAGCGTACACACCGAACCAGTATACTTTGCAACCTCAAGTAGAGAACGTCCTGTCCAACAACGCCATCAACATGGAGACTTGCGACCGTGTTAACACCACTGAAGTGTGCAAGAGACCAGGTACAGTTTTCTTGAATGTGTCGCATGTACATACATTGATTTACGCCACCTGTGCACTTTGTTAAACTATTAAGCATCATGCCACTAGATGGTAAGCTGCAGTCAGTGCAAACTGTTTTGACCTGTAAGGTTTCATCAGTGCAGCTCGTAACGAGAAATAGGCCGGCTATAAAGCTATGCCTCACCTATTCTGTCCGATGCCACAACTATTACTGGTGTGCGAAAACGTAAACAAACGTTAAAAGTTCAAAGTCAAGTTACATTTCTACCCAGGCAGCGTATGAAGATCTGTATAATAAGGACTTATAGATTCCAACATATTTTTAAATTCTTTTTTAGACACCTACACACACAACGCATCCACCGATCGTACGGTGACGTCATTTGGCGACCTTTCACTGACGTCATCTCCTCTTTCAACGTTGACGTCATCATCAGATTATTGGAAACGCCTAATCTACACAAGCATATCTACAGACCAGTTACTGTTTGACGTTACTGTGACGTAGGAAGCATGACGTCATACCTATCTTTCTTGCCTAAGCACAGAAACTGTTTGTTTGGGTAGGGGGGTGGGAGGGTGGGGACAATGGGCAATGGTGCTGCTCTTGGTGCTGACGCGTTTGCAAAACGCAAAAATGGTGTAAAGTCGCGACAACTGAAGTTATTCTTAAGTGACTCTTGATTTTTGAACTGAGTTTATGCATCCTAAATTTGTTTATTGACATTGTTTGAAAGTTTAACAACTTTAACCGGTTTTAATGGTTCTGCGGCTACTTGTTGTTATTGCTGTAGTTGCCATTGCTGTTTCCAATTACGTTTTTAACAGTTGGTGTAGTTTCCCACTGCAGTTCATCAACAGTGTTGGAATTCAACCTTTGCTGTTTTTATTGTTGATGTTTTGTGTCGTATCAGCAACCAATATTAGCTGTTCTCTCTGTCGTGTAGTAAGATTTACGATCTTAGGTCTTCAAGTAAAACTTAAAAACAACAAATTATGTTTGTCTTTTGTAATTTTCGACTGGATGTAAATACATTGTCATATTTGTTACGAACTACTGGTTTAGAACAGAACAATTGCTTTACCGCCAGGTGGTCTATTGTATCTATTACATACGCAACAGTCTTTTTATTTTTTGTTTTCCTTTGTGTTTTACGGTTGGATTGTGATAAATGTGGCAAATGTTACGTTAGTTTTCTTGCTTTTTCAAATGTGCAGCCCATAGTGTTTGCTACCTTCTGCAGTATTTGTAACATAACGCATTTTTGGTATCGTGTTCACCAACTGTTTGAAACCTGCATGAATAAAATGGGTATGAAACCACAAGCGCTCCTGTTTCTGCTTTTACTTAAACACTAAGTTGCAGTTTTATTTTAGCCAACTAATTAAAGTTTGAACCTTTGGTTTAATGATGGATTCGCATGAAAATATAAATATACTGCGTTTGTTGAATCAGGCGCATTAATCAGCTCAAAAATATGTAATAATTGACTCGTTTGCCAGTACTAAATCCAAGCGTCTCTGCGGGACGCACAACCTTTAATAAAGGGCCGCATGCGTCCCGCGGGCCGTATGTTGCTCACCCCTTGCTTAGACCATTTATGTTGGTTGTTATGCGATCACTTATAGGCCAAGTATATTTCGGTAGAACTACTATAATATCTCAAATCACTTTGGACATGATTTAAATTTGACGTTAGCTGACACAACGAGCTTGGTTATTAAATAAGTTTGAGGTAAGGTATCTGTAATAACTTTCATATTGGTAGTTTTGGGATAACCACTGGGTCAAATATGATTTAGTGCAGCTAATAACATAGTAACTTGTTTCAAGATAAAATTTAAAAAACCGGAAGGAGGCGCAATAAGCACAGTTACTAAATAAGCGTAGTGGTACTTTTAGCTGGAGTGAAGGGTCCGTTGCTTTTCAAAGGGGGGGTAGTCCTCATGCAAGGTGTTTTGAACGACTGGAATATTTAAGTGAAAATTCAATTAGCAAAAGATTTCAGGTTCCTTTTTTAGTTTAGTTTTGACCGCACCACAGTTTGAACACCTCATGCGTATACATGTTCAGATCAGTGTTTCCAAATCACGGATTTGCAAACGATATTTTAGGACCCGAAGAATAATTTATTCTGCCATATGTTTGTCAGGTCTTGTGGTTTCAAATGCTTAAATCTAAGAGGTAGGAGGCAGAAACCGGTCATAACCGGAACCGGTCTGAATCTGGAATATTCCCACGAAAACCCCCTAAAACCGATTTTTTTCGATTTTTTCGATTTTTGAAACCGGTTTAAACCGGTTTGGAGGTTCGGTAGGAGGCAGAAACTGGTCATGACCGGTTTGAAACTGGAGTATTCCCACGAAAACCCACCCAAAACCGGATTTTTCTTCGATTTTTTGACCCCCAAAAATCGAAAAGGCTGTAGCCTTAGGGTTTTTCCAAAAATCGGGTCAAAATTTTCGATTTTGGAAACCGGGTCAAACCGGTTTGGAGGTTCGGTAGGAGGCAGAAACCGGTCACAACCGGTTTGAAACTGGAATATTCCCACAAAAACCCACCCAAAACCGGATTTTTCTTCGATTTTTTGACCCCCAAAAATCGAAAAGGCTGTAGCCTTAGGGTTTTTCCAAAAATCGGGTCAAAATTTTCGATTTTGGAAACCGGGTCAAACCGGTTTGGAGGTTCGGTAGGAGGCAGAAACCGGTCACAACCGGTTTGAAACTGGAATATTCCCACAAAAACCCACCCAAAACCGGATTTTTCTTCGATTTTTTGACCCCCCAAAAATCGAAAAGGCTGTAGCCTTAGGGTTTTTCCAAAAATCGGGTCCAAATTTTCGATTTTGGAAACCGGTTTAAACCGGTTTGGAGGTTCGGTAGGAGGCAGAAACCGGTCATGACCGGTTTGAAACTGGAAAATTTACACGAAAACCCACCTAAAACCGGATTTTTCTTCGATTTTTTGACCCCCAAAAATCGAAAAAACGGAAAGGCTATAGCCTTAGGGTTTTTCCAAAAATCGGGTCAAAATTTTCGATTTTAGAAACCGGTTTAAACCGGTTTGGAGGTTCGGTAGGAGGCAGAAACCGGTCACAACCGGTTTGAAACTGGAATATTCCCACAAAAACCCACCCAAAACCGGATTTTTCTTCGATTTTTTCACCCCCAAAAATCGAAAAAACGGAAAGGCTATAGCCTTATGGTTTTTCCAAAAATCGGATCAAAATTTTCGATTTTAGAAACCGGTTTAAACCGGTTTGGAGGTTCGGTAGGAGGCAGAAACCGGTCATGACCGGTTTGAAACTGGAATATTCCCACGAAAACTCACCCGTACCTGGATTTTTCTTCGATTTTTTGACCCCCTAAAATCGAAAAAACGGAAAGGCTATAGCCTTATGGTTTTTCCAAAAATCGGGTCAAAATTTTCGATTTTAGAAACCGGTTTAAACCGGTTTGGAGGTTCGGTAGGAAGCAGAAACCGGTCATGACCGGTTTGAAACTGGAATATTCCCACGAAAACTCACCCGTACCTGGATTTTTCTTCGATTTTTTGACCCCCTAAAATCGAAAAAACGGAAAGGCTATAGCCTTAGGGTTTTTTCCAAAATCGGATCAAAATTTTCGATTTTGGAAACCGGTTGAAACCGGTTTGGAGGTTCGGTAGGAGGCAGAAACCGGTCATAACCGGTTTGAAACTGGAATTTTCCCAGGAAAATCCATCCAAAACCGGATTTTTCCTCAATTTTTTGACCCCCAAAATCGAAAAAACGGAAAGGCTATAGCCTTAGGGTTTTCCAAAAATCGGGTCAAAATTTTCGATTTTAGAAACCGGTTTAAACCGGTTTGGAGGTTCGGTAGGAGGCAGAAACCGGTCACAACCGGTTTGAAACTGGAATATTCCCACGAAAACTCACCCAAAACCGGAATTTTCTTGCATTTTTTGACCCCCAAAAATCGAAAAAACGGAAAGGCTATAGCCTTAGGGTTTTTCCAAAAATCGGGTCAAGATTTTCGATTTTGGAAACTCGTTTAAACCGGTTTGGAGGTTCGGTAGGAGGCAGAAACCGGTCATGACCGGTTTGAAACTGGAATATTCCCACGAAAACCCACCCGTACCTGGATTTTTCTTCGATTTTTTGACCCCCAAAAATCGAAAAAACGGAAAGGCTATAGCCTTAGGGTTTTTCCAAAAATCGGGTCAAAATTTTCGATTTTGGAAACCGGTTTAAACCGGTTTGGGGGTTCGGTAGGAGGCAGAAACCGGTCATAACCGGTTTGAAACTGAAATATTTACAAGAAAACCCACCCAAAACCGGATTTTTCTTCGATTTTTTGACCCCCTAAAATCGAAAAAACGAAAAGGCTTTAGCCTTAGGGTTTTTCCAAAAATCGGGTCAAAATTTTCGATTTTGGAAACCGGTTTAAACCGGTTTGGCGGTTCGGTAGGAGGCAGAAACCGGTCATAACCGGTTTGAAACTGGAAAATTTACACGAAAACCCACCCAAAACCGGATTTTTCTTCGATTTTTTCACCCCCAAAAATCGAAAAAACGGAAAGGCTATAGCCTTATGGTTTTTCCAAAAATCGGGTCAAAATTTTCGATTTTAGAAACCGGTTTAAACCGGTTTGGAGGTTCGGTAGGAGGCAGAAACCGGTCACAACCGGTTTGAAACTGGAATATTTCCACAAAAACCCACCCAAAACCGGATTTTTCTTCGATTTTTTCACCCCAAAAAATCGAAAAAACGGAAAGGCTATAGCCTTATGGTTTTTCCAAAAATCGGGTCAAAATTTTCGATTTTAGAAACCGGTTTAAACCGGTTTGGAGGTTCGGTAGGAGGCAGAAACCGGTCACAACCGGTTTGAAATTGGAATATTCCCACAAAAACCCACCCAAAACCGGAATTTTCTTGCATTTTTTGACCCCCAAAAATCGAAAAAACGGAAAGGCTGTAGCCTTAGGGTTTTTGCAAAAATCGGGTCAAAATTTTCGATTTTAGAAATCGGTTTAAACCGGTTTGGAGGTGCGGTAGGAGGCAGAAACCGGTCACAACCGGTTTGAAACTGGAATATTCCCACGAAAACCCGCCTAAAACCGGATTTTTCTTCGATTTTTTGACCCCCAAAAATCGAAAAAACGGAAAGGCTATAGCCTTATGGTTTTTCCAAAAATCGGGTCAAAATTTTCGATTTCAGAAACCGGTTTAAACCGGTTTGGAGGTTCGGTAGGAGGCAGAAACCGGTCACAACCGGTTTCAAACTGGAATATTCCCACAAAAACCCACCCAAAACCGGAATTTTCTTGCATTTTTTGACCCCCAAAAATCGAAAAAACGGAAAGGCTGTAGCCTTAGGGTTTTTCCAAAAATCGGGTCAAAATTTTCGATTTTGGAAACCGGTTTAAACCGGTTTGGGGGTTCGGTAGGAGGCAGAAACCGGTCATGACCGGTTTGAAACTGGAATATTCCCACGAAAACTCACCCGTACCTGGATTTTTCTTCGATTTTTTGACCCCCTAAAATCGAAAAAACGGAAAGGCTATAGCCTTATGGTTTTTCCAAAAATCGGGTCAAAATTTTCGATTTTAGAAACCGGTTTAAACCGGTTTGGAGGTTCGGTAGGAGGCAGAAACCGGTCATGACCGGTTTGAAACTGGAATATTCCCACGAAAACTCACCCGTACCTGGATTTTTCTTCGATTTTTTGACCCCCTAAAATCGAAAAAACGGAAAGGCTATAGCCTTAGGGTTTTCCAAAAATCGGATCAAAATTTTCGATTTTAGAAACCGGTTTAAACCGGTTTGGAGGTTCGGTAGGAGGCAGAAACCGGTCACAACCGGTTTGAAACTGGAATATTCCCACGAAAACTCACCCAAAACCGGAATTTTCTTGCATTTTTTGACCCCCAAAAATCGAAAAAACGGAAAGGCTATAGCCTTAGGGTTTTTCCAAAAATCGGGTCAAGATTTTCGATTTTGGAAACTCGTTTAAACCGGTTTGGAGGTTCGGTAGGAGGCAGAAACCGGTCATGACCGGTTTGAAACTGGAATATTCCCACGAAAACCCACCCGTACCTGGATTTTTCTTCGATTTTTTGACCCCCAAAAATCGAAAAAACGGAAAGGCTATAGCCTTAGGGTTTTTCCAAAAATCGGGTCAAGATTTTCGATTTTGGAAACTCGTTTAAACCGGTTTGGAGGTTCGGTAGGAGGCAGAAACCGGTCATGACCGGTTTGAAACTGGAATATTCCCACGAAAACCCACCCGTACCTGGATTTTTCTTCGATTTTTTGACCCCCAAAAATCGAAAAAACGGAAAGGCTATAGCCTTAGGGTTTTTCCAAAAATCGGGTCAAAATTTTCGATTTTGGAAACCGGTTTAAACCGGTTTGGGGGTTCGGTAGGAGGCAGAAACCGGTCATAACCGGTTTGAAACTGAAATATTTACAAGAAAACCCACCCAAAACCGGATTTTTCTTCGATTTTTTGACCCCCTAAAATCGAAAAAACGAAAAGGCTTTAGCCTTAGGGTTTTTCCAAAAATCGGGTCAAAATTTTCGATTTTGGAAACCGGTTTAAACCGGTTTGGCGGTTCGGTAGGAGGCAGAAACCGGTCATAACCGGTTTGAAACTGGAAAATTTACACGAAAACCCACCCAAAACCGGATTTTTCTTCGATTTTTTCACCCCCAAAAATCGAAAAAACGGAAAGGCTATAGCCTTATGGTTTTTCCAAAAATCGGGTCAAAATTTTCGATTTTAGAAACCGGTTTAAACCGGTTTGGAGGTTCGGTAGGAGGCAGAAACCGGTCATGACCGGTTTGAAACTGGAATATTCCCACGAAAACCCACCTAAAACCGGATTTTTCTTCGATTTTTTCACCCCAAAAAATCGAAAAAACGGAAAGGCTATAGCCTTATGGTTTTTCCAAAAATCGGGTCAAAATTTTCGATTTTAGAAACCGGTTTAAACCGGTTTGGAGGTTCGGTAGGAGGCAGAAACCGGTCACAACCGGTTTGAAATTGGAATATTCCCACAAAAACCCACCCAAAACCGGAATTTTCTTGCATTTTTTGACCCCCAAAAATCGAAAAAACGGAAAGGCTGTAGCCTTAGGGTTTTTGCAAAAATCGGGTCAAAATTTTCGATTTTAGAAACCGGTTTAAACCGGTTTGGAGGTGCGGTAGGAGGCAGAAACCGGTCACAACCGGTTTGAAACTGGAATATTCCCACGAAAACCCGCCTAAAACCGGATTTTTCTTCGATTTTTTGACCCCCAAAAATCGAAAAAACGGAAAGGCTATAGCCTTATGGTTTTTCCAAAAATCGGGTCAAAATTTTCGATTTCAAAAACCGGTTTAAACCGGTTTGGAGGTTCGGTAGGAGGCAGAAACCGGTCACAACCGGTTTCAAACTGGAATATTCCCACAAAAACCCACCCAAAACCGGAATTTTCTTGCATTTTTTGACCCCCAAAAATCGAAAAAACGGAAAGGCTGTAGCCTTAGGGTTTTTCCAAAAATCGGGTCAAAATTTTCGATTTTGGAAACCGGTTTAAACCGGTTTGGGGGTTCGGTACGAGGCAGAAACCGGTCATAACCGGTTTGAAACTGGAAAATTCCCACGAAAACCCACCCAAAACCGGATTTTTCTTCGATTTTTTGACCCCCAAAAATCGAAAAAACGGAAAGGCCTTATGGTTTTTCCAAAAATCGGGTCAAAATTTTCGATTTTAGAAACCGGTTTGGAGGTTCGGTAGGAGGCAGAAACCGGTCATGACCCGTTTGAAACTGGAATATTCCCACGAAAACTCACCCGTACCTGGATTTTTCTTCGATTTTTTGACCCCCTAAAATCGAAAAAACGGAAAGGCTATAGCCTTAGGGTTTTTCCAAAAATCGGGTCAAAATTTTCGATTTTAGAAACCGGTTTAAACCGGTTTGGAGGTTCGGTAGGAGGCAGAAACCGGTCATAACCGGTTTGAAACTGGAATATTCCCACGAAAATCCACCCAAAACCGAATTTTTCTTCGATTTTTTCACCCCCAAAAATCGAAAAAACGAAAAGGCTTTAGCCTTAGGGTTTTTCCAAAAATCGGGTCAAAATTTTCGATTTTGTAAACCGGTTTAAACCGGTTTGGCGGTTCGGTAGGAGGCAGAAACCGGTCATAACCGGTTTGAAACTGGAAAATTTACACGAAAACCCACCCAAAACCGGATTTTTCTTCGATTTTTTCACCCCCAAAAATCGAAAAAACGGAAAGGCTATAGCCTTATGGTTTTTCCAAAAATCGGGTCAAAATTTTCGATTTTAGAAACCGGTTTAAACCGGTTTGGAGGTTCGGTAGGAGGCAGAAACCGGTCATGACCGGTTTGAAACTGGAATATTCCCACGAAAACCCACCTAAAACCGGATTTTTCTTCGATTTTTCGACCCCCAAAAATCGAAAAAACGGAAAGGCTATAGCCTTATGGTTTTTCCAAAAATCGGGTCAAAATTTTCGATTTTAGAAACCGGTTTAAACCGGTTTGGCGGTTCGGTAGGAGGCAGAAACCGGTCATAACCGGTTTGAAACTGGAAAATTTACACGAAAACCCACCCAAAACCGGATTTTTCTTCGATTTTTTCACCCCCAAAAATCGAAAAAACGGAAAGGCTATAGCCTTATGGTTTTTCCAAAAATCGGGTCAAAATTTTCGATTTTAGAAACCGGTTTAAACCGGTTTGGAGGTTCGGTAGGAGGCAGAAACCGGTCACAACCGGTTTCAAACTGGAAAATTCCCACGAAAACCCACCCAAAACCGGATTTTTCTTCGATTTTTTGACCCCCTAAAATCGAAAAAACGGAAAGGCTATAGCCTTATGGTTTTTCCAAAAATCGAGTCAAAATTTTCGATTTTAGAAACCGGTTTAAACCGGTTTGGAGGTTCGGTAGGAGGCAGAAACCGGTCATGACCGGTTTGAAACTGGAATATTCCCACGAAAACTCACCCGTACCTGGATTTTTCTTCGATTTCTTGACCCCCTAAAATCGAAAAAACGGAAAGGCAACAGCCTTAGGGTTTTTCCAAAAATCGGGTCAAGATTTTCGATTTTGGAAACTCGTTTAAACCGGTTTGGAGGTTCGGTAGGAGGCAGAAACCGGTCACAACCGATTTGAAACTGGAAAATTTACACGAAAACCCACCCAAAACCGGATTTTTCTTCGATTTTTTGACCCCCAAAAATCGAAAAAGCGGAAAGACTATAGCCTTATGGTTTTTCCAAAAATCAGGTCAAAATTTTCGATTTTAGAAACCGGTTTAAACCGGTTTGGAGGTTCGGTAGGAGGCAGAAACCGGTCACAACCGGTTTGAAATTGGAATATTCCCACAAAAACCCACCCAAAACCGGAATTTTCTTGCATTTTTTGACCCCCAAAAATCGAAAAAACGGAAAGGCTGTAGCCTTAGGGTTTTTGCAAAAATCGGGTCAAAATTTTCGATTTTAGAAACCGGTTTAAACCGGTTTGGAGGTGCGGTAGGAGGCAGAAACCGGTCACAACCGGTTTGAAACTGGAATATTCCCACGAAAACCCGCCTAAAACCGGATTTTTCTTCGATTTTTTGACCCCCAAAAATCGAAAAAACGGAAAGGCTATAGCCTTATGGTTTTTCCAAAAATCGGGTCAAAATTTTCGATTTCAAAAACCGGTTTAAACCGGTTTGGGGGTTCGGTAGGAGGCAGAAACCGGTCATAACCGGTTTGAAACTGGAATATTCCCACGAAAACCCACCCAAAACCGGATTTTTCTTCGATTTTTTGACCCCCTAAAATCGAAAAAACGGAAAGGCAACAGCCTTAGGGTTTTTCCAAAAATCGGGTCAAAATTTTCGATTTTAGAAACCGGTTTAAACCGGTTTGGAGGTGCGGTAGGAGGCAGAAACCGGTCACAACCGGTTTGAAACTGGAATATTCCCACGAAAACCCGCCTAAAACCGGATTTTTCTTCGATTTTTTGACCCCCAAAAATCGAAAAAACGGAAAGGCTATAGCCTTATGGTTTTTCCAAAAATCGGGTCAAAATTTTCGATTTCAGATACCGGTTTAAACCGGTTTGGAGGTTCGGTAGGAGGCAGAAACCGGTCACAACCGGTTTCAAACTGGAATATTCCCACAAAAACCCACCCAAAACCGGATTTTTCTTGCATTTTTTGACCCCCAAACATCGAAAAAACGGAAAGGCTATAGCCTTAGGGTTTTTCCAAAAATCGGGTCAAGATTTTCGATTTTGGAAACTCGTTTAAACCGGTTTGGAGGTTCGGTAGGAGGCAGAAACCGGTCATAACCGGTTTGAAACTGGAATATTCCCACGAAAATCCACCCAAAACCGGATTTTTATTCGATTTTTTGACCCCCAAAAATCGAAAAAACGGAAAGGCTATAGCCTTATGGTTTTTCCAAAAATCGGGTCAAAATTTTCGATTTTAGAAACCGGTTTAAACCGGTTTGGAGGTTCGGTAGGAGGCAGAAACCGGTCACAACCGGTTTGAAACTGGAATATTTACACGAAAACCCACCCAAAACCGGAATTTTCTTGCATTTTTTGACCCCCAAAAATCGAAAAAACGGAAAGGCTATAGCCTTATGGTTTTTCCAAAAATCGGGTCAAAATTTTCGATTTTAGAAACCGGTTTAAACCGGTTTGGAGGTTCGGTAGGAGGCAGAAACCGGTCACAACCGGTTTGAAACTGGAAAATTTATCGATTTTTTTTTGGAAACCGGTTTAAACCGGTTTGGGGGTTCGGTACGAGGCAGAAACCGGTCATAACCGGTTTGAAACTGGAATTTTCCCAGGAAAATCCATCCAAAACCGGATTTTTCTTCGATTTTTTGACCCCCAAAAATCGAAAAAACGGAAAGGCTATAGCCTTATGGTTTTTCCAAAAATCGGGTCAAAATTTTCGATTTTAGAAACTGGTTTAAACCGGTTTGGAGGTTCGGTAGGAGGCAGAAACCGGTCATAACCGGTTTGAAACTGGAATTTTCCCAGGAAAATCCATCCAAAACCGGATTTTTCTTCAATTTTTTGACCCCCAAAAATCGAAAAAACGGAAAGGCAATAGCCTTAGGGTTTTTCCAAAAATCGGGTCAAAATTTTCGATTTTAGAAACCGGTTTAAACCGGTTTGGAGGTTCGGTAGGAGGCAGAAACCGGTCATGACCGGTTTGAAACTGGAATATTCCCACGAAAACTCACCCGTACCTGGATTTTTCTTCGATTTCTTGACTCCCTACAATCGAAAAAACGGAAAGGCTATAGCCTTAGGGTTTTTCCAAAAATCGGGTCAAAATTTTCGATTTTAGAAACCGGTTGAAACCGGTTTGGAGGTTCGGTAGGAGGCAGAAACCGGTCATAACCGGTTTGAAACTGGAATTTTCCCAGGAAAATCCATCCAAAACCGGATTTTTCTTCAATTTTTTGACCCCCAAAAATCGAAAAAACGGAAAGGCTATAGCCTTAGGGTTTTTCCAAAAATCGGGTCAAAATTTTCGATTTTAGAAACCGGTTGAAACCGGTTTGGAGGTTCGGTACGAGGCAGAAACCGGTCATGACCGGTTTGAAACTGGAAAATTCCCACGAAAACCCACCTAAACCGGATTTTTCTTCGATTTTTTGACCCCCAAAAATCGAAAAAACGGAAAGGCTATAGCCTTAGGGTTTTTCCAAAAATCGGGTCCAAATTTTCGATTTTAGAAACCGGTTGAAACCGGTTTGGAGGTTCGGTAGGAGGCAGAAACCGGTCATAACCGGTTTGAAACTGGAATATTCCCACGAAAATCCACCCAAAACCGAATTTTTCTTCGATTATTTGACCCCCAAAAATCGAAAAAACGGAAAGGCAACAGCCTTAGGGTTTTTCCAAAAATCGGGTCAAAATTTTCGATTTTAGAAACCGGTTTAAACCGGTTTGGAGGTTCGGTAGGAGGCAGAAACCGGTCACAACCGGTTTCAAACTGGAATATTCCCACAAAAACCCACCCAAAACCGGATTTTTCTTGCATTTTTTGACCCCCAAACATCGAAAAAACGGAAAGGCTATAGCCTTAGGGTTTTTCCAAAAATCGGGTCAAGATTTTCGATTTTGGAAACTCGTTTAAACCGGTTTGGAGGTTCGGTAGGAGGCAGAAACCGGTCATAACCGGTTTGAAACTGGAATATTCCCACGAAAATCCACCCAAAACCGGATTTTTATTCGATTTTTTGACCCCCAAAAATCGAAAAAACGGAAAGGCTATAGCCTTATGGTTTTTCCAAAAATCGGGTCAAAATTTTCGATTTTAGAAACCGGTTTAAACCGGTTTGGAGGTTCGGTAGGAGGCAGAAACCGGTCACAACCGGTTTGAAACTGGAATATTTACACGAAAACCCACCCAAAACCGGAATTTTCTTGCATTTTTTGACCCCCAAAAATCGAAAAAACGGAAAGGCTATAGCCTTATGGTTTTTCCAAAAATCGGGTCAAAATTTTCGATTTTAGAAACCGGTTTAAACCGGTTTGGAGGTTCGGTAGGAGGCAGAAACCGGTCACAACCGGTTTGAAACTGGAAAATTTACACGGAAACCCACCCAAAACCGGATTTTTCTTCGATTTTTTGACCCCCTAAAATCGAAAAAACGGAAAGGCTATAGCCTTAGGGTTTTTCCAAAAATCGGGTCCAAATTTTCGATTTTGGAAACTCGTTTAAACCGGTTTGGAGGTTCGGTAGGAGGCAGAAACCGGTCACAACCGGTTTGAAACTGGTATATTCCCACGAAAACCCACCCAAATACGGAATTTTCTTGCATTTTTTGACCCCCAAAAATCGAAAAAACGGAAAGGCTATAGCCTTATGGTTTTTTCAAAAATCGGGTCAAAATTTTCGATTTTAGAAACCGGTTTAAACCGGTTTGGAGGTTCGGTAGGAGGCAGAAACCGGTCATAACCGGTTTGAAACTGGAATATTCCCACGAAAACCCACCCAAAACCGGATTTTTCTTGCATTTTTTGACCCCCAAAAATCGAAAAAACGGAAAGGCAACAGCCTTAGGGTTTTTCCAAAAATCGGGTCAAGATTTTCGATTTTGGAAACTCGTTTAAACCGGTTTGGAGGTTCGGTAGGATGCAGAAACCGGTCACAACCGGTTTGAAACTGGAATATTTACACGAAAACCCACCCAAAACCGGAATTTTCTTGCATTTTTTGACCCCCAAAAATCGAAAAAACGGAAAGGCTATAGCCTTAGGGTTTTTCCAAAAATCGGGTCCAAATTTTCGATTTTGGAAACCGGTTTAAACCGGTTTGGGGGTTCGGTACGAGGCAGAAACCGGTCATAACCGGTTTGAAACTGGAATTTTCCCAGGAAAATCCATCCAAAACCGGATTTTTCTTCGATTTTTTGACCCCCAAAAATCGAAAAAACGGAAAGGCTATAGCCTTATGGTTTTTCCAAAAATCGGGTCAAAATTTTCGATTTTAGAAACCGGTTTAAACCGGTTTGGAGGTTCGGTAGGAGGCAGAAACCGGTCATAACCGGTTTGAAACTGGAATTTTCCCAGGAAAATCCATCCAAAACCGGATTTTTCTTCAATTTTTTGACCCCCAAAAATCGAAAAAACGGAAAGGCAATAGCCTTAGGGTTTTTCCAAAAATCGGGTCAAAATTTTCGATTTTAGAAACCGGTTTAAACCGGTTTGGAGGTTCGGTAGGAGGCAGAAACCGGTCATGACCGGTTTGAAACTGGAATATTCCCACGAAAACTCACCCGTACCTGGATTTTTCTTCGATTTCTTGACTCCCTACAATCGAAAAAACGGAAAGGCTATAGCCTTAGGGTTTTTCCAAAAATCGGGTCAAAATTTTCGATTTTAGAAACCGGTTGAAACCGGTTTGGAGGTTCGGTAGGAGGCAGAAACCGGTCATAACCGGTTTGAAACTGGAATTTTCCCAGGAAAATCCATCCAAAACCGGATTTTTCTTCAATTTTTTGACCCCCAAAAATCGAAAAAACGGAAAGGCTATAGCCTTAGGGTTTTTCCAAAAATCGGGTCAAAATTTTCGATTTTAGAAACCGGTTGAAACCGGTTTGGAGGTTCGGTACGAGGCAGAAACCGGTCATGACCGGTTTGAAACTGGAAAATTCCCACGAAAACCCACCTAAACCGGATTTTTCTTCGATTTTTTGACCCCCAAAAATCGAAAAAACGGAAAGGCTATAGCCTTAGGGTTTTTCCAAAAATCGGGTCCAAATTTTCGATTTTAGAAACCGGTTGAAACCGGTTTGGAGGTTCGGTAGGAGGCAGAAACCGGTCATAACCGGTTTGAAACTGGAATATTCCCACGAAAATCCACCCAAAACCGAATTTTTCTTCGATTATTTGACCCCCAAAAATCGAAAAAACGGAAAGGCTATAGCCTTATGGTTTTTCCAAAAATCGGGTCAAAATTTTCGATTTTAGAAACCGGTTTAAACCGGTTTGGAGGTTCGGTAGGAGGCAGAAAACGGTCATGACCGGTTTGAAACTGGAATATTTCCACGAAAACTCACCCGTACCTGGATTTTTCTTCGATTTTTTGACCCCCTAAAATCGAAAAAACGGAAAGGCTATAGCCTTATGGTTTTTCCAAAAATCGGGTCAAAATTTTCGATTTCAGAAACCGGTTTAAACCGGTTTGGAGGTTCGGTAGGAGGCAGAAACCGGTCACAACCGGTTTCAAACTGGAATATTCCCACAAAAACCCACCCAAAACCGGATTTTTCTTGCATTTTTTGACCCCCAAACATCGAAAAAACGGAAAGGCTATAGCCTTAGGGTTTTTCCAAAAATCGGGTCAAGATTTTCGATTTTGGAAACTCGTTTAAACCGGTTTGGAGGTTCGGTAGGAGGCAGAAACCGGTCATAACCGGTTTGAAACTGGAATATTCCCACGAAAATCCACCCAAAACCGGATTTTTCTTCGATTTTTTGACCCCCAAAAATCGAAAAAACGGAAAGGCTATAGCCTTATGGTTTTTCCAAAAATCGGGTCAAAATTTTCGATTTTAGAAACCGGTTTAAACCGGTTTGGAGGTTCGGTAGGAGGCAGAAACCGGTCACAACCGGTTTGAAACTGGAATATTTACACGAAAACCCACCCAAAACCGGAATTTTCTTGCATTTTTTGACCCCCAAAAATCGAAAAAACGGAAAGGCTATAGCCTTATGGTTTTTCCAAAAATCGGGTCAAAATTTTCGATTTTAGAAACCGGTTTAAACCGGTTTGGAGGTTCGGTAGGAGGCAGAAACCGGTCACAACCGGTTTGAAACTGGAAAATTTACACGGAAACCCACCCAAAACCGGATTTTTCTTCGATTTTTTGACCCCCTAAAATCGAAAAAACGGAAAGGCTATAGCCTTAGGGTTTTTCCAAAAATCGGGTCCAAATTTTCGATTTTGGAAACTCGTTTAAACCGGTTTGGAGGTTCGGTAGGAGGCAGAAACCGGTCACAACCGGTTTGAAACTGGAATATTCCCACGAAAACCCACCCAAATCCGGAATTTTCTTGCATTTTTTGACCCCCAAAAATCGAAAAAACGGAAAGGCTATAGCCTTATGGTTTTTTCAAAAATCGGGTCAAAATTTTCGATTTTAGAAACCGGTTTAAACCGGTTTGGAGGTTCGGTAGGAGGCAGAAACCGGTCATAACCGGTTTGAAACTGGAATATTCCCACGAAAACCCACCCAAAACCGGATTTTTCTTGCATTTTTTGACCCCCAAAAATCGAAAAAACGGAAAGGCAACAGCCTTAGGGTTTTTCCAAAAATCGGGTCAAGATTTTCGATTTTGGAAACTCGTTTAAACCGGTTTGGAGGTTCGGTAGGATGCAGAAACCGGTCACAACCGGTTTGAAACTGGAATATTTACACGAAAACCCACCCAAAACCGGAATTTTCTTGCATTTTTTGACCCCCAAAAATCGAAAAAACGGAAAGGCTATAGCCTTAGGGTTTTTCCAAAAATCGGGTCCAAATTTTCGATTTTGGAAACCGGTTTAAACCGGTTTGGGGGTTCGGTACGAGGCAGAAACCGGTCATAACCGGTTTGAAACTGGAATTTTCCCAGGAAAATCCATCCAAAACCGGATTTTTCTTCGATTTTTTGACCCCCAAAAATCGAAAAAACGGAAAGGCTATAGCCTTATGGTTTTTCCAAAAATCGGGTCAAAATTTTCGATTTTAGAAACCGGTTTAAACCGGTTTGGAGGTTCGGTAGGAGGCAGAAACCGGTCATAACCGGTTTGAAACTGGAATTTTCCCAGGAAAATCCATCCAAAACCGGATTTTTCTTCAATTTTTTGACCCCCAAAAATCGAAAAAACGGAAAGGCAATAGCCTTAGGGTTTTTCCAAAAATCGGGTCAAAATTTTCGATTTTAGAAACCGGTTTAAACCGGTTTGGAGGTTCGGTAGGAGGCAGAAACCGGTCATGACCGGTTTGAAACTGGAATATTCCCACGAAAACTCACCCGTACCTGGATTTTTCTTCGATTTCTTGACTCCCTACAATCGAAAAAACGGAAAGGCTATAGCCTTAGGGTTTTTCCAAAAATCGGGTCAAAATTTGCGATTTTAGAAACCGGTTGAAACCGGTTTGGAGGTTCGGTAGGAGGCAGAAACCGGTCATAACCGGTTTGAAACTGGAATATTCCCACGAAAATCCACCCAAAACCGAATTTTTCTTCGATTATTTGACCCCCAAAAATCGAAAAAACGGAAAGGCTATATAGCCTTATGGTTTTTCCAAAAATCGGGTCAAAATTTTCGATTTTGGAAACCGGTTTAAACCGGATTGGGGGTTCGGTACGAGGCAGAAACCGGTCATAACCGGTTTGAAACTGGAATTTTCCCAGGAAAATCCATCCAAAACCGGATTTTTCTTCAATTTTTTGACCCCCAAAAATCGAAAAAACGGAAAGGCTATAGCCTTAGGGTTTTTCCAAAAATCGGGTCAAAATTTTCGATTTTAGAAACCGGTTGAAACCGGTTTGGAGGTTCGGTACGAGGCAGAAACCGGTCATGACCGGTTTGAAACTGGAAAATTCCCACGAAAACCCACCTAAACCGGATTTTTCTTCGATTTTTTGACCCCCAAAAATCGAAAAAACGGAAAGGCTATAGCCTTAGGGTTTTTCCAAAAATCGGGTCCAAATTTTCGATTTTAGAAACCGGTTGAAACCGGTTTGGAGGTTCGGTAGGAGGCAGAAACCGGTCATAACCGGTTTGAAACTGGAATATTCCCACGAAAATCCACCCAAAACCGAATTTTTCTTCGATTATTTGACCCCCAAAAATCGAAAAAACGGAAAGGCTATAGCCTTATGGTTTTTCCAAAAATCGGGTCAAAATTTTCGATTTTAGAAACCGGTTTAAACCGGTTTGGAGGTTCGGTAGGAGGCAGAAAACGGTCATGACCGGTTTGAAACTGGAATATTTCCACGAAAACTCACCCGTACCTGGATTTTTCTTCGATTTTTTGACCCCCTAAAATCGAAAAAACGGAAAGGCTATAGCCTTAGGTTTTTTTCCAAAATCGGATCAAAATTTTCGATTTTAGAAACCGGTTGAAACCGGTTTGGAGGTTCGGTAGGAGGCAGAAACCGGTCATAACCGGTTTGAAACTGGAATTTTCCCAGGAAAATCCATCCAAAACCGGATTTTTCTTCAATTTTTTGACCCCCAAAAATCGAAAAAACGGAAAGGCTATAGCCTTAGGGTTTTTTCAAAAATCGGGTCAAAATTTTCGATTTTAGAAACCGGTTTAAACCGGTTTGGAGGTTCGGTACGAGGCAGAAACCGGTCATAACCGGTTTGAAACTGGAAAATTTACACGAAAACCCACCTAAAACCGGATTTTTCTTCGATTTTTTGACCCCCAAAAATCGAAAAAACGGAAAGGCTATAGCCTTAGGGTTTTTCCAAAAATCGGGTCAAAATTTTCGATTTTAGAAACCGGTTGAAACCGGTTTGGAGGTTCGGTACGAGGCAGAAACCGGTCACAACCGGTTTGAAACTGGAATATTCCCACGAAAACCCACCTAAACCGGATTTTTCTTCGATTTTTTGACTCCCTACAATCGAAAAAACGGAAAGGCCTTAGGGTTTTTCCAAAAATCGGGTCAAAATTTTCGATTTTAGAAACCGGTTGAAACCGGTTTGGAGGTTCGGTAGGAGGCAGAAACCGGTCATAACCGGTTTGAAACTGGAATATTCCCACGAAAATCCACCCAAAACCGAATTTTTCTTCGATTATTTGACCCCCAAAAATCGAAAAAACGGAAAGGCTATATAGCCTTATGGTTTTTCCAAAAATCGGGTCAAAATTTTCGATTTTAGAAACCGGTTTAAACCGGTTTGGAGGTTCGGTAGGAGGCAGAAACCGGTCATGACCGGTTTGAAACTGGAATATTCCCACGAAAACTCACCCGTACCTGGATTTTTCTTCGATTTTTTGACCCCCTAAAATCGAAAAAACGGAAAGGCTATAGCCTTAGGTTTTTTTCCAAAATCGGATCAAAATTTTCGATTTTAGAAACCGGTTGAAACCGGTTTGGAGGTTCGGTAGGAGGCAGAAACCGGTCATAACCGGTTTGAAACTGGAATTTTCCCAGGAAAATCCATCCAAAACCGGATTTTTCTTCAATTTTTTGACCCCCAAAAATCGAAAAAACGGAAAGGCTATAGCCTTAGGGTTTTTCCAAAAATCGGGTCAAAATTTTCGATTTTAGAAACCGGTTGAAACCGGTTTGGAGGTTCGGTACGAGGCAGAAACCGGTCACAACCGGTTTGAAACTGGAATATTCCCACGAAAACCCACCTAAACCGGATTTTTCTTCGATTTTTTGACTCCCTACAATCGAAAAAACGGAAAGGCTATAGCCTTAGGTTTTTTTCCAAAATCGGATCAAAATTTTCGATTTTAGAAACCGGTTGAAACCGGTTTGGAGGTTCGGTAGGAGGCAGAAACCGGTCATAACCGGTTTGAAACTGGAATATTCCCACGAAAACCCACCTAAACCGGATTTTTCTTCGATTTTTTGACTCCCTACAATCGAAAAAACGGAAAGGCTATAGCCTTAGGTTTTTTTCCAAAATCGGATCAAAATTTTCGATTTTAGAAACCGGTTGAAACCGGTTTGGAGGTTCGGTAGGAGGCAGAAACCGGTCATAACCGGTTTGAAACTGGAATTTTCCCAGGAAAATCCATCCAAAACCGGATTTTTCTTCAATTTTTTGACCCCCAAAAATCGAAAAAACGGAAAGGCTATAGCCTTAGGGTTTTTCCAAAAATCGGGTCAAAATTTTCGATTTTAGAAACCGGTTGAAACCGGTTTGGAGGTTCGGTAGGAGGCAGAAACCGGTCATAACCGGTTTGAAACTGGAATATTCCCACGAAAATCCACCCAAAACCGAATTTTTCTTCGATTTTTTGACCCCCTACAATCGAAAAAAGGGAAAGGCTATAGCCTTAGGTTTTTTTCAAAAATCGGATTTAAATTTTCGATTTTAGAAACCGGTTGAAACCGGTTTGGAGTTTCGGTACGAGGCAGAAACCGGTCACAACCGGTTTTAAACTGGAATATTCCCACGAAAACACACCCTTTCTTCGAATATTCCAGTTTCGTTAATGACATATTGAAAAATGAGCTTTCGCCATGCGAAGTAATGGCCATTTGTACGTTTTTCAATGACATGCAATCCTTACGTGTTCAACAATATTATTGCCTGATTGATACAACTTATATATTGTTGCTCTAGTTTATTTGTCCAAAAATAAAGATGTTACATTTTTATGTCAAATCATTCTTACAGAGTTTTGCCACACCTGCAAGTTGACCTTCACTGACCTCTTGTTATGCAGCGGTCAAGCTGACAATGACCGTTCAATGACCAATTATCATAACTTTCCCGTTCAGTTTTATACCTTTATCATAAGCAACAATGTTTTCTCTGATATATGTAACAAAGTGAAATATCATTTATCGAGTTGAAATCCTGTCTAAGGTAGGGGAAATGCGGGACCATTGGGCCAAAATTCAGTTTTTCATGATTATTTCTTTGAGTTCGAAAGAAAAATTGCCATTGAACACCTGTACTAATACTACACGTTTTAACACACTTACACAAGGGCATAACTTTCTTATTTGGAAATGCGTTGGCAAGATATTCCGTTTTAAAAATTACAAAAAATATGGCTCAAAGGTCCTTACCCTTGGGGACCATTGAGCCTCGCATAAAGGACCTTTGGGCCAGTATTTTCATGTGATATTGGACCATTAAACCACGTATGAGGGAGCTTATTAAGTGTTGTGTTTGAAAGTAGAACAATTTTATTGAAAAAGAAATCTAATATTAATCAAAAGAAAGAAATACAACCAGCATCAATTGCTTTATAGGCCCATAAATACAAGAAATCACAGTTCACAAGTCATAACTGCTTAAGTTAAGGGTTGATGTAGATTTCGCCTCTTTGATGTATCTTTGCAAAGTTGCACGAGGAATGTTGTTGCTGAAAGCGGCTTCTCGGGTGCTACATTTTTTATCAAAAACCTCTAGAACAGCTTTTCTCAAGCTAGAGTCAGTATAATGTCTATACTTTTCTTTGTTTATTTTTTTTGAAAGTAGGCATTTGATATAGGTTATACGATTTACTAGACTAATATCAGACTCTATTAATATAACAATTCATTTGTGTAAAGGTTTTTGACAGTTTAATATGCAACATAAATACATAGGCCTAACACAAAAATTCATACTTAAAACCCACAAGCACAACGCATGTATTAACGCTATTAAGATGTAAATTCAAAGGACCTTTGGGCCATGCCCAATGGTCCTGTGAACAACTGGCTCAATGGTCCTGTATTGCCGCAATTACGAACTTATCTGACTAAACTACGTTACACAGATCAACTGAAGAAATACTAATGCTCATCTAACGCTACAACTAACTAACTAATATCCTGCAAACTTTGTGTTTTAACTAGCTTTCTCTTACAAAGAAATTACAAAAATGTAAAGGAGCAAAATATTTACTTTCAAGCTGCGAAAACTTAGTTATGCTCACAGTTTCTTCTGTAAGTGACTGACCTTCTTGTTGTTACAGCTTTAAAACTATTACAACACAAGTACTTTAACGTATGACTGAGAACTCCCTACAGCGACCAGTTTGAGAGAAACGCATGATGGCCCAAAGGTCCTTCATGCCCAATGGTCCCGCATCTCCCCTATGCAACTTAAGGTATGCGTAAATGTCAATGCTAATAAAAAAAACATATAGCACTGCAGCGTAAACAGCTGACTTCTAATTACCGAAACAACTGCCAAGTAAATCTGACAATAAAGCAAAGCAGAGACCTCGTGCTCAGCTGTAAACCGCCACATTTATACACCAAAGATTCCTTTCTGTATAGGTGGCTGTCGACCAATTGGGCTGAAAATTTTACTACTAAACCCACCACAAACAATTGCTTAATTTTAGCACATTAGGGCTTGTATTCAAAATACTTTAGAATACTTCCCACTGCGCCAACCAACAAAGTATGAAACTCTTGGATCATGTACTACAGTATGTAAAGCCTTTTTGAAATTTTCGGAAGCCTGTGGATACCGCTGGGTCATTCGGGGCAAACTTCAGGAGAGGCAAATTTCGATAAATACCTAACATGTTTGTAAATTTAAGTATGTCTAAGGCACACGTTCTTGACCAAACGCATGCAACAAACCAGCGGTTGACAGAAAAAATACAGTCAAATACAATCCCTTTCAGGGAAGAATTATTTTTGACGCCCATAGATTAGTACTCATTGAGAACACTACATATTCAGACCACCCACCAAGGATAAGAATAAAACAAACAAACCAGTCTATACCACCAGATACCGAAACACCCTGTCACGCTTCTACATTTTTCTGCTTGAAAAATGAACACCTATCTCGTACCAGTGATCGAATAATTCACCGTTCCAAACGTTCCTTTCCCCGCCATTGCTGTACAAATTAGCAATATAATTCAAGACTGTGTTTAAAACCAAAGCATAAACTACCATTTTTATCGGGATCGACGGGCTGGACACCCTGCTCTGGTGGCGTCATTTTTATGTTATGCCGATATTATGTGAGTGAATTGAGTTTATTTCGCAAGGTAAAAGACAACATAGCAACCAAATGACAATAAAAAAATCACAAAGTTTGCACCCTTTTGATTTGTTTCGCGTTCAAAATTATTTTGCCTATCGGTTTTATACTTCAACATTTGCTTTGTTGGGTAAAATTATTGGCGTGACTAACAATTGTTGACAAATAGTTGTACTATATAGCAACATAAATGAGTGTCACAAAAACAGTAGTTAGGTCCTAACATCACAAAATGCGGCGTACATTACTTTTTGACACCTTACCAAACCACTTTTAATCGAGGGCACCCAATAGAGCAAATACGTATTTGGTTAGTAAAAGTTAAAATAATTGTGATAAATCCAAAACAGATAAAGCACCATGCGATAGGAAACGTTTAATACTTTATAATCAAGAACTAATTTAAAGCAACAATGAAAAATCGTAAAATTAAGGTAAAGGCAGTGAATTCAAAGTTTCGATCCCTGTCCCAAAGCTTGCACAGCAATTTGGGCCACATCAAGTGCACATCCCCAATGTTGACCAATCCCTCTATAACCATGTCCGTAATTGTGGACAACCGGGAGATTTCCAGAAGATTCCTTGACTTTTACCACTTCAACCTCCAATCGAGCACCTCCAACCCGGCCAGGCCTTATACCAACATCAGATAAGATCACTTCTGGCTTGCCAAACGAGGGCAAAAGTGTTTTAAACTTGTAGAGGAATTTCTCAGTGTCCTCTGGAATAACATGAGTTTCGAATCTTCCCAACTGATGAGTGGCACCAATACATACATGGTTACTAACTGGGCAAATCACTGTAGAAGCGGCAACATACACTTTGTCAACTGAGGGGACATGGGCCTTTATGTATTGTCCTGTAAAAGAATAATGTAAGTTTTAACTTTGTACACTACGCCTGATTAAGAAAAAAAAAACAATGATTAAAATCATGATTCCACTTTTTATAACAAAGCAGGCAATGGTACAAATGGTAACATGAGGATGCAAATAGTTTTTCAGCCATTGCGGACATAACCGTTTATTAGTGTACATTCTACTTCATTAAACTTCCATCTTGGATTTGTGGACAGCGCTCATTACAAGGTGTTGATTTTTTCTATAAAGCTTGGATTTTGCCCTTAAATTTTTTTCGGATTTTTTCTTACCTCGAATTGGTATCACCATAGGATCAGAGGCCAATGTTTTAGCACCACATCCCGAACAATTGACAACCAAATCAAAAGTAGGTGAAAGTTCAACAAACGATGTAACCTCTTTAGTCAAAAATGTCACCATTTTGTCCCCATTTCTAAAGGTTAAAAAACAGCATTACACTATTAGGTATATCTAAGTTTTAGCATTCTAGTTCAAACAAAGACTTAGTTTGTGAAAACATGTACGATGTTTGCCAACTACTTTTTAATAAAAAAAAGAAAAAGATGTTTGTAAAGTATTTTGTGCAGATTCAATAATGTCTTTCTGAAAATTTGAAATAAATTTGATTATCAACAAAATTCAGCTGCAACATTGATTAGAACAGGTGTAATAGTTCTAGCAAGATTTGACCAAAGTTTTAAAAAATGGTTTTAACTTAGCAACCCATGCAAGAATGAAATAGTCAAAAGTCAACCCTAATGAAACGTCATGAAAACATCAAGTTTCATCACCTAACCTTTTACATTTTTGCAGTAGTTTATTCTTCAACCAAGGCAAATACTTGCTCGTATCAATAATATATGCTGGGCAGTTGTAAATTGTTAATGGAGCTTCCTCAAAATTTTCAAAGAGAACAAGTTTGGCTCCACCGTCATTCATATGATTGAACATTTCTATTTCCTTTCTTGATGCGTTGCGGAAACCAAGCTTTTCACGGTCTCCGACTGAAACTGTAAAAAAGACAATTGCTGTTTTCGAAGGTTTTCAACAAATAAAGCAGGGTGGTGGTTAAACCAGGTTGTTCTCTCAACAAGTGTTCAAGTGTTTCTAGTACAGTGGTTTATAACCAGGGTCCCTCAATGGGAGGCATCAGACATCCTAAGGGGGCACACAAGTCCAATGCCAGATCAACAAATTTAAACCATATTTTTGCAAACCAGAATACATTGTTTGTGAGTTTGTAAAAACAAACTAGTTTTAAAATAAATTAAATAATATACAACACCTTATGACGCAACACAACAGAATTGGGCTGTAGAACTGTAGAACAAACACCCAAGGGGATGTGGACATAAAAGGTTCAGAACCACTGTTCAATAAAGTTTGGGGTTTGAGCACTTGAAAAATCTTTAACTTATCACTAAACTACACTTGCAACATTCCAACTTTTCTTTAAAAAAGATTTAAGTTTCTTAATATTGCAAAACAAGTTGCCAATTCCAGTTTGACGAGCAAGTCTTGCTATAAACCAAAAATAGTAATTTTAAACAGAATGTTTTCCTAATTAAAACCTTACTCATGCTATCAATAAAATCTTTCTTTTGGTTGAATAGCACAACTGCATCACTGGGTCGAATTCCAGCATATTCAGCTTCTGTAGGATGAAGGGAAGCACAAAACTTCATTGTTGCCAAAACATGCTTTGTAACATTAGGGCTATCCAATACCCCTGTTTCACGATTTATCACCACTCCAAATCCATGGGCACTTAAATAGTAGTGGACTGTTAAAACCTAATACTACAATTTTCTGTTGTTTGTTACTTCTACATATTCTGTGCTTAGGCAAGATTAATCTATTTAGGTGTAACATAGAAAACTAGAAAGGTGTCTTTCCTATATGTTGTTAAGTTACATATACTACATCCTACTGGATGGTTATCAACAATCAACAACAACATTTAACATACCAAGTATATTATTAGTTGTACCTAATTTTAATTGGGTCCCTAGGATTATTCAGAATTTTACAGCTCAATTGTGTTTACCAGTAAAAATGAATGGGTCAATACTCAATAAACACGTGTAAATGTGCATTTAAAAACAGCATTTTGGGATTAAGAGTGTTCTGTCCAATTTCACAATAAAAATGCACGAACGTGCTCTTAAACATATTCAAACAATACAGTAAAAAACACTTTAAACACACAAAACTTGCATTAATCTTACCTGCACAGGTTTTTCTTTTCCGGATAAAACTCCGATGCAATTACGGTAATTTCGCAATCGGGAAACTGATGGCAAAGACATAACGCCGAAGCCAGTCCGTTGACGCCAGCACCTATTACTGCTATTTTGAACGCCATTGATTAATGCTGCAACGGACAACGCCTTTACGCTGCAAGCAGAAACATGCATTCCGAAACTCAATTGACGCAGTGACGCGCAGAGCTTGTGCAAACAAAACGACCCAAACCTTTTTCTCAAATGAATCGAACTTTCCCACAACTAAAACGCAATCATTCAATCAAATCGGGAAAGTCCCATAAACACATTCGAAGTTAAATTATATCAGGGTTGCCATACCGTCCTTTTTTTAAGATTTGTCCTTACTTTGAAGGGCAATGTGTTAGAAAAGTTTATTGTCCTTATTTCTAAGAAATGTCCTTATTTTTGACTTGAGTCCTTCTTCTGTCTTATTTTCAACACTGGTCAAATCCCTATTATATTACTGGTGTAACGGTTGCAACATTATTGTGCAATGTTTATGAAAACGATTGCATGCTATTTCGCAATAACGTTTCACACCACTAAAAGGAAGGGTTTACCCTCATTTCTGCAAAAACTAATGTTTATATTTCCGTTTCTATGGTAGTCATAAGTTATTTTCAGCCATTTTTCGGGTTCCAGAAAGATCTAACAGTAAACATAGTATATTTCCGTCGGCATTTGCAATGTTACACATATTTCCGTCGGCATTTGCAATGTTTCCGCAGTTGTGTTTCGTATTAGAACGCGTCGTTTCCACCCTGTGTAAAAAGCATATGGTGTTCACTAAATTGCGCTATGGCACTATAATTCACATGGCTACCTTAAAATAAATAATATAAGTAGGCTAATATGAGAAAAAGAATTCGTACACCGGCCTATGTTTCGCACTGTTATATAAGCGTAGACTTTGATGTTTTCGGCCTTCTATTTTCCACCGGGAAAGATTCTATTTTTGGCTTCTATTTTTATCCCATATGGATGTGTAGCTGATTTGGACGTTCGCCTTTAATGTTATTCAAGAATACAAAGAAAGAAGAGACATATGTGTGGCTGTTAATCAGTCAGCTGTTATTGAGATGCAAAGATCAGACTCTCCAAACAATTTCCAATGAACATCATAGTTTACATTGTAGCCGCCATCGAGGCAGGCGTGTCTACACTGGTCAAATCCCTATTATACAAGTAAAAGTAAACCTAGACCTGAGCTGTTGTGAGATGCACGAAATATTGTCTACGAACAAGAAGTGACAGATTTGTTTCTTCCAAAATATTGCATATGATATGTCACGGCTCGTATAACTGCAAAAGATTTTTCCAAAACCGTTTGTTTTGTATGAAAATTTCATTTTTCGATTGTCCTTATTTTTGGTTTCAAGTCAATGGCAACCCTGGTTATAATTTTGGACAATAAAAGGTATCCTAACAATTAATAGCCAAGTGGCTAGTTATCTAATTTTTTCTTTAATACTGTATTTTTCAGCACCTAAAATGAGTTCGAAAAAGTTCCAAATGTCATAGGCTCACATATCACAAGAATTTTTAACACACTTTTTTATTTTATTCCGTTTTATTTTATATGGAATCTAATTGAAAAGCAGAAAAGAAATCAAATTTCAACATTGTTAATCAAATAAACATTTCAGTAGTTGCGAAATAATACAAACTTTGCCATTACCACAGTTTACTTACTAATGTAACACTTATGTAAGTTAAATCTGATGGCACAATTCAACATAAATAAGAACATAGTAAACAAAAAAAAGCTGAGTGATTTGGCTTATTTTAATTAAATACTCTCGCTTGTTGAAAAAGCATAACTGCTATAAATGCCTAAATGTTGCAATGTTTGAATATGTCTTGCATAACGTTTGAAGGGGTAAAGTTGTAATGTAGCAGAAAGCGGTTGTACAGCACTGCTCTATGAAACAGGCACCTGTAACGAGGTAAACATGATGACAAACATACACATGCAGTGACAATTAGTAAAATAATATTCTTTTCTTACAACACTAATTGGCTTGACTTGATAACCTGAAGTAAAAAAAAATGTTCAAAAAATTGAGGCAGAGTAGATATTAATTGAAGGAAATATAAATTTGTAAAAATCTAGTCTTTGTGATACATAAACATATACACATAAAACAGTGTACATATCTGGTATGGACTTTAAACATTTTGAAGGTTTGGAAATTTTTTGCATTTTGGCATAGGTAACTCCAAAATTGTGAGGTTAAATTATAAAATTGTACACAAATTTAGTGGTGGGATTCCAATATTTTGTCAGCCGGTTCTACAGTCCATTGACAGTAACCAGTAATGCTAACCCGTTTGCTGATCTTATAAAATTTTTGAGATGTTTCTGTAGAAACATGTGTGAACTGACTGAATCACACCACTGCACAAATTGTAATGCAACCATCTAGGGCAGGGGCGTATCCAGAAATTTTTAAAGGGGGGGGGGGGCAACGTTTTATTTTGGGAAATTCCCTAATGACGTCATTATACGTAAAAACGACGCATTAAGCGCTTTGTCCAAAATTGTAAGCAGGCCCAAAACCGAAACCCGGCCCAACTTTCGGCGGTTTTTCTACCTGTCCAATTGACAGAACGACAAATTATTTTAGCAAAAGCTTTGTAGTTTTCTAAACCCGCCGCTGCTATTTAGCTTACTCAGCAAAACTGCAGTCAGGCAATCAAAATCGTTGCTTAAAAAAAACGGGCAGAAATTTCTAAAGAACTGAACGCCTTTCTGAAGCGGCAATCCTACTGATAAGTTGCGCAATGTAACGGACGCACTAAAATTGTGCCTGGCGAGTAACAAACTACGTTTAATACGTGTTTGTCAGGTCGAAACTGTTAAGTTATTTTATTATTAAAAAAGTTAACAGAAACAATACATCATTAAATGTTTTTAACCATTTTTACTCAGTTTACATTCTTTTACTGCAAAAACAGTTGCATAAAGTACATTTAACACTAACAAAAACCAATTAAAACCAGCGTTCTAACCGGAACGTAACTTTCCGCTTGTTAGCGCATAAAACTCCTTGTTAAACCCTTGTTACGTCACAATTGGCAATTAGATAACAAGCGAATACAAGAGATTGAAAGCTCACGACTTTGACATAACGGCTCCCTGTTATCACGCAACCGTAACCGAACGATTTGAGCCTATTTAATTTACCGAAAAATTTTTTGAAAAGGGGGGGTCCGGACCCCCAAACCCCCCCTTGGATACGCCACTGATCTAGGGTAAAATACACAAATCTGCTTAAAGCTTTGCTCTTTCTGAATATGTTGACTTAGCAAGTCTAGCAACCTCTAGTGCACACCCCCAATGCACAGCAAAACCTGTTCCCCCATGGCCATAGTTATGTATCACAGGCAGTTTTGTAGTATTAAGGACTTCTGAGGATGGTTTTAAATTGCGTTGCCACCATTCTAACTCAAGTCGAGCACCACCATATCGAGCAGGCCTAATGCCAACATCAACCCTTAGTACTTTCGCCCCCTTTACAGCAGGGACAAGGGTTTCACATCGCCGTAGAATGCTTTCTGTGTCTTGAGGATCCACTTGTGTGTCTGATCGACCCTCCTGATATACACCTCCCAAGCATATGTCATTGACACGCGGACATACAACTGTTTCGCGTCCAGCAATAACTTTCTCAATACCAATTGTTTTCTCAATGCTTATGTACTGACCTGCAATACAACACAAAAAACATTGTTTATTTTCATGTTTATAGCTTACATATTTATTTGTAATATATCTTCTTTTTGACATTTATTGACACCGAAGTTGATCAACTAAATTGAATTTTACCGCCTAAGTCAAACTGTATGTGCAATGGTTGACTCATTTATTGGCAAATTGGCAACTTACCTCTTATAGGAAATATATTGGGGTCATTGGCAATTTTCCCAGCATTAAATCCAGCACAATTTACAACCAGATCAAATTCAGAGGTCAATTCATCCAAATTTGAAATTTTGCGACAGACAAATGTCACCCTTGCCTCACCATTGCTGTGAATACAAACATTTTGCTAATGTTTGCATTTTGACAGAAAATACACCAGAGTCACAACGATGGATAATGTTTTTTGTCACACGATGTCAATGTAGGCTAAAAAATTACATGTGCAACAAAAGACAAAGGAACAATCAAATTAGCTAGTAACAAAATTCATGTCTAAATCTTACAAGAATCCTGGTCAAAATAGCAGTAAAAGCAATGAAACCAGTTTCTACATTAAATGTGATGGAGTTTTTTACTTAGTACCAAATGGCAAAAATACAGCACAAATGCCAAGAAAAATTTTCAGCAGTAAGAGGAAACACAGCTGCAAGACAAAGGATCTCATATCTTAGTCCAAACTGACTGATATCTATAACTAGGGTCAATATCTCCAAACAATATGCTAACTTTAACACAAAAACTAGTTAATTGCTTTAGTCTATTTTACATAGATATCTACCCAAATTGCTCAGTTGATCAGAAAAGATATTTGTAGAGTTTTTTTAAGTTTTAATATCATGAAGTTATTAAGGAAGTGATGCAACTAAAAAAACACTGGTTACAAACTATAAGAGGCTACATCTCACCTCATTTTTAGAGATGCCAACTCGTTTTTCAACCAAGGAAGATAAAGCGAACTGTCAATAACATATGTTGATGTTTCAAATGCAAACAAATTATGCTCAGCTTTTAAAGGAGGAAAAAGCAGCTCCATTGCACCATCTTGTGATAAAGGAAAGAGTTCTTTCGCCTGTTTCTCAGTGATCTTTTTCAAATTTTGAAGACATCTTGCTCTTTCTGGCACTGTGTATTAAACACATAAACTGGAAGTAGTAATGGACACAAAATTAAATACACTATCCACCCAATTTTATCAATAAACATTTGAAACACTTTCTGTTAGTTTTACGTTTTGTTTTGTTTAATTGTAAATTGTATTAAAAACATAATTTAAAGTGCAATAACTTTCTATCTGTTAAATACATGTAAACAAAATTTAATATGACAAGAAAAAAATGAAACAATGTTATTAAAAAAATTAAACTAAATGTTAAATACTAAAGTTACAGAGTGGATATTAGATTCCGCTTGATACGTTGCGTCAAAGGTCAAAATTGGCCTTTAAAACACACTTACATACTGAATTTAACCCCTGTTCGCCCTTCTCATGAAAAGTCAGTATAGCATCAATAGGTCGAATTCCAGCTAATTCTGCAACAGTTGGATGCATTCTTCTGCAGTATTCCCGTGTTTTTAACAACCAATCTGAAACCTTTGGGTTGGTATTGAGACCTTCTCGTCGATGTCCAATTATTCCAAATCCATGTACACTAAAGGTTTAAATCCGTGTGAGCGCTTGTTAAGTTTTTTTGCTTGACCTCTAGCATTGTTAACAACATGCCATTACCATTTTCAACAGTTTAAACTGATTTATTTTGAAGCAATACCCCCTTGATTTTTCTTACACCGCCAAGCTTACAGATTTAAACCCATTGCTATGAAACAATCAAGTCATAATAGGATAAATGTTTTGCTATGTGCGCATTTAATAACATTGCCCTAAATCACTTTAAGTAAATGTTTGGCTATGTGCACATTACATGACGTTGCCATAAATCACTAAAAACGTGAAGATTTGGAGTTTTTCTTTCAGTTTTTCCTCTTAAACTATCAAGTTTTTTTAAACGTTGGTTCATTTTTTTGCTTAAGCTTTAGTATCCTAAATAACATTTCATTAGCACTTTCAACACTTTTAACCTTTATTGGGTTTAAGCAATGTATCTTCAATTTCTCTTAAACCACTAAGCTTACAGATTTAAAACCTTTGCAATAATAACAATTCATAATAGTCATAATAGGATAAATGTTTTGCTATGTACACATTACATGAAGTTGTTCTAAATCACTTAAAACATGAAAATTTGGAGTTCTTCTTTCATGTTTTCCTCTCAAACCACCAGATTGCAGATTTAAACAATGGGTAAAATAACAACCAAGTCATAATGGGATAAATGTTTTGCAAGATGGACATTTAATAACATTGCCCTAAATCACAAAAAAACGAAAGTATGAGTTTTTTGTTTAGAATTAAATCATTATTAATTTCTAGCTGTTTTGTGACCTTTCTTATTTACAATTTAAGAAAACAAACTGACCTTGTAATGCCTTGACGTTCTGGATAAAATTCTGATGCAATTACTGTCACTTCACATGTTGGAAAATTCTGGGCCAAACAAAGTGCTGAAGATAGACCAACAACGCCTGCACCAATGACAGCAATTTTCAAGGTCATTTCCAATTCCAAGGTTAAAAACTATATCTACAAGCAACTACACAGCTGATAAACGATGTTTATATATTTAAGGCTCATTACTTGTTTATAAAATCAATTTTAAAGTTCAATTAGAATTCATTATCAATTCTTAACCTTATTCGAGTGCACAGCTGCACGCAGTCGCAGATATGTTGCAAATTGCAATCTTCAATTGAAGAATGTTAAACAACCTAAGTTTGCGGAGTAAGCAGTTTTAGCCGTAACATGACCTCACCTCTGTTTCCATCGCATAAAACAGACTAAGCACACAAGATGGTTGGTTCAGTGCCGGAGTTTTCGCTTGTTCTGTTTGTGTTTGAGGTTGGTTCAGACAGCGTTGACAGTTTGAAACAGTAAAATCTTGTTTTAGTGTTTTACTGCTTTTATTTATTTTAGCGTGTTTGTTTTAGCAATCATTTTTATATCGTATTGTATTTTGGTTACAGGAACTGATGATGTCATATCGGCGAAATATATATTCCTTCATTTAAAACCGACTGATTCTGTTTAACCAAGGATTTACAGTCTATTGGTTTTATTGTATTAAAGTACACAAGATATTTTCCTTTGCAGCAAATATTTAAGGTCTGAAACGGTGTTTACACGAGTTGCTGAAAATCATTGTCCTTTGTCAAGATCATGTTGACATGACAACGCGTCGCTTTATCGCGTTAATCTCACACGGTTTCACTGCGTTAGTTTACATATTTTATCATTGTATTGTATCAATATTTGTCGTTTCTTCTTCGATTTAGAGCAAGCGTTTATTTGTTGCGAAAATAAACCTTTTCCTGTTTTGATAATATTTGTTTCCTGTTTTACACATTCGGTGTCATTTATGACGATTTACCCCCAATAAGGAACTGCAAGTGAGTCCAAAGTTAACTATTAATGGCGACTAGGGATTTGTTGTGTGTTCTTCCTTCCGGCGCTTGAAACTATCCGGCAGGGTTTCTTTCGGTGGTTTCTTTTCCTGTCGAACCCCACCCTCTTTCCCTAACACGGGTGGTTAGATTCTAGGGCCCCCGCGACTGGTCCCACCATCGTCCCCCCCAGTCGTGTTATACTCACTCTGCGCCACACTCACTTTCTTGTGAGCACCCGACACATAACGCCTTATAATACGGTGTAGCTGCAGCGCGTTCAACTACTATCCACCAATTGTGCCCGACACTTTTTTGCGCTTCATAACGTCTTAACGTTGCGCAGCTATTTCCGGCTTGGTGATTGTTTTAGTGCAATTGTGTTGCTATGTTGTCTTTCACCAAGCGAAATAAACTCAACTCAACTCAACTCAACTCAGTATCGCATCTGATACAAAGGCTAGTCTGACCAGTGCCACAATATTGACGTGCCTGGTCACTGTCGCCTTTTTCTTTTTTTGTTCTTTGTTTCTTTCTTTCTCTTAAAAGCGCCGCTCTTTTTCTCTGGTCTGACAGCGGCATAATTTTCCCCTGAAAAACGTCAAGTTTAATAATGCTATTAACCTATTACAAAGATCAATTGTTCTGAAGCAATATCCTACCCAACACTCGCGTATTTTGTTCTATCGCACAACATTGTAAAACGTCAAGCGACGCTAAATCTGACCCAAAACATCCGGGAAGGCAGGGGATAGTACATAAATCACATTAAGCAAGAGATTATCTGGATTTAACCGGCATAATGTACAAAACTATATTGTTGGTCTGAAAACTAGGAGTGCTGATGGAAGAAAAAAAAAAAAACTACTCTATCTTGAAACCTTTCAGACTGGTAAGTTAATTGCTACTGCCCCTCACTTTAAAAAGACATTTTTAATGACATAAATTTGTGTTTGGTACAAACAACAATAAATCTGCAAAAAAAATTTACACAAGTAAATTACAAGACAATTGCACTTTGTGGTAAAACACATAATGAACTGTTTACTCAAACACTATTTACGTAAACTCACAATTATAAATAAGGTAAATGTTCAAGAAAAGTTAATTACAGCATTATAATAATTTAAACTTGTAGCGGTCACGTGCTTTTAAACCATCATTTTGGCACTTTGGTTTGGCTAAGCGTTAGGTAATGGAAAATTGTAACTTTGCAACCATGACTTTTCGTTCCATGGAATTTATATGCTGCTTTTGCGACATATGGTATCGAGCGGTGTAACTTTACTGTTCCATCGGTTCTCATGATTCAGTAACTATTGGAAGCACATATCCAGTGTCGTTGTTACATGCAGTGTTTCATACCGGAACGGAACGGAACGTTATACCGGAACGAAATAAATAATTTTTGGTCCAAATACCGGAACGAAATACCGAAATAAAAAATATTCAAAATACCGGAACGGAACGAAATACCGTTATTTTTTATTTCGGTATTTCGTTCTGAAAAAATCCAGGAGAGTTGCTTTAAATGCTTCGTTCATCAATTAAAAATCATCGTTTTTTATTTGTTTTAATACAATCACAGTTAAATCACTATGACATCTGTTTTGTCATACATGTTATGTGACGTAATAACCACCAGACAACCATCTTTGTTTGTTGCAACTTGCTTATACTCCGTTTGGTTAACTTATTTTAGTGTTGGTAAGCAATGAGCATTGATATTTAACGTCATTAGATATTTTAGCCTGTGTGTGGAACTGTAAGACTTTTGTAGGTTTAAGTAGTGGAATAAGTGCGGGTTATGATTGGTAACATAACAGTGATACATGTTACGATTTTCGTTCTCATATTATTGCCAGGATATTTTAGATTAAGGGATGGGTCGAAAAAGGACAAACCAAGCGTGGAATTTTTTTACTGAAGTAAAGAAGAAGCAGAAAGTTGAAATAAAATGCAGGCATTGCGAATTTGTTTTTGAAGGGATGGCTCATGGCGGAAACATGTTAAAACACATAAAAAGTGGGGTTCGACATACATGATGTTTCGTGGTGTCCTAGACTTGCGAGACACAATTGACGAAATAAACACGCAAGGTGTTCCTGTTGCAGGACTTTGCTTGTCAGAATTGGAATGGAACAATGTACGTCGCATTGTTGATGCATTGAAACCGGTGTTCGACGTAACCAAGATTTTACAAACCCGAAATATTGCTGGAGGGGAGTTCTATGCCCACTGGATTAAACTAAAGACACAATTATCTGATTATGATAATCCTCTTGCAAGAAGTATTGCCAACAATCTGAGAAGCAGAGAAAAGTGTTTGCTTGGCAACGCAGCTCTACTTGTTTCAGTATATGTTGATCCGAGGTACCGTTGTCTTCTCTCGGCTTCCGAAAAGGGCGTCGCAAGAGCACAGCTGCACGAAATGTGGTTAAAACTAAAAAAAGTTACAGACGACAGTCAACTTGAAATGAGTCCAGTCGCCAGCACTTCCAGTGAGCAAAACAGTCCGGAAGGATACCAAAGAGCTGGGAATAGAGGATTTGATTCAGAAGATGACCTAATTGAAAAGTTGTTGAAAGCAAAAGATTTGGAGCAAAATACTTACGGAAACCTTCCCAAGGCGACCGAGTTCAATGACGCCCTCGACGTGTACGAACAGTCCAAGCCAAAGTCTATCTATCAAACACAAGTTGTCGCACGAGAATTCATGGAGCGTGAAATGGGGCGACTTTGCACGCTTTTAACAACGCAAAGGATAGGGTTTTGGATGTTGTTTTCAATAACCTGGCTTAACGACTAAATATTTTTTATTTCTAAATTGCCTTGCTGACAAGAAAATTTATGCGTGACGTAAAAATGACGTCATTGGTTGCTAGGCAACACACAATGTTTGCAGGAAAGCAGTTTTATTGGCAATAGTTTAGCGAAAAAAATTTTCTGCATCGTTTGCTAGCAAATTTGTGAATAAAGTGTAGTAAATATAAATGATCCCGTCCGTTTTTAGTAATAAAAAATGTTGACTGTACAGATATTTCAAAAACTTAGAAATATAAGTGTTACCAAAGCAGTTTGTTTATCAAAGTTATACTTTTTAAAGTCTTTATTTAGGTTAACGGTTAACTTATTTTTTTGCTACTGGAAAAAGTGCAAACCTAAAGAAATTTGCAATACATTTAACAGTTCTATGATAAGATGAATAAAGTGCATATATATAAACTTGCAACTTAAAATAGTAAAAAAAGTGGTTTGGTGGCCAGTTAAGTGCACCAATATAATGAAGAAACTGGTGGATGGGTGGGCTTTTAAAAGAACAAGCCGTTGATTTCAAAGTATCCTTACTGAAGAAGAATTATCTAGTGTCCCATCGCACCAAACCTGTGTAAGAAGTTGCTGTTTGGCATATGGCTCCTGGCTTGCAATACCAACAGGCATATAGACTCAGAAAAAGTAAAACATAAATGCCAATGTTTTATTTTGCAACAATTTTGATTAAAACAGACACAAATAATGACATAAAATAGTAATGCATAACAAGATGGAAAGACAAATAACATTCATTGATTTAAATGTAATTTTGTGACATTTAGAAGGCTGACACAGGATCTATTGGACTTCATTTAACTACTGTGTTTGAGTTTATGAAGCTTCAAAAAAACATGTCATACTGTGCAGTGTGTCTCTTAAGTTTTGACTTTTTTGATTTTATGGAATCACCAATTTTGAAAATTGCTAATAATTCTTGCATGTTATTTTATGCCCTTAATGAAATCATTTGGATTTTTTGTGATATCCTCACATAACATGTATTGTGGGAAGTATCAGCTGAAACTGAAATAAATAAAAAAAGTGCCACTTTGGATGCAAAATTTCCCACGAGACTTTTTGTGCTGTACAGGTGAATAGATTCAAGAAGATTTAACAATTTTGTTGATATTGGTTGTTTTATGCATCAATGTTAGTTGTATTTGTTTATATTGCATTTTTTCTTGTGGTTGTGTTGCATATGACAGTACACATATTCAACATGGTATATAGACCTTAATTAATGCAATAAATACTTTTATCACTGAAAAGTGTCAAATATCTTTCAAAAAAATTAAAAAAAGAGGGAAAGATTGTGCAACACCTTTAAAGGTAGTACCAAAAGCTTTCAAAATTCAGTATGTGCTAAAAGCGTCAAAATGCAGTAAATAAACGATGACGTCACTATTACGTCATGACTTTTCTGACCTTGGAAGACCATGGTCAAACTATTTATTCCAATTTTAGATGAATATACATCACAACCTTTTTATCTTTCGGGACTTAAGTAGGCTACATGTATATCTACTGGAAAATTTACCCGCTAAAACCTAATTTAAACTCTATTTCATGTTCATCAGTTCCATTTAAACATTATAAGTTGAGCGTAGTTATATTTTTATTCAAAATTTTGCAGAAATTGCAAAATCAAACACCGCAAAAGTATCCAAATTAATCATTTTATAAATCGGCCCCATAAGGCGCAATGCAAAATTCGCGCTAATTTCGCCCCATTTTCATCCCCACAACTTGTGTTTTCTATGGCGTGCGACAACTTGTGTTTTCTATGGATTTTGGTCCAAGCGGGTTGACAAAAAGGAAGATCTTTTTCAGTATTGGAACAACAGCTCTTCTATAATGAAAGCAGTAGCACAAGTGGCAGCGGGGCTACCAGTTACACAGGTTTCGGTGGAGAGATCATTTTCTGGGCTTAAACTGATTCTGGAAGCCAAACGCAACCGCATGAAAGGGGACATCATTGAAGCAATTATGTTGTTGCGAAATAATGTGTGATATTAGTGGCAATAATAAATTCAACTTCACTCTCCTTCACTCCGTGTTTGTGCGGTTTGTTTTTGGTAGAAAAAGCACAAGGACCGAAATACCGTTATAAATTTATTTCGGTCAGACCGGAACGAAATGAAAATATCGGTCCAGAACGAAATAAATAAATTCCTTAGAACGAATAACGTTATTATGTTTCGTTCCGTTCCGGTATGAATCACTGGTTACATGTTTCGTCTTCCTCATATGTTCCAACAGCCTGACCATAAGACAGGCTGTTGCGTAAACCGGGTGTTTCGAAATAGTTGTGCAATCCATTGCAGTGCTGCATATCTTTGCAAGCGTTTAACTTAAAACAAAATAATAGTTGATGTGAGTAAAAGACGGTACTGTTCTGGAATGATCGCACGAAAAACGAGTATCAGTTTAAAAGCCAATGTTTATCGCTGATATCTCTCTTTTCCGTCGTATCCTTTCCTTGAGATAAATGAGACTTGATGTGTGTTGCGTAACCAGAATAAAAGACAAGAACTAAATTGATCTTTTGTGGATCATGTCGGCTCTATGCAGCAAGCGTTAAGAATCGTAATAATGAACTTACTCGCTACTGCAGATGACCGATACGAACCACGAGAAGCAGAAGAAGTAACAAGCTTTCAAGTAAACAATAACACAGCACGCGCGCACCCACTCGCCACCGCAAACTTGAACAAAATAAAAGAATATAACTATGAATCCACCTAAAGATTTGCTCTGACAGAATTTGCCAACTTGGCAAGTCTAGAGACCTCTAGTGCACAACCCCAATGGACAGCCAAGCCAATTCCTCCATGACCATAGTTATGTATTACAGGTATCTTTCCAATTTTCGAGGATGGTCCTGAATTGCATTTCCACCACTCTAGCTCCAGTCGAGCACCGACATATCGAGCAGGCCTGATACCAACATCTACTTTTAAAACCTTTGCCCCTTTTATAGCGGGGACAAGGGCCTCGCATTCTCTTAGAAGATTTTCAGTGTCCCTGGTGTCAACTTGGGTGTCAGATCGACCTTCTTGAAAAGTAGCACCCAAACAAATGTCATTGACACGTGGACATATGACCGTGTGACTCGCTGCATATATTTTGTCAATTCCAGCTATTTTCTCAACGCTTATGTACTGACCTGCAAAACAATAATTACATGACTAAAAGCACTTAGACTGTAACAACACTGTTACACTTTTCCTTTTTTCCAATTAACAGAGGAGTTTGATTAAAATTTGATGCATTCAAACAGTAATGTTTAGTTTTATGATTTCATGACTTTTTTGTCAACTGAGGGGGTATTTTGACATTTTTCAAGAGGGTAATTGCATCATAATTGTTTAGTTCCATTATCTCATCCTTATGTGACATCACAGTTGATAGTTTTAGTTTTTTTAAAGGAGGTAAATAAAACTGATATGTTTGCTCAGGTGTAACAACAATAAGAAGGTTAAAACCACTGATAAAAAGGTGTCCAGTTTCTAAAGTAAAAGCAAAAAAAATTGAGACCTGATTTAAATGTGTTACAAGTCAGGAACTCATTTAACCAAACTCGCAATGTTGCAGCAAATGTGCTCGTTTAAGCCCTAACGATTGAGTATACACAATATTGCACAATTACAGAATTTTCTGCTAGTTGCATAGTTATGATCTGAAAGTTATTCGATAAAGTATTACCTCGTATAGGAAACATATTAGGGTCATTGGCAATATTTCCGGCATTATTTCCAGCACAATTCACTAGATCAAACTAGATCAAAGTCCAAAGCTAAATCATCTATTGATGAAATTCTTTGAGACACAAATGTCACTTTTGACTCACCATTGCTATAAACACAAAAGTGCTAAATGTGAATGTAAAGGGAAAAAAGTGAGACAATTTTTCTTTTGTTTGTTTGTTTTTTTTAGTTTGTTTGTGTCCACACTGGTTTTAAATGTTAGTATAAATCAACTACAACAGCTAAAGTAATATTTGGCCCTATATCTGATTGTCAAGCTTTTTTGCAATACAGGAACATGCGTTTTTTTCATTAATAGTATTAAACGGCCTGAGATTTGTATAAAATAAAACTAAATTTTTGATTAAAGAGAATCGTTCTAATGGTCTTACCTTGTTTTTAAAGATGCCAGCTCATTTTTCAACCAAGGAAGATAAAGTGAACTGTCAACAACATACGTTGATGTTTCAAATGCAAACAAATCGCCTCCACCTTCAAGTGGAGTAAAAAGTGTCTTGAGAGTGTCATCTTGTGACAAAGGCAATGTGGCTTTTCGCTCAGTGATGTTTTTGTAATTTTGAAGGCATCTTGCATTTTCAGACACTGCACACAAAATTGGGTACTTATTGAACAATATAAATTCTGCTGAACATGTTGCTTCAGTTACACATTCTTAAATTTCCACCAAATTGCACTTACTTATTGTGTTTAACCCTTTTTCATCCTTTGCATAATATACCAATGCTGTATCCACAGGCCGAATTCCAGCTGATTCTGCAACTGTTGGATGCATTTTGCTGCAGTATTCTTTTGTTTTTAACAACCAAGCAACAACATTTTTGTTGGTGTTAGGACTGTCAAATCGATGTGTTAACATCCCAAATCCATGCACACTAGAAATTTAAACAAATAACAATGTTTAAAACAACAAAATTTAGGAATTCCACTAAACCATGCAGTTAAAGCAGTGTTTCAGAACTGTTGTAGTTCCTCAACTGTTTTGGCTGAATAAAATGATTTGTGAATATAACAAAAAAGTTAAGATGAACATAAATTTATAACTGGGATCAACCCTGAAGTGTCTGTCGTGGGTCCGAATCCCACCGCAGGCTAGATTTTTCTGGCCTACGCCTTGCCATATGGTGGTGAATGCTTGGTGACCGGCTGATTAGGTACGACGCCTCCGGCAATTTATGCCTTCTGCAGTTACCACCTTTAGTGCATTCGTATACGCCCCGGTACATAATGCAGACGTTTCAACAATTACTGTTGTCATCATCAGTGCAGGTTGTCAATTAGCATATTTTTAATTATAAATTTTTGAGTGCTTATAATTTGTAGCTAACTATGCAGAACTAAAAATGCATTTTGGGGCAGAATAAATCACTTGATATTTAAAACAAGTTATTAACTGACCTTGTATTTTCTTGTCGGTTTGGATAAAATTCTGAAGCAATTACTGATAATTGGGACGCTGGAAAATGCTGGGCCAAGCATAATGCTGAGGAAAGACCAACAACGCCTGCACCGATTACAGCGATTTTCAAGTTCATTTCCATGGTTATACCGCTACACGCCACTTAAACAGATGAAATGGAACATTGTGCATTTGATCTTGTCTCCTTTATCAAGTAAAAAATAAATAAATAAAATAAAGATTTAAAAGATAACGACATTGGTGATTGTTTTAGTGCAATTGTGTCGCTATGTTGTCTTTCACCAAGCGAAATAAACTAAACTCAGATAAGTTGCAAACTTGCAACGTTTTCACATTTTAACTAAAACATTGTTCACGTGTTCTTATGTTTGTTTACGTTGCAACGCTTCAGTGCGTTGCATTATTTACACACTGTTTCACGGTAATATTCATTGTGTTCAGAAGATAGTAATAGGCACGCTTTTATTTTTACTAATTACTTAAATAAAGTCCAAAATACATAAAAAAAACTTCAGTGAGCACAAAATAAGCATCGGTTAAGTTTTGCTTTGACAATGTTTTTGCAAAATAACTGCCTTTTACCGCAGCTAAAACGCATTTGATGGCTTCCTGTGTGGTTTGTGATGAAACTTTTTGTCATTGCGTTAAAACGACACCAGCTTCCTGAAATTTGCGTTGTGTTTGGGGTTATACTAGGTTGTATATGTTTATGAATATCTCATTGCCTTTCCGTAAAGCAGCCGGCACTTTATACAGCACTTTAACATTGACTTTGCAGGATGTCTAACCGTTGATTTAAAATACATGTATGTGTATAGTGTAAACTAATTACTAAGAAAATGTGCCACAAATGCAAACGACGCGTAATTGTACATCCATAACGTTTTAAAAATTAATTGCTTTAAGTATATATTAACTCTTTCGTCCAACATTTTTTAGTTAGCTGCAGACAGTGCAAACAGTTTCGACCTATATGGTCCCATTACTGCAGCTGGCGACGAAAGATCGCCCGTATTGGCTAGTGTAGCCATCTAACGACACTCTGGTGGCTCGATGCCTTGACTTTCTAATTACTGATTAAAATTGTGTCATGAAAGGTACTTGTAACACAACATTTAGGTCTATAGCAACCTCAAAATAGAAAAATATTCAAACTAAACTAAAACACTGCAAACTCAGTTAAAACTTTTCCCAGACAATAAAAACAATCGGTGCATTTTACTAAATGAAAAAATAAATAAAATATAACATAGAATAAACGGGATTACAGCATCAATAAACAGCATGAAGCGCCTCTTAACCGGGTTGGCAACTTCGCAACACTCTTCCATTCGTCTTTCTCTGCGTCATAACTAGCTACGTCATTCCGATGGTCTATGACGTTTGAGCCGCATCCACCAATCAGATAAACGAGGCCGTCCAGTTCTGCGCATGCGCACTCCTTTTCTCCCTTGAGTTTAAACAGAGTGGAGAATTTTAATAGGTGGGTGTTTGGTTTTACCAAAATTTTTTGTGTGAACAAATTCACTCGCAGCAACACAACAATGTTTAATAAATTATTTCACCACTGGGATCGTGTTACAGGTATACACTGTCGCAATGGTATGATTCAAATTTTTGTCAGTCGGTTCTATCACAAAAGTCATATGTTTCAGCCAGGTCTGTTACAAAAGTCTATTGACAGTAACTTGTAATGCTAACCGGTTCGCTGATCTCATAAAATTTCGTGAGACGGTTCCATAGAACCAGTGCGAACTGGCTGAATCCCACCACTACACTAAGGTAATAGCCCCCAACTATGGCATGTAATAAGCAAATTGCGAAAAAGTACATTACTGTATCTTAAACATATCCTGTTATAAGTCGACTATATTTCCATTGCCAAGGGTTTGTCAAAAAATATTTCTGATTATGCTTGTTTACAACTACTAAATTCGCAAAGGTGTAATGAAAGACTAACCTGAAATGAGATCTTTTGCGCCACCTTGTGCCACTGATCTTCCTGTGGAATGTAACACTCGAGGGCGACAGAGAGTGATTCGTTTATGCCTTGGTTAAGACATTCTCCACTGAACACCAAGATGCGATCTCTCACTGCCGCCATCATGTGGCTACTTCGTAGTGACCGCATAGGTGTGAGCGCCTCCCAGTGGTTCGTTGAAACTTCGTATCTGGGTAAAATATTAATCAATTCTGTAGTACTTAAAAACTACCCAAATCTTTTTCACAGCGTAGCTGCAGAGCCTTTAGTTAAGGTCCATCAAGTGTGCCACCCACCATTTTACGATCTATAACAATCCAATGTTGCACAGCTTTTTCCAGTTGGTGATTGTTCAGTGCAATTGTGTCTCTATGTTTTTTACCCCGAAATATACCGACATTAACTAAACTCAAATGCCCAGTGGTTGACTAACTTTCATACCCATTATGACAGTAGCACACTTTTCATATGAGCCACAAAATTCAGTATATAGTGAGCTTCTAACATTCAGTAACACACACAATTTTTTCCACAGATGAATCCAGTTAATCACATAATCTGTTTATTTGCATAGATGTCACAAATGACAAACCCCATTGCAGTTTTTTGTTTTATTGTATTTTTCGACAATCAGGCGGCAGTCCGAGAACTGAAAATTGCCCTTTGTCGTTCACGGGATTCAAACCCAGGATACTTCCGGGGACGAAACCCGATCAGGTTTTGTATATGGGTCAGGCGTGCCAGGCCATTCGGCCAAGTTCCCACCCAACCCCATTGCAGTTAAGCCTACCAAAATTTTTGCAACAAAAAAATATTTAAATGCAAGAGTCATAATGCCAACTTACCTTAACAAATCAGTCGTTGATGATTTTCTAACAACACCACCACTTATATACAAACAATGTTTGTAAACGCAACCAGCATGAGAAAATCGAGGGGCCTTTAGTGATGCAACGAATTCCCATCTAAAATTTTTTTTTTAATAAAATGTTACATTTGCAGGCAAATTATTTGTTCACAATGTAATGTGTTGCAAAAAAAAACATATTTTAACATTAAATGTTTTTAAGGAACAACATTTTTTTTTAAAAGCAGACTGGCTTTCAGTTTTATGAGATAGTCTTATGTCCATGAAGTTACTGTTTTTTGATGAACAATTAAAATAAAAATAGTAAAATGCTAAAATTTTGATTGATTATAAAATTTAATTTTAATCCAATTATGTAACTAACTATTTTATCCTTATATCACTTTAATCCTTCACTGAGTAATGTTAAGTTTTGTTGCATTCATTAAAACTAATGTCCTTGATGTTATATACAAAAACTGAGTGTACTCTCAAACTATTCACACCACACACAAAGTCAGTACAGTGGAAAACAAACTTTTTTGTTGTGATGTTGTATTTTTCCACTGAAGTTCTGATAAGATTGCTACTTTTTCCGCCAACTGCAAACACACTCTGATCCACAGCACCAAGAAAAAAATGGGCCCTGCAAAATCAAATTAAGATGTAGGCAAGTGCTTGCATATTAAACTCAGGGTTAATGGAGAACATTGCCAAGTTGGCTGAGTGATCAGCACAGTTGCCTAGTGTCCACAAGGTTGAGGGTTCTAATCCCGCCAACCCACCCATGTTTTTAAGAGCAAAAAACTTGAGCAGCATTGCTCACATCCAAAGGAAGTAGTGATGGGTTGAGTACCATGTACTCGGTATCGAACAATTTCAGTGGTATCAATACTCGTACTCGGTATCGAAATATTTTGTCGCAGTTTTCTATATCAACAGGCGAGTACCAAAGGCCGATTTACACCATAAGAATACGGGCAACTTTTGGCCAACATTTGCTTCGGACAGCACAAAATCGGGAAAAAGTTCTGCCAGGTTCTGTATATTTTTTTGCTATCCTGTGGAGATTACATTTTTTTGTATGTGTGTGCACGCCTGTACCTCTGCCATGCCAGATAAATAAGCCAGTGATATACAACTAAGTACAACACTGTACTTAAGTACTCGGTATTGAAGGTATATACATGTGGTACTCGCTTCAAAACCTGGTATCCTCCCATCACTAAAAGGAACCTAAAGGATTGCAATATTAGATTCATCCACTCAAGCCAAAATGAATAATTTAACAGACTTGCAATAAATCAGGCAGCTCAACAGGAAAGTAGTTGTGAGTATAACACAGTCAGACTCGAAATAAAGAAGGTAAACAAGCCATAACTTTTATCTGGAATAAATAAGCATTTGGAGTTTTCGAGCAGTGATTCTAAGTAATTTGGGGAGTGTGGTGGTATTTATAATGAGTGTGATAAAGTTGTTAGTTATCAATCATGCATCCTTTGGGGCAAAACCCTTTAATCAGTCCTTGTGTCTTTTATAAAATAGATATATTGCAGACTGTGTAGAGTTTTAATCAGTGCAGTTAGTAACAAGAGATTGGGGTATGAGCTATTGTAGCCTGATTATAGCACTCCAGGTTGTTGGGAGCAACAGGCCAAAAAGTCATGCCTTATCTAATTTACTGGATGCCATAACTAGGCATAAACCACAAACTAACTGTCTGCAGAAAATATCATGCAATGGTTCCTTGCTTTTGCGTTTCGAAAGACAAAGCATGCAAAAACCCTAACTATTTCACCTTTCTTGATGCATTTCTTGCAGTGTTTCCCATTCGTTTTTCATTGGGTCGAAACGCCAGGTTGCAGCCGAACCTCGTACATCTGGTCTCGATGACTCCAAACCACCAACAACATACAGTAAGTTGTCCACTGCCGCCACCTGGTGGTAGGCTAACGTGCTCGGCATGCGACCAATTTCTTTCCACGTATCTTCCTTAATGTTGAGTTCACGGATCTGTGAATCCAAAATATTAAGTAGGCAGAATTATTTCATGTGTCAGGGCATAAGCACAAACTTTAAAGCACACTGAAAACCACTTGTGCATTAGGAATATGCAATTTGGCAAACACATTAAGTTGCTTCTTAAATTTGTATTTCGACACAATGTTAGTATTAAGACATAGATTCAGTACGATGCCTTTAATAGGCCTGGCGTTCTATGATTTGAATGTTAGTATTAAACACAATTATAAATTTACTGAGCAAAAAGTTAAGGATATAGGTCTAAGAAATTTTAACAAAAGCATTGCATTAAAACAAACATCTAAAACAAATTCAAACAATGACAAGATCTCACAAGTTGCTGAGATTTTTTACAAACAGTTAAGTATTTTCTCAACTGATATAATGTTTATGAATCAGTATGCAATTAAACGAAATACATAATAAAAAAACAGAAATCAACTACATACATCTTTACCCTGTCGTATGTGCTTAACAAAAAACAGCAAAATGTTGCTACACACCGTTGAAGTAAACTGGTCAAATCTCCGTCCTCCCGTTACTACGACAGTGGTTCGAGTTGGCATTATGACATCACCAGCTCCATTATGTGTGGAATTCTTCTGTTTCAATCTGTTTAAAATCCTCTTCTTGTCCGCATCAAGAACATTCTCTACAATGCCTGAAATAAAACACATGTTCTATTTCTGGATATCATACCCGACCTTACCACTAGTGGTATGTGGACCACTAGTGGTATGTGGACCACAGTTCGAAAAAAACTAATTTAGGTTAAATAAAGATGTTTGATTTGGTCTAAAAAAACTTACAATACCATATATGACTTGCAATGCTATATAAACCCTAATGTAGCATTTTGAACTATTTCCTAGTATGCAGACTAGGGATGTTCAAAGTAGAATAATTGGGTATTCTAGAATAATTGATGCGAATCTAGAATATCGAATCCAATTCTTATGTTATTTTTCACTGAGCAATCATTAATCTTGACAACAACTAAAGTAGTCCAGTTTAATACATTATAAAACATATTTTTCATTTATAATGTAATAAAAAACAACCAAAACAAAGAAAAACACTAAGAAAAAACTTTGCACAACTGCATTGAAACTAAATGACCCAAAAGCCACTAAGCCAGAAAAATTAGCATAAGGTTAAAAAATAACTTTTACAATTTTATTTAGTGATTATTATTGCCTTCAGTAGAAGTAACTATGTTGTAAGCATGCTGTGGTAATTTGATTTGTTGATGTGAGAGGACTGACATACACTCCCTAGTGTACTAATATAACGTTTGTTAACCTAAAACAACTGCAAAAACAGGCACCCTAGCAACGTTAAAACATTGAGTGATTTTGAATTCCAATTAAACTACCAGCGATTTTGCAACACAAAATGTGAACTTTGCAGCGTGTACTAACTGCATTCTTATGTTTATATGGGGTTAAAAAAATGATGCAAACGTCATATGTTATGGGATTCCATCACTGTTTTTGCGATATTAACAGACAATCCCATGCTTCCAATCGCTGCCTAACGCCATGACCGTTAAATTTTTATTGTGTCAGAAAAAAAGTTAGAAACAATTAGATGCTGGTAAGACGTTGCAAAAAGTCGCTGGTATGTCATTTAATGGCATAGGCATAAACACGTGATCAGATGCGTAATCGTTAATTATGCCTCCAACGCACAACCGTCGCTATGGCGTTGTTATAGCGACTCGTGACTTGGCGTTATAACTAGTATGGAGCTCACTGATTTGACGGCGACGATGCACTTGACATCTTTGCAACCGGTACAACGACCGGGCGTCGACGTAAAAGCGTAACACATGTATTTACATTTTTTGCCAACGACGAGAGCACACATTTATATCGGTTCGAATTACCTGATATAAACGGAAAAAATGGATTCGAATCTAACTGGATTCGAATCCAAAGGATTCGTTATTCTACTTTGAACATCCCTAATGCAGACTTACTTTTCGTTGACAAACATTTATCATAGACTTGTTCTAAGTTACTTTTATTCACAGTTAATAAGTTTGTGACCTGTTGAAGACTACTGTTGATGGTAGCTGTTATACTGTAGACCTTTTTTGACAATGTAAGTTAAATGTGAACCAAATTTCTGACACACAAACACTGTACAAACTCTGATAAAGGATTAGATATGTTTGACTTAAATAAATGCTCTTGCTTAAACCTTACCAAAGAGTTCCTTGTTATCGATCACAATAGATTGGTTGATCACATATCCAGACAGGGTTGACTGAGGGATCTTGGCATAATGCAAAGTCTTTAGAAGCTTGACAGCAGAGGCTATCCTTTCTCTTTGGTCCTAAAGCATATCTATGCATAATGATATGAAAAGTATTTTTAAACACATTTTTTGCACACACATAGTTAAAATACATGTTCAATACTAACTTAATGTAGACGTACATACACTTTTTCAAAGCTAGGCAGATGACTTAAAATGGCAATTAGAACTGTTTACCATAAAGACCTTAATATAGTAGCAAAATTGTAGCATTACATACAATGTCCAGTTTATCTCATCATTCAGATAATTAAGTAAAAAGCTTAACAATTTGGTTGGTCAAATATTGGGATATGAATGTACCAGTACAAAGGTTTTCAAAAATGCCAATGTTTGATATTAAAACATAAATCTCCTAATAATATGAAATCTAAATATATGACCTGTAATATGTTGCAATACATATTGAACAAGTTAAGTACAACGAAAGGTAAAAAGTAAGAACTAACTTTGTAGTTTAAAGCATTGCATTCACCATTAGTAACTTACATGTTTTTGCCATTTAATAATTGCATTAAACATCTGAAGTTCTGGAATGATGCAATTGTTTGAAAGTGTTCCATTTCTATTGTTGACAATGTCCTATGTATCACATAATAAAACACAGACACTTGAAACATGGATAAATCGCCCAACTCTATTTAGCAATTCACAATGTTTAACAAGGTAATATTCTGAAAAGAAAGTGAAACTTATATGAAGTAATACTAGGTGATATAAAAAATAAAATACAGGTCAGGCAGAACACAACAGCAGTGGCAACAAATTAAATTTTACATTCAACCTTTGAGCACATAATTACAAGTTCTACAATGTACATACTGGCAATGACATTCCAATAGTAAACCAAAGTTGTTTTCTATAAATTAAAAAATTGGATTTCACAGATGTGTATTCAAAGCTCATGATGGCAAGTCCAAGCAAAGCTTTACTGCACGGGTTGGCAACCTACGGCCACTGGTCAGCAAAATTATCTGACTCAGAGCCCTCTTACAAAAGCGCTTGTGCAAAATTTACCAGATGGATGGAACAATGCCTAGATCAGGGGTCGGCAACCTTTTAGGCGACACATGCCAGTTTACTTGTTATTTCCATGTGTTAATGACCTTGCGTGCCAACGTTTTTCTAAACAATAGTGGTTCGTGCCAGCAGATATCAATAATAAAGAGAAAGCAGAGTGTTTTGTGCATGTATTCAGCTTCAGGTTGCCGACCCCTGGCCTAGATGATTGTTTTCTCACATTTTGCCCTAATAATGCCAAAGCCATATGCTAGAAGTCCAAACAAAACCTGTTGCATATCAAGTTAGATCAAGCGCACTTTATGATAACAAGTGACTGGCTTTTTGATGCAAAAATCCTTTTCCACAATATCAATGTACCAATAACCAAATGAACCAACTGTGGTAGCCCCAGTTGGTAACTTAAGGATTGATCGATTAATTGTTAAATGACAACTGCTCGGAACGAGTGAGCTTCCTCCGCTGTCAGAAATTCTGACTGCAGAACAATCGTCAAACTCAGCGGACATCGAAACATCCACTGAACATGTTTCATGCTCAGAAGCCCACTCTGCGTCTCATCATCGCAGTTGAGGGTCTGTCATACTTGGATGACGTTTTCAAGATACACACTATAGAAATGATCCCTAAAAGTATGATCTTAACTTAAAAGCTGATGCGACTGGGCCACTTTGCAGCGCGGTATTTTTCTATTTGTGGTGCGCAACGTGAGGACTGTAATAGGGAGATTCCCGGCTTGTATATGTTGGATGAGCAGAAAGTATATTTTGTGCAAAAAATAAGTTTACGGAAATCAAATGTATCAAATCGTAAGAGTACACAAACAGGACCTCAAAAACAGTTTAAAAAATATACATTAGTGCTTAGTAGGCAATTTGTTTTTGCCAAGACAAATAAGTTTGTGGGTAGGTAATGTGGAATAGTTAACTAGTTAGCATTCCCTAATGTGCAAAAAAGCTACAAAAATAATAATCACAAGAAAAATAACGAATAAGGAAACCTGAAGCTCATTTTCAGTTAAACGTTGAAAACAATCCGTGTCGACGAAATTAACGAAATCTGCGGCAATTTTCGACAAAAGAAAATCCTTAAAAAGTGAAAGATCAAGCTCATTGGAAATTTTGTACATGGCTTGGAACGAATCAGTGTGAAATCTACAAAATAAAAGGTCACATGTAAGTTTAGGTCATGGTAGTAATGGTATTTCAGGAATAATTACCTTTGTTGCTCTTGTAGCAATTTATTTTAGGCAAAAAAAGGCGAAGCATGAATATAGCCAATAAGCGGGGTTGCTTATTGAAGATACCGTATTCACTCGTTTACAAGCCGCCTTCGATTGTAAGCCGCACGCTGGAATTTTAGATACGATTGTTTCATAATACATCTTTCTGTTGTTATATAGTATAACTATTTGCCCATATCTGTTAGTTACGTTGATAACTGTACCCAACAGAACGTATATCGACGTATAATCTGTACATGCATACATGTTTGGAACCCCAAATAAATTAAAAAGTCGGAGTTAAAAAACAATATAAGCCGCGGCTTACAATCGAGTAAATACGGTATGTTGTCTTTTAAAATTTATTGCTTGATGATGATGAAAAAATCATGTCGATCCTAACTTACACGCTTATTCAAATATCTCAAAAGACATTAAATTTCTGTGGGGATCATTTTTGACACGACAACGGATCTTTTTAATTATGTTAGTATTAAAAGAATAATCTCAACACACCCGTTCATAATTTCGTTCAAACATCTTCGTTTCAACGACGCGATGTCTAGTCTTACAGCAGCCTCGAGGACAGCCGGAAGTTGATTAATCTTCGCGTCAAAAATGGCGGTGTAAAGGAACTGCAAGACGACTTCCATCGATTTTTTGCTGATCGAGAAATCCAACGTCACATTTACGTGTTTAGGTGACGTCAGATCCGGTTCCGCTGACGTTTCGATTTCTTCTATCGCTACATCAGTTTTGGAAGTCTGTTCTAAAAAAGTCGTGGATTACACAAAATGAGCTCGTTTAAGCTTAATAATAGTGATGATAAGTCGCTTTTGTCGCCTATTTAAGATTTCTTACCGAATCCGTGTGAAGATACGCCAAGCTTGTCTCGGAAATAGCCACTAGAGGCCGCCAAAACGCACTTATGTGAGGGAAATTTTAGTGGGGGGCCATTTTCAGTTTCTGCACAAAATGACTCCAATTTTTAAACGGTTTACACAAAAAACATTTGCCATATTTACCGTTTATGCAGATAGTGACGTCACATAGCGCTGAGTTGTGACGTAATACTGAAAGACCCTTCACCAAAAGGTTGATGTGTTCGTTTGAATGTTGGTGAGGCAAAGATATTATGCGATTGTTGCTGACTGATTTGATCGCGCTTTTCTTAGAGGCACCTGACCCTAAATTTAGAAATTGCTATTTTTCAGTTACAGTCACCTTAGTGCACTTTGTATTGCAGATGTTCAAAGGTAGTAGTTTCGTAGCTAACACAAAAAGGACATAGAAAGTGTTATTAAAATGTGGATTCTATAAAGCAATAACATACTGGTGAACCGGCAGCTAAAATCACTATTTTGTGTAAAAATGAATAAAAACTATGGTAAGACGAAGTCCAGATAGAAATAAAGGATTTATAAGGTGCAGAAATGACGAAAACACCATAGTTGACAATTAAAACGAACTACGACACTTGTATGAAACTAGATTGCGTTTGGAAAAATCGGTTGTTTTTAGTACATTGGATTTAACATAATCAAGTTAATTGCAATTACCAAAATAGTGTAATTACATAAAATCTATTATACTTCTGGCATTACTTAAACACTTACCCATAGGTACGCGAAGTAAAAGCCCTCACATTTGGCAATATTAAACTTCTGAACAGCAACAAAAGCGCTGAAATCAACTTGAAAATAGATTGCTGCTTATCTTGCCTCTTTGATTTTGATCTTTCCACTGTGACGTAATAAACACGCGAGACTGAATGGCGCAAAAATTTAAAATAACTTTTGCTGGGGAGCAATTAGATTTGAGTGCAGAATACGCACTTACAGGCCACTTTAAACGCCCTTACACAATCGCAAACGAACCAAGTGAACGACTTTAAATGCGGCACAGTAGAAGAAAGCATATAAGACCACAAAATCACTTACTTCAAGCTTTTCCGATTGAAATGGCAATGATGATAGAGTTTGGTGCAGTTATTATTTACGGTTGAATGATGTATCCAATCCCCCAATGTGACAATCACTGTATTTTCCAGTAAATTATCTGAAGTAAGTCACAGTGCTAATGTCGTAAAAAGAATTCTGTTTAGCCGAAATAAAAACGGAAAAAAATATTTCACACAGAAATCATATGTAAAATGATAATTTTACTACATTTTATACAACAAATCCACCAATTAATTGTATTTGAGCAATCACATAATTGTGTCATTGTAGTTTATGTAGCCCTACTTTGTTAAACAACGAAAAATAATAGGCTGCTAAATGAATTTCTAAAAGTTTCACTAACGCAGACCACCGGGCCGCATAGTATCGTTGTTATTTGTTTTGTCAGCATAGTTACTGATTAAACAATATCCCACACCAGCAAAAACTTTACAACCGGCTGTGGCAGATATAAACCTGATGGTTTTTCATTCAAAATTAAAATGAAGAAATGGGCACCTCTTCTTCAAAAGGTGGGAAAGTAGTTTTATAGTTTGAAATAAAATGTTGAACTGCCTAACTGCACAATATAATTATCCACACGCTAAATATCTACAGAGGGTGTAAGTCTACATGGTTTTTGGCGATTTGGAGATTTTATGGTTGCAAGATTATGTTTTGAAATCAAGTTAAACCACTTCGAGAGGTGGTGCTAGTCTTTTCAAGTGACATATATTTGTAACGTGTGGCCATAACAGTATACCAGGCTCATGTTAAATATAATTAATTCATGTTGAATCCTAACTGTCTGAAATAGATATTGTAATATGCTTCAGGTCTTGCAGATTTTCGTCAAATAAGAGAAGGACAATGGCAGAATCAGGTCAGTGTTGTGAACGTCTCTAAAACTGACGATAATTCAATAGATCCACACAGTGGCGTATACGCACAGTGCCTATAGGCAGACGAAAAATTGGGAGGGGCCGAATAGTTTGCTGTCAAACTCTAGTACAACGTTTTGCTAATGCTCGGCATAAGGCGTGCTTTTACCTAACACATGACTTGCCAAAGTTTGATTCGACGGGACAGCCAAACGCTTTATTGATTTATTCCATGTCTACATAAATATAAAAAGCATGGATTTCAGCTTACAACTTGGTGACAACAGTCATTTTTGTTAATTTATATATTTCTTTGATAGTTGAAAGACGAAACCACAATGATGAGGGACAAAATTACACTAAATTGAAGTTTCTCAGTGTACAATTTTGAAAATTTGGGTGGGGCCATCGCCCCTCTGGCCCCTTTGGCCCCTCCCTGGCTACGCCACTGTCCACATTGTGCTAAAATGTTGTCGCTCCCAAACATTTTTCCTTATTTAGTTTACAGACCTTGAAGATGCTGATTTCCTTGTTAAACTAAACAAGGAAATTGGTTCAATGCCAAACGGCGACAGAAAATCAAAAGCTTTGGAAATTGTCTTTGAGCTGGGAAAAGATCAACATCAGCAAGTAAGTTATGAAATCTCCAAATAGACTTTGGCACACCTTGTTATAGGTAAAGAATAGCGGCGTGTTATTTTCATTATTGATAACCGTGCTAGTCGAAACGTGGGTGTGTGTAATACACTTACACACCTTCTTGCAAGTAGATTTTAACAATGTGATAAGAAATATAATCTAAATTTAAACATATGCCCTGAAAGTGCTGAGGTCAACGGTTCGAGTCCCACCCTTGACTAATTTCAGTTGTAGTTAAGCTTTGATTCAATAACATTCCGTTAGTATAATAGTGTACCACAAATTTCATTTCAGTAAATTTAAATAAGTTTTTTTTTATCCGCAGGAGGAAATTACAAATTTAAGCTTCGTGGTCCTAGTGAATTCTGGCGACGAAGAAAAATATAAAAAGTTGATTTTCAGACCGTTTGTTCAGGAACGTTTGTTGAATGTAAGTGATTTTGTACATTATTAGCGCTTTTATTCATGTCTGGGTTTGGGCCGACTTCGTTGGTGACCCATATACACCAACTAATATGGAAACGTTTTGTACTTTGCATTTTGGTTCAAAAAATCCGTTATTATTTATGACTTCCATACCCAACGTTGTTTAGCAACAGAATATGTGAACATGGCAAATAAATTCCACAAGAAACTCAAACCAAAAACGACATATTTTATTCTAGGGCCTGAATTTGAACACCGACCGACTTTCAAGGGAGGATGTCTTATACGCACTGAAGCGAATCGTTACCGATGACGACATCAGCTACGTCATCGCTCAATCAATGCTTGATTGGTTGATGGAAGCGACAAGGACTGGTACGAATTTGACCGACGACAACCTGAGCAAGTTTAACTCGGTTTTAAACGAAACATTGTCCCAGAGGTTTGTGACAATGTTGGTAAAATCTTTAAAAAGAGTGTTTGTAAGGCAACATGTATGCATTACACATATCATTTAAATTTTTCTCTTAGTTTTCTGATATCTATGGTCCATGGCCTAACAGCGTAATAAGCATAATTCACAAAGGAGAACTTTCAATTGGGGGCCGAATTTGTCACAAAGGAGAATTTTTTTCGCATTAAAGGAATGGTTTATAACTCGTTTTATGCTATGGACCACCAGCTTAAAATGATATAAAAAATAATTAAAATAATACTGTTGGCAATTCCATTTTTGAGTAAGATTACTGCTAGCATGCGCAACAACCATTTTGCTTCATTTTTTTCTTTAAAATAGAACTTTAAAATAGAAGAATGAATATAAAATACCTTACAGCTTTTACATGAAATGTTAAAGCTTTTTGAAAGATTTTTTTCTACTGCATGGGTATTCAATAATTTATCTACAAACCCAAAAGTCATCATACACCGCCAGCCACTGTCTCAAAGCAACAACTCGCCTGAAACCCTTTTATCACTTGTATTTCAGAAAACTACTCAAAGAAGTGTTTCGAATTTCGGCGTGTCAAGCAAATCAGGGGACGAGTTTAAAACCGAACCTTCAACATGAAGAGCAATCAAGAAATATTGAAACCCAACGTAATTATGCGGCAGAAAGCCAAGAAAGAGGAAAAACTACAGACCATGTTATGATCAGCTACAACCGGGAGAATAAAGAAATCGCATTTGCGGTAAGGGTTTGAAATAAAATCGAGAAGTTATTGGTTCAAATCCTACCTACATTACTTATTGTTTTGCACAATAGCGATACCTAACAAACAAACTGACATAAAAAACATATATACACAACACGCAGCATGTCAAAGGCCAAAGGTCATGTGCATTGACTTTCAGCTGCCTGGGCACCGACCCTGTATGACTAGGTTCAGTGATTCTTAGCTTTTTTATAATTGTTACGCTCAGGAAAAATCTAATGAATTTTATCTACCCCTTCTACAAAATATAAAACGACAGACTATGACGTCACAAAAAGCTGAAGTCAAAAAATTGCAATCCTATTCCCCAAGAAATGTCAAATTACCCTTTTGCGGATAAATACCACTAAGTTTAAATCATTAAATTATTTGGTACATGGGATCCTAGCGGGGGTTAGAATCCCACGACAGGATGAGTATTTTGCTGTACGACTCAGAGTTGCAAGCGGGCCCGAAATCTGAGCCCGAACCCGGCCCGAACCCGGCCCGAACCCGGCCCAAACCCGGCCCGAACCCGGCGCGAACCCGAAACGTTTTTGCAAAGCCCGTTTAGGCCCGAAATTTTGATTGACAGGCCTATCCACGAAAGCATTGCAACAAAGGATGAGAAAGAAAAAGACAACAAACACAATGAACAATAGTAGACAATGGCGTAAACAATACGTTTTAGAGTAGAGTGGGCATTAGGTCAAAGCCAGAGACTTTTTACTTTGCTGAGTAATTTTATTTAAAAAAATGGCGGACACGGAACGTAAAGTCAGGTCCGTTTTGAGCCCGTTTTCTCACAAATATCTAAGCCCGAACCCGGCCCGAACCCGGCCCGAAAAGCCCGGCCCGACTTGCAACTCTGGTACGACTTGCGCATGATAATACCGTACTTGAAACGGTGCACCATGATAATACTGCATGCCTACTTAGAAATAGACACAACAGGCTAATTTGTTTTTTTTTTGTTCTTGGCCGGATGTGGTATAGTTGCAATGTGGTCCGATAATAATTTCAGTTGTCAAATATTAAAGTTCATTGATTCACTACAGAGTCTGTTACAAAGGCATGGGCTGCAGCCCTTCATGCAAACACCATTATATTTTTACTTACAGCTTGAAAGTATACTGGTATCACATGGGATAAATACTTGGATGAATCGCAACAACCAAAAGTTAAAACTTATCAAAGAAATCGCAGTGGCGGTTGAAAATTGTTCACATTTCCTTTCACTCGTTTCGTCTCACTACAAACAAAGTGTCTACTGCAAAATGGAAGCAAAGTATGCGGTTGAGTTGGAAAAAACGATTATTCCTGTTCATGTTGAAGAGGGCTTCGTTCCATCTGGCTGGATAGGTGAGGGATGCAACGTCGGTTATAAACCGGCCCAAGTCACCAAAGTGTAGACGCGTTAGACATTTTATCAGCCTGTAAGAGCAAACAATTAAATAAATATGCGACAAATAACATAACAATACAGATGGTGATGTCATAAACACTTAAGACTGATTTCCAAATCGTTTAGCTTTTTGCGGAACCAATGGATCAAGTGAAAAACAATCTGGACGGTAGATGGAATATTGTAAGATAACCCTGTTTCTTCACATCAGTAATTCATACTGTAAAGTGTAAATGAAGGAAATTGAGGTACTTAGCAGCCGTTGGTAAATAAGGATCTGTGATGCGACCGTCTTCGTGAAACGGCTGTGTACCCCTGGCCTATAGACCATAACGTCATGGTAATCGGATGGAAGTTAAATTATGTTTTAGAACACTATATACGGACCTGTTCATAAGTTTAATGGTAAAAATAACGGCCCTAAAAGACGTAAAAAGCGACATGCTCTATTATTCAAAAACGTTTTGGCAAATGCTCATGCCATCATCAGTGATTGTTTTAGATTTTGGTAAAAGCTGTAGATTTTGCATATACTTTGGGCAAAGAATGGTTTTCTGTGTCATTGTCTATAGTTTCCAAACTTTCAAACGCCAGAGCCTGATAATTTTACTATTGTTTTACTCTTGCTTTAGGTAAAATCACCAGCGGGTCGCTTTTCTACAAATTCTTCCACCAGGATGACGTCACTTCGGATAAATGCGAAGCCCTCATCCGATGTTTAACAGCTCCGCATGACAGCAAAAGTGAACAAAGCAGGATTTGCGCCCTCATGTGAAGAAAGCTTTATCCAGGCAAACTACAACTTGCACCCTTTCCCAAAATTCTTTTTTTTTTTTATTTTTTATTTTTTATTTATTAGAAATTTTTTTATTACTGAGCAAGTTTTCCTCAGTAACTGTAAAGGCCACTTCTTGTCATGCTAGTATTTTTTTTATATAAAACTGATCACAAGATGCATGTAGTTTCTTTTTTTTGGGGGGGAGGGGGGGTCAAATCTCACTGTTCGGATGTTCAAACTCACTAGAATAAAAATCTGTTTGGTTTTAGAGTAAACATGCCACCCGTTTCAGCACAAAGATATGCTTAGTTGAATCTTAAACATCTTTTGTCAAACTTATCTGTGTTATAACCAGGGAGTCGAATCGCTTGTCATATGGGTTCAGGTTCGGTTCGGGTTTACTTGTTTTTGTTTTTAAGGGTTCGGGTTCGGTTCGGGTTTTTAAAAATATATATTTTCGGGTTCGGGTTTTGTTCCGGTTTGGGCAAATTATCCGGTCCGAACCGGTTTGCGGTTTTTAAACCGTTTTAAATTTTATTCATTTTAATTTAATTCTACCCATCATCTACCTGACCTTAACAAACTCCAAAAGAATTTTGCTGGTACACTGTTATTTTTGACACGCCCTATAAGTGTTATATCTCGTATTCTTCAGTGCGCTGTTTTGAACAAAATCACAAAATATAAAACAAACTGCATTTTTTACTGGTTCGGTTCCGGTTCGGGTCCAACGCCCAACAAAATATGCGGTTCAACTCCGGTTCGGGTTTTCAGAAAATCGTAATTAGCGGTTCGGGTTCGGTTCGGGTTTAATGAAATTAAGCGCTCAAACCGGTTCGCGGGTTCGGCTTCAGTTCCGGTTCGACTCCCTGGTTAGAACAAGGACCAAACAAAAAAATCGCTTCGGGAATCGAACCCACCACCCTTGGAGTTTAGAACAACGTACGTGTGAGCTATTTCAAGTGTTTGTGTACGTTTGAAATGTTCTTATTGTTTTAAGTATTTATTGTGCATTTGCAAATACAACATATGTTAAAAGTCATGTTGTGTTGTTCGTTGACATACATAACGTGGGCGTTTTAAAGCAGTAGGGTCGGCGGCATTTGCGGATTGACAGGTACTTGTATTAACTAATAATTGACAAAGTTCTTCGTAACAAACCCGCAGTCGGCATAGTCAGGTGCTTTACTTGAAAACAACAACGTGCTACGTGCTCTCATACACAGCTAGGCCACATGTCCACAAATTATTTCCATCTGGCATGTAAATTTATTTAGGCAACGCTATATACAACTAATACCCTTAAACTTCGCATTGAGTGCTGTAACAATTTTGTATTTTCCTTGTTTTGAGGTTGTATTTATAGATTACTGTATATAAGCTATTGCTGCCTGGCATAAAAATGCAATTGCCAGAAGAGCTCTATAAATTTGTTATAGATTACTGTTTTGTGTATTTGAAATCTGACTTTTTTGGGCAATATTCTATGCAGGACAATAAATAATAAATTTCAAACTGTTATTCTTGCATACTTAATTTAGCCCACCCATGCTACAAGCGCAGTCAAAGTTCACTTAATGCAGGAGACTCTCCAAACAATCTATGCTAGTGGAAACCAATCAAGGCTGAGCTGGATTGAAAGTTGTCTTGGCTTTTAATTAGCCGCAATATTTGTTCACGTACAAGAGCTTGGTACTTCAAAATTGCCAGCTATTCAATGTGTAAGCTATAAATAAATGTGTACGCATCAAGCAGAGCTGCTGCATTGCTATATTTCACCAATGGTTGACAGATTTACGACCTCAGATGTAAAAAGGTGTGATTTTTTGCTTTAGAATTGCAAAGGTTTGCTTAATTTGATTGTGTTAACAAAGCTAAACAATATTGATTGTTTTCAACAAAGACAATACTACAAAATGGGTTCTACAATGCCACAAGGTAAAGACTTTTCAAGACATCATTCGCAATTTCGAAATAGTTTTCTCGAGTCTGCGAAGATGTTTAAAAGTTTTTCTTGAAATTTGTACAGCTTATATTACTTTGAAGCCTATACTGTCATCCAATCTAAAAAATGCAAATTTTAAGTCAAAAACCTAAAATTATTATTTTAAAATATTAAAAAACTGGGCTTTAACAAAACGTTAAAATTAAACTGATGTAGTCGATTTATTTGCAACATGAAGTAAACGAAGACTTGTTTTTCGTTGAAGATCATCTGATCCTGGACGAATTGATGAAAAGATTGCCAAACGTCGAATTGAAACAGGTATTTTAAGAATTTCTGTAGTTCCATCACCCTTAATAACTGCTCAAAAATGTCTTCTCCCATGAGTTAAAAATATCATTATCTATGTAACATGGAAACATTTTTGTAAAAAGTTACTGTCAGAGAGATTTAAGACAAACGATGATTTGTAAAGTTTTAAATAAAATTTATTTGTAATATTCAAGCTCTTTGGCCACTAGGGTTATCGACAAAATGAAAGCAGTACCTCCAAATAGTCTGATTCAACTTATTTAAACAGTTTGCAAGTTTACAAAGTGCTTTGGAAACGTTGAAAGACGAGTTGCCAAAAATCGATGAAGAAAAGCAAAAAGTTAAAATCTTGGATCTTGTGCTCAGAATCGGAACAGACATTTGCTATTCAGTGAGTCATATCGGTAAACGAAGGTTACCTGCTTTACTTAAATGTTTTTGTGTTTGCAGTACTCCATAGTTGTTCAGTGCTTGTTGGTCCTGGCAAGCTTCGGTAATGACGAACAAACCAACACGTTCGTGTCCAATAAAAGTGTGCCACGTCGTCTGTTGAAGGTAATTGACTTGGCATAGTTTATGTCTACTAAGTAAGTTAATATGTTCTGAATGTTCGGTGAGATTCGAACTCACGACTGCGTACACTCAAGGTAACATCCAACACGGGGTGTTTGCAATTTACCCGTATGACGAGCAAGCACAAATATAAGGTGGCTCTAATGCGGTGGTTTTCAACCTGTGGTACGCGTGCCACAAGTGGTACTTTTCAGGTGGTACGTGAGTAGCTATTGGCTGTACTCATTTTAAGCCAGTTTAAGAATTGCAACTCTGTTCCAACTACAGCTCTGGTTTTGGGCGAAACCCGTGTCTTGGACAATATTTTTGAATACCACCTTACTGGTTTCAGAAACATGCTAATCTATTTAAGAAGGATAGACCAATCTCTTGGTCTACCCATTCAAACAGGTATTGGCTGGTATGCATCAGTGATAAAAAATTTGTCGGGTGGTGCGCAAACAGTGTGGTTGAGAACCGGTGTTCCAAACAAATGGTAAAAAAGGGAAAATAACGAAACAATCTGCACAGTAGGCGCAAAACTGATAACTTCTCTTTTCAGAAAAAAGAATTTTTTTCACTCATTTTTATAAAGTACATAACGGGAAATGAAATTACAAAGAGCTTTGGCTATGACCTTTGTGGGTAAAAAACGAGTAGAAACATGACTTTGTTGTTAGTGGTAGATCTAAATACAAACTCTTTGTTTCATATATCTGTGTTGTGTTGCATAAATAGGCATTGGAATCGACGGACGAGGAGATTAACAAGGGCGACATCTTGGATGCACTCACGCGTATCGTAACTAATGACGACAACAGCAACGTCATCGCTAACTCCTGCATGCTTGAGTGGTTAATTGACAACATGAAGCAAGGTGCAGTGAAAATTTGTGTTTGCTTATTTACTTATTTGTTGTAATTGAATTTTAAAACTTCATATTGGTGGTGCATGGCACAACGAGTTTCTCGATCAGAGAAGACATGACGAACTTTATTTAAAGTAAAGAACTCATTTCTCATTTTTACTGTTAACTAGACTCGTTTTAACTTTCAAAGTGATCTTTCTTGGAGAGTTACCTCATCTGCACACCCGTTTTTGTAATACCGAAACAACAGCTGGTTTGTCATGGAACCATAAGACAATCCACTATAAAGCGCAGTTATACGATAAATGTCTTATCTTTTTTTGTTTTTTCGGCATCAACAAAATTTAATTGCAAAAATTTTACAGTTGTTTGCGCTACTTGGATTTTACGAACGAAAACCTACAAGTATGTCTTCTGTCACTTTGCCAAACAAACAGAAACTACATGCTATTTGGTAGCAGAGCATTCAAAAATCCAAAGTCATAAACATAACAAGTATAGTCGGGTTAGAACCATCAACCTCGACAGTGCAATGATAAGTTTAAATTTATATTTTTTAGGCGAAAGCAACGAGATTCAGAAAAAATCACACGAAGTTGTCGTGGCTTTGAACATGACCGAAATCAACAAAGAAGTTTTCAGTTCAAACGAAAAATTTATCAAGATGTTTTCCAAAAAACAACTAAGGTTAGCGAGTGAAAATTGTAAAATGCAGTAAACCTCGGTTACTCCGGGCCCGACTGGACCAAAAAATTAGTCCAAATTAGGCAAAGATCCAAATTAACCGAAACTGGTTTAAAATAGATTTACTGTATTCATAAAAGGAAATTTAAAGAAAACAATTTGTGTTTTTCTTTTGTCCGTTGTTAAAGGGAAATCTCGTTTCAAGACTTTTCTATTTTTAGTTTGAGAGAAATCATAACTGCAAAGCGTTACGGAAAACTGTGGATCCGAAACATGTTGAAAAAGAAAAGAATGGGCCAGAAAAAAGAAATAGAAGAAAAAGGATCCGAACAGGAGAAAAAACAACAACATGTGATGATCAGTTACAGTTGGGCAAACAACGACGTAGCTCTTCCTGTAAGTTTCTGCAGCTTAAAAAATCGCATTCATGACAAATTGAATTAAATCAAAGTGGTAATTGCGTAATTCAAATGGGCTAAAATGTGTTATATCGGGGGAACCGAGGTACGTGCAACCCCTAAGGTAGAAAGCACCAAAACAGGGTGTACGTGATATGATGCCAAAGGAATGAACAACATTTGTATTACTAAATGACACTAATGGGTATAACATGGCTGTCAATTATACTTTTCACTAACTTGTTCTAAAATACGGGTAGTGGAGGTAATTGTTATCATTGCCACACAAAAAAACATAAAACAAGGCAGAGTTCAAAAATTCCGTTTTGAAGTATTATTGTTCAATTATCGTTAAAAGTGATAGTTTGCCTATTGAAAGCTTTATACCAATTCAGCCATGTTTATCTTGGCTGCAATAATTATCAGAAAAATGTGTTTGATGAAGCTGGAAGGCTTGTTATCATCGAACGGGATCAAAACATGGATAGACAGAGATGGAGTTGCATTAAATATGATGGAGGAAATGGCCGAAGCTGTAGAGAACTCATCACATGTTCTTGCGCTTGTTTCTTCCCACTATAAACAGAGTGTTTACTGCAAAATGGAGGCAAAATACGCGATTGAATTACAGAAAATCATTATTCCTATCCGAGTTGAAGAGAACTTCCTTCCATCTGGTTGGATTGGTGAGTAATAAAAATAAATTATGGGCTGAATTTTCTTATCATTTACCTCCCGATAACCATTGGAAAAAAAGCACAGAAGAAAAGATTTTCGAGTTTCTTAGGAAATCGGCTTGGGAATTAGTTTGAATAAAAACATAAAAAGTTATAGCAAAAAATGTCAATAAATGCTGCTGCTAACAGATGCTTTTTCACACATTTAAAGCTAGTACACTTTTTTGTATTTTGTCTGGCCTAGAAAAAGTAGTTTAAAATAACAGCTCTATGACAAGTGCTGCAACTTTGCTTTATAGCTATGGTAACCAGCGGGTTGAGATATCACGAACTTTACTGTGCTGATGACGTCACCTTGAAAATCTGCAGCCCACTGATCAACCTACTAACCAAGTGAAGTTTGGTTGATAATTTGTGCGAACTGTGTTACCTAAATTTGTTGTATTAAGTTGTTGAATATTTTTACCTTTATAATTCCATTTTGTGTTGTGTTAAAAAGTGTGCAATGCTGTGTGTATCTAAGATTTGCTGATTTCAACTTAATAAATAATTGATTGAACGCGAAATTGCGACGAGTAACCGCCTTGTGGCTGCCAAAGTAACCAGCAAATATAATATGGTGAGGGATTTATGAAACAGCTAAAACGTGCTTTCATTTTTATTGTCTGGTTGGCCACTACATGGACTGCAAACATATTTTGGGTTAAGTTATGAAACTGTACAATCTTTCGGAATAGACTTTTAAACTATTCCATATTGCAGCTGTCAACAAGCTATAGCAAACTAGCTGAAAAAGACTGAAATCATTTGACAGAGCGGCGGTATAAGACAAAAAATACCCCACGAAATGCCCAACAACTTATCTGTAGTGCAAGAATTCAATTTGTAGAAGAACTATAACAAACAATTCATTAAATTCCAAGAAATAAACTTGAGGTACAAGAAGAAAGTGTTTTCCACCTGAAAAAGGCAAACACTGCTCTCTCGCTTTTGTCATAAACGTGACCGAAGTCAGTTTTACAAGAGTGAATGTAAATAATTGTTCTTCTGCAAGTCTGGAATGGATGTGTACACAAGTAGTAAGAGACTTGCTCAGTTTTTGTTTGACCAGCCAAGCTAGCCAGTAAAGTAGACGTGCAAAAGGAAAGTGTTGCCACAGTTGGAGGCTACCGTGTTTGTAAAATTTTGAATCAAATTTGCTTTAGAAATGCAATAGATACATAGCTTTGTTTCAATTTATTGAGTATTGTTTTCAATTGTGATAACAATTGATGTTCGACAATTGGACGTATCTTTTACCAGAAAGGCCAACAAAATGGGATCTACATTGCCACAAGGTAGATCCTCTAAAACCTGAAGTTCTGTGTTTTGCTTTTTGAAACAAACCGCTGATCTAGTTGTCATAAATATTGCATGCCCTTTTGGTGTTAAGCAAACGTAGTTCTGTTTAAACAAGTTTCTTCTACTTTTACTAATATCAGCTAAAATCAAAGTCATATTACAGATCAAGAACTATTACAAGAACTAGAAACACTCCTGCCATCTTCTTTACACGAGGTACGTACCACGATTCGCATTTTAAGGTAGTTTGGTAGATAGTTTGTATTTGCACGTAAGTTAATGCGTAACCTAAAAAAGAAAAAAAGTTTACCTGATAAGTTTGAGTCACCTAATTTCCGTAGTTTGGCATACTTTTGTTTATAATATGGTGTAGTTGCAGCGCGTTTTGGTATCATATCCACCAATTGGACCCTTCACTTTTTGCGCTCAATATTGTTTTAACGTTGGCAGCAGCTATTTCCGGCTTGATGATTGTTTTGAGTGCTAATTGTGTCGCTATGTTGTCTTTCGCCAAGCAAAATAAATTCAACTCAATAAATTCTTCATAAAGAATGAAAATGCATGCAACTCTTCTTTTCACGACATGAAACACACTAACTGTGGTCAATAAAAAAATGGTGGTTGTGAAAGTTAAATTGTTAAACTGTGCGGAATCGTAACTTGTTCTATATTTTTGTCAAGCAGTTGAACAACATGCAAAGTTACCTCGAAGTTTTTACGAATGAGTTCAGTCAAATCAAAAGCAACGAACAAAAAGCCAAACTGCTGGAAGTTGTGTTGAGAATTGGGACAGACATTTGTTGTTCGGTAAGTCACGCTGGATGCACCAACTCATTTCTGAAACGCAAAAGATTTTGACATTAGGATAAAGTAGGCCTACCATACGTCCTCTTTTTGGATGACTTGTCCTCCTTTTTAACAAAATCATAGTTGTCTTTCAAGGACAAGAAAAAGTGCCCAAATGTCCTCCTTTTAAAAGAATTTCTGATCCACCAAATACATATGTGACAATTATGTCTTTGAAAACAGTCAAATATCTATCTTCAGCTTATTTTTTAATGAACACCGGTGGATTTTACTTTTTTTAAATACGTTAAACTTTATCCAAATTATTTTAAACCGTCCAATTTCTAAAGGTTTTTATTTTTTGGGGGCCCTTAAAGTATGAGATAGAACTTTCTGTTTAAGCATATTTTCCATTTTTTGTTCGTTTAGCATGAGATTGTGGTGAACTGTTTGCTGATTCTGGCCAACTTTGGAAATGAGAAGCATGCCCACAAGTTTATTTCATACGACAACGTCACGCGACGTTTACTGAAGGTAAGAACAAAAAGGTTATACTTCAATTATATTACCACAGATTTGTGTTCGCAAATCCGTTAAGCAGGCTTGAAATTGCTGTCCGGATCGAAACCGAAAGTTGTAAAAAATACCAAACGGGGCCCTAAGATTGTGCTTCTTAAACGTTTAAGCTTGCTTCGCATTAACAAAGTATTTTTACCCGCGAAACCCTACATAACAATAACAGGCCAATAAACAGAAGTTGTTGAAAGAAATTAAATTTGCAATTTTATTATTATTGATGAGAATGCTTTCATGACAATTAAGAAACAAACGCATTTTGCACTAAAACACCTTCGAGGGTTTGTAACTCAAATAAAGCGAGTATTTCGTAAAAAAAATAAAAAAATATGTAAAAAAAAAATTTCCAACTGAAACTCGACTCTATATACTTACTTTCCCTTTACTTATATACTTACAACTGAATACCAAATACCCCAAAATAAAAGAGAACCAGAATACGTACTCTGTAGACACATACGTATTAATGTAGGGTTCTCAAGCCAAGCAAAAAACTTTTCACCTTATAAACCACGGCCCTTTTGGCAATTTCACCAAATCACCAATACAACTTTGCAGACAAAGGTCAAGTATATTATGCGTTTCATGATATTATTAAGCTCGGGCTTCCACTGCTCGGTAAAGAAGGGAGTCAACTAACCCGAGGTTCACATTTTTATAGAGTTTAGGTTTTTGGAGTAAAAAACGTTTTTAAGAAACAAAAAAAATCCTTTAAGTGCTGTATTTTATATGCATAAAATCATATAAAATACATTCAAATGTTTTTAGCGTTTATACCCAGTCCTGTAACAGATTGCATTCCCGAGTCAAATCTTTCACCAAGATACTTGCAAAGTTATGCGATGGAGTGCAGGCTCATACCTAAAGAATACTACGCCATAAGTCAGTACATTTGCATGTTTTGCACACACACACACGAAATGCATAAATCAAAGTTCTGTGTTTGAGTTAAAATCCCATCAACCAACCATAAAATGAAAGGAAACAAACGAGGCAGGCTTTGCATAGTCACATACGCTGGTATGATTTACTGCTTGTGCTTAATGCAAAGATGTGCAACCTTTTGCACGACCAAAGAGAAGGTTATATTGCGAAGCCGGGCGGCAACGATGTTCGTACAATATGACAGCGTAGGCGAACTTAATTTCAAGTATTTTAACCCTTTTGTTCAATGTGAACATGTGCAATTATCGAAAGAACCGGAGTACTCGCAAACTTTAACTTTGGACAGGTTTGCTTAGAATACCAACCAATTAAAAATACGAATTTGTAATGCGGTCACGGGCTGGATACATAAATCAGTTATAGACTGCTGTTGCTGCTGGTTCAATATATTAATAATTTCGGGTCCGATATTTTAGAGACCGTACCCACAAGAGACACATGCTGTTTAAATTCCGTACTCTTTTACATTACTTAACACAGTCCGAATGTTTAGGCGAAGGCAAAAAAGGTAGACAACAAGTTTTGGAAACCGCTGTTATGTTCAAATAAGCCTCTGTAATGTTGAAATAACGAGTTTTGTTTCCGTTACAGGCGTTGGAATCAGACGATAAGAAGATAAACAAGGGCGAGATCCTGGACGCACTCAAGCGAATCGTGACTGATGACGACAACAGCAACGTCATCGCTAACTCATCCATGCTTGACTGGTTGCTTAGCAACACTCATGAAGGTGAGAATTGCTTGTTTTGCGAGATCTTGTATTTCACTTGTCTCTGTAAAAACGTTTTTAAAACGATCTTCACCATGAAAGGCGTTTTTTGCACCTCGTATTTTTCTAACTTTGCTCAGTTTACGCTGCGCGTTTGCCATCTCGCCGCCAATTTTGTCCCGCTTTACAACATCTTAACGTTGCGCAGCTATCAGCAAAGTGAATATTTTAGCGCAACTGTGTCGCTATGTTTTCTTTCACCGAGCAAAATAAACTCAACTCAGTTATTTCTGACTTGCTGTTTTAGTGCAACTGGGGCGGTGTGCTTTAGTTCCCTTATTAAAAACCTTGGAATGGAAATATTTAGCTGTACATTGGAACACCAGATACAAAGAGTTGCTTGGTTATGAAAACAATGATTTTTGTAACATTTGATCTAAGATGGATTCACAATGTACAATTCTCTACCAGTTTTTCATAAAGATAGCTGTATCTTCGTTAGGATATTTTTTTGATATAAGACAAACCTTTTGTTACAGGAGGAAGTGATGAGATACAGCAGAAATGTCGAGAAGTTGTAGCTGCTCTTACTATGAGCGAAACAAGCAAAGAGATTCTCGCTTCAAACCAAAAGTTTCAGAAGATTTTTCCCAAGCACCAATTCAGGTAAACAATATGAGTGAGATGTTTCCTAAGCCTTCAAGATTATGAATTATGGAAAAAACGATTTGCCTAATATTGAACAATTGTGTAGTTTTTAATCGGCATTTGAGTTTAGGTACACAATGGGTCTAAAATTTGACAGGTTTTTGATGAAAGATTGTGTTTTCAGTTTGGGAGACATTTTGGCAACCAAGCGTTATGCCCAAATTTGGAGAAGAAATTCAGCGGCGAAAACAGAACAAAATCGATCAATAGATGGCGATGAAGAGCATGAAAGAAAACGACATGTGATGATCAGTTACAGCTGGAAAAATGAAGACGTGGCCATCGCTGTAAGATAGTTGTACTTCCAGTTTCTAGCGAGATAAATCTTTGTTTTTATAGACCTATTTGAATATTGTTACCGTATTCTACCAAAGTAGTTTTTACAAGTGAAATCATATATCCGTTATAATTCTATTGTACACTAACCGGTATTCAACAGTTTTGACATTGGAGAGAAAAAAACTGATATTTAGATTCATAAAAATGTCTGCATTGGACCAAACTCATTTTCACTTAAATTTTTCAGCTCAAAAACCTTCTAGAATCCAACAACATCAAAACGTGGATAGACCGAAGCGGAGTCACCTTGGATATGATGGAAGAAATAGCAGTGGCGGTTGAAAATTGTTCACATTTCCTTTCACTCGTTTCGTCTCACTACAAACAAAGTGTCTACTGCAAAATGGAAGCAAAGTATGCGGTTGAGTTGGAAAAAACAATTATTCCTGTTCATGTTGAAGAGGGTTTCGTCCCATCTGGCTGGATAGGTGAGATATAACTGCAAGGTTTCAACATTAGGCTTAAAACTTGAACAAGCTTCCTTCTCACAACTTTTGTTGTAGCTATGGTAACGAGCGGGCTGAGATACCACGAGTTTTACCATGCAGACGACGTTACTTCTGAAAACTGCAGTGCCCTTGTCGAACTGCTTACAAGCTAAATCTGTTTCGGAATCAACCTTTGAAGCATTTGCCTGATAAAGTTTTATAAGTTTTTTTTTACAGTTTTTAATAATTTTTTTGTGTCGTTTTGTTAAATAAATGTGTGTGCAATAGTAGCCTAAAGGTGTTGTGGGGAAATAAATACATATTAGAAGAATAATTAGCTGATGTCTGTTTAAAATAGATGAGCATCAAACAAAAAATCAAAATTCAGGGTAAAAAAAACTTGATTAAGACGAGTCCCTATTGGTTTGTGGTTCTCAACCTTGTTTGGTTCGCATACCACCTGACAACATTTTCGTTTTCAGCGTACCACCTAAACCAGTGGTTCTCAAACTCGGTTTTCGGGGCCGCATGCGGCTCCCAACTACTTATTTTGCGGCTCGCACCAGACCTCAGAAAACCACCAAAGATTGCTATTTTAGCTACCACAGTAACAATTTTTAGTGATTTTTTCAAGGTTTCGTTGTTTTGCGGCTCCCTACACACCTAAAAAAATACCGTTTGGCCCCGACAATAAAAAAGTTTGAGAACCACTGACCTAAACCCTGTATGCATAGGTAGACTAAGAAATAGGTCCAGTTTTCTCGAACAGGTTAGTATATTTCAAAATGTTCACAACATGAGTTTCGACCCAAAGCAGGGCTGATCAGTTAAGTCAGATTAATTGCAGTTCTTGACCTGACTTCATTTGAAAATGACAGAAAGCTTCTCACGTACCACTAGTGTTCGTTTATCACGCGTTGAGAATCACTGGTTTAAAGAAACACGAGTAATGTTTATCGGTGTGTGAAGTTATGAAGATGAAACAAATTATAGTTTTTTCGTGTTGACTATTAGAAGCATTCCTGAGTTTAAATATCGGACAAACGAAGATATTTTTTTGGTAAACTAATCTAGCCCCCACAAACATAAAATATTTTAACGCATCGGTCATTGGATGTCTTAAAACACTTGTGTTGATTTTTGTGAAACAAATGGAGTTGAGTCGAAAATGTCGAGACATCTAAAATGGATGAATAGAACCGTTATGGTTCTTAAAGGTGGACCTGGAGACTTACAAAAACCCTGGGAAACAGCCTACGAGCATTTGAATAAACGTCTCTTTCAGGAAAACGTGCTTCAAACCACTAAACGGAACCGCTACTATGAAAAACAGTGGATGAAACGGCGACGGCTCGCGTACGAAGAGACCAAGAGCATTTACAACCAAGAACAGAATAGAAAAATTAAATTTTTATCGACTTTAGCCAGAAGAGACCCTTGGAGACAATAAAATTATGCTTTGTTTTCGTTTTTTGCCTTTGCTGTGAGAAACAACCAGAATAAACTATTTTTTTTGTTGAACAAAAATGTGCTGAAGTAAAATGCAACTAGTAAAAGTTATAAACTTTTGTTTGAGGTCGTTTTATTTTCATTTAATTTGCAAACTGCATGAAACTTTTACCAACATTTGCGACCAGAAACGCGTACAGCTTTAGTGGAGTAATATTTAACATCGAAAGCTGAAACACTGATGTTTTAGTGCAAAAATATACAAAACAGAACAAAAATGCAATGTTTTCCTGTCAGTGAGATCAGACATATGTCCACAAAATTTAAATAGCTCTAGCAGCCCGACTGCAAAGTAATCGTTAGCAAGTTGTGACTTTGTTGTAAAGAGGAGATTATGAACCATTTTTTGAGATAAAATGTAACACCAAGTGTTAACGGCCCTAGTTTGCACTTCCAATACAAATTTTGCTCATTAAATATGTCCCCAAAATCAATAGCTTCCGTTTTAAAGTGCTTCTCTTATAATTATATGCTGCATTCAATTTCTTTAACAGAGAAAAAATTTCACATGAACATTAGCTAAAATGTGCATGAAAAAAAAACTGGAATTGCTGAAAATATTTCCATTAAGAGGTGTCATGTATAAAAACCTGTTTATCAAAAAAGTAGGCAAAAATATTCTGGGAAGGTTGAAGTTTACCTAAGCATAGATAAAAAACAACTTTTTCCATCTATGTTCATATAAAACAAAATCTCAATGCATAGCATGTGCCAGAAAAACGGAAAATGCTGCAAATTGGGCATTATGCTTTGCCTTTGGAAAGCTGTGAAATTTTTTTAAGGAGCTCGTGGTTTTTGGACATTGCTGCTTCTTTGCTTTTGAGAAATTCCTCTTCTTGCGATCTAAGTTTAGCCTGCAGACTCCGTTCTTCTTGGAGATGTTCAACTTTTAATCTTGATATCTGGCATTTCCAAAAAGTGTCATAATTTTTGAGTTGATTAATCATGAATGTGAAATACCTGTTTGTCTTTTTCCAAAAGCGCCTGGTCCTTTTTAGACAACTGTTTCTTCAATGAACTAATTTCCTCGCGCAGTTTGGTAACCGTGACAATATTGTTGTCATTGACAACAGGTACAGCACCTTTTTAGGCAAAAGTAATGGGATTATAACAAGAAATAAATTTGTTGCATAAAACACAAACACTTCGACCAAGCATTGTCAGTTACCCAGTTCCATTATGGATCCATTACGAATTCTGTCTGTAGGTTTAAGCAACATAGAAGGTGTTGAAGAAGCTTCATTGTCCGATTTACTTTCCCCTGTTCCGACAGCCAGTCTGCAACATTTATTAATCTGAATTAAATCTGCCACTATACATTGGGCAAATCTTAGCAGGCTTTCCAAGCATGAAATCAAATGACTCAGCTGTTGAAGAGCTGTAAGCAGATGCAGAATTAAACTTTTTCACAGCAATAAACCTTGTTTCTTTTAACAGTAACAAACAATTGATATTTGGATACTGTTACTATAGCCTAATTGGAACCAAGTAGTAAAATAAACAGCATGTGAATGATTAGTCTAATAAGTAAAAGTTTACCTGTTATTTGCACAAAGTAACCATCCCTAAGAACAGAAAAAAATTGAACTATTTTTACCTTGGTGTACTTTTGTTGCTGTCCGGTTTTGTGGCACCTGTAGCTCCCTCTGGTGTTGAAGTTTTCTCACTTTTTTCTGGTGTCATAGTCTTTTCGAAACTCTGAAGTTTTGACTCAAATGAACTCCGGCTGTGCTTATGAGTTTCCTTTTCTCGCTTTCTATGTTCCGCTTGAGCCTTTCTGCTATTATGTTGTGCTTTCTTGCGAAGTTCATCTCGGGAAGCACTTCGCTGTGATGATGATGACACTGTTTTTTCCTCGGAACGAGCTCGCTCTGGTTTGTTGGTTGCTCTGTAATCTTTGTCCTCCCCAAAGAGATCTTTCCAAACTTGGTCGCAGCTGTTCGGACTTGTGGATTTTTCCAATTTGCACTTTTTAGTCTATTTATTACATAACAGTGAAATAGAAACACCATACTAGGAAAACTTTTGATGAATCGTTAAACCACATTTTTTATAAAAAACAGAAAACACAACAACGGCAACAGTTAAAAAAGTGTAAATGTTGCATACTTTTTACAAAAGCATTAGAATTTAAAAAGTCCTAAATTTGTTACTGTGATTCTTTATTCGAACATTACTGTTTGATAATTTTAACAGTAAACATTTACCTCTTCTTTGTCTGAACTTTTTCCACCAGAATTTCTATGTTTCCTTTTACCCTTTCTTAAATCTTTTTGCAATGTGACATAACAAAGCCAACAAAGAATCAAATCCTGAATCTAAACCATAGAAGATTTTTAAAAGATGAAGCAAAGAGAGTTAAAGCTATTCCAAACAAGCAGCAAAATTTACTTTAGAATAGTAAACATAAAATCTGGTATTACCCTTGCTTTTGAATGGTCAAAAGCAGCTTTGAGATTGCACTTATGGCAGTTGATTGGTTGTCCATATTTCTTTAAACTGCTTGCACATCTTTGACATTTCCCCCCAATAAAAGCAGATTGCAGTTGGCAATATGAGCAGGTTCTAGGCTAAAAACAATCATTTGGTAAAAGCTTCGCCTAAAACCAATGAAAAGTTTATTAAAGGGACCCTTCTATGGGAATAAAAGATTTTTTGTTGTCTGCGGGGAAAGGCAAGCAACCTACTTCGCCATGTTCAAGAAAATTTTTGTCACATCGATCACAAATATCCCGATTCACAATATTCTTGTTTTTCAAATCAGTGAGACAGTATTTGCAATTCACTGCTGAAACCGTTTCTGCTTTACTTTTCTTCTTTTTCGGTTGTTCATCTTTTTGTGCATCTTTAGTGAGGCAATCCTGAATATACAATACACTTCAAAAAAACATTTTACAAAAATACCTAGTTCAGAAATCAGAATCATTAAACTTGTAATTTCTTTCCAACAGAAATATAGTGGGGAACCAGTCTGCACAACATGGCAGTTGCTGACAAGATCTCATACGTGCACGACCGGTAAGTTCGCGTACAAGACCTATTTTAGCAGGCGCAAAGAAAGTGAAAGACCATTCTGCAGAGTATGGCAGCTGCACGCGCTATTTTTTTTGAAAAAAAATGTTTGCACGCCAAGTTTTGGGGTTTGCACGCGAAAATTGGCCTGTCTTGACCTCTTTTACTTGCTTTGCGCCTGCTGAAATTGGTCTTGCACGCGAACTTATGGGTCATGCACACGCGCACGTGGGACATGTAGGTCGTGCACTTGCGAGATCTCGTCAGGAACTGCCATGTTCTGCAGACTGGGTGAGGTCAAGACAGGCCAATTAAACGCCTTTGGTGCACAATTTGTGCGTGCAGACCCAAAAAATGGGCGTGGAAAAATTTTTGTTTTAAAAAAAATCGAGCGTGCACCTGCCACATTCCGCAGACTGGGTGGGGAATGGGGAGGGATTATTGCTTTAAACATTTTTAGCAAGAAACAAAACTCATAGGCACTATTTTTTAACTATAGATTCTTTTATCATTGAAACATCTTAGATTATTTCATGCAACAGGTAACAACTTAATATTAATTACTTTTATTGACAAATCACTTATTTTGATCATTTACAAATTTTTTTGTTTACTCACACTGCAAATTTGCTTTTCTTCCGACAGCTGATCAAACCGAAACCACTGCAGACATTTTGTGCAAGCGTATTGTGCCATAACGCTTCAATACTTCTACAATTTTAAAAACATTTCACAAAAAAAATATACAAGCCTCTACAAACACAAAATCTGAAGGAAATAAAGAAAAACAAAAATCGCCACTTATTTATCCAAGCAGCAAGTCGAAAGTATCCGGATCATGTTATATATACGGCAGTGCAAAATTTACTTTTTGAAAAGGCAAACGCTAACTTCCCTGTTATTTACACATGGTAACCAGCTTTTTTACAGAGGCAAAGGCTAGATTTTTAACTCCCACCAAATTTCGGTTACAGTGTTTATTCGGTTATGTGACGCAGTGCCTACACCCGGAGTTCTCGAACTGTGCGTCGCGACGTTTTGGTGCGTCGTTTCACTTTTCCAGGGGCGTCGCACAATGGTTCTGTTTCGTGGCTTTATGTTGCTGTGTCAATAAACACAACTTTAATAATAAGTCTCCTCATAAACTTTTTTTCGTTGGTGCGGCAGCACAATCTGGCAGCAAAGTTTTCACTGGCAAACAATTGTAAATGATTTCGAACTTATTGTTTAAAGTAAACGCTTCATTACTCTGAAAGTGGTGTCCAGTTGTCTCAACTAAACTTTTTTCCACTGCGGGCCGGATACGTTTAATACTAATTCGCGCGTACCGCATAGTTTACATGCCCTATAGTGCCGTCTTCTCAAACTTAGCCCACGAGGCGATTTTTATAGGGGCGCCAAGATATGTTCTTTTTAAAAACCCTTTAAAATCTGTTAAATTGTATAGTTAGTCTCATATTACAAGGAATGCTTGTACATTACGTCACAAGTAACACAATAAAGCAGTGGTTCTCAAACTGTTTTTTGTTGCGATTGCGACGCCTCTGGAAAAGTTTTTTGGACTTGCGACGCACCAGCAAATAAAAGTTAATGAGGAAACTTATTATTGAAGTTGTGTTTATTGATACAACAACAAAAAGCCACAAAACAGAACTACGCCTTGGAAAATTAAAACGACGCCCTTGGAAAATTAAATCGACGCACATGTGTAATCACTGTTATGATTTGTAGCCCAGTTTCTGTTATTGAACTGAATTCAAACCAATGTTAACGACCCAAAGGGGTAATTAAACATTCTTTTTACGGGATCACATTCCCATTTCTTAATTTCCTGACGTCATAGCAGGCAGTTTTCCTTTTTTTAGACAGAGGAAATTGTTGTGGCATTAAGAAAATTTTCAAATGATGTGAATAACTTGCGATAAGAGACGCAGCTGGATAACTGATTGAAGGGCATAATTGGATGTAAACATTCAGGCGTTGCCAACCCACTGGGAAAAAAAACGTAACAAAACCACACACCACTTTTAATCAAAACGAACATTTGTATTTTTGAAGCACAAGATAGTGTTTCTTTATGCAGTGAATCATAAGCACCAATTCGCAAGCAGCTGTGAGGTGGTGTGTTGGCAATTGCAGTTAAATAACAATAAAACTTATCTTTAAGAAAACGTTTTTTTACTAATGGAAATGATTAATAGGTAATTGTTTAAAAAATAGTGTTGTGAAAACAAAATATAACGAATAAATAACAAAATATACATCTGAGAACTTTGTGCAAAACAACTATAAATTTGAAGAGCAAAATTTTTCCAAACACACAGTGTTAGTAACTCATTTCTGATACAAACTGTTGTCTGAGATTTTATCACCGCGTCGAAGTTTGCTGCAAATGAAATAAAATTTATAAACAATAACTAATTAGTTTAATGAAAAAACTTGATTACGGCATTCCTTATGTGCTTGCCCAATTCTTAAATGTTGCAACAGTTTATCAGCATAGGAAAAAACCTAATTAGATTAATTTGAATTAAATTTAAAGGTCAAAATAACATTTTTTTTAAATGTTTTACCTTTGTAGAAATACGACATCAGTTAAAACACTGCTAAAATCAAAACTGACAGTAATAAAAAGAAAATGTCACATCAATAAAGTAGAACATATATTTTTTAAACGTATATACATACAACAACACAGTTAATAATCTCCATTAAATTTCATTCCAATGTTTTAACAGTCATTTTGCAACAATGTTACTCTACAGGCCCATGTAAATTGCACTTAATTTGCCATATATACCTGTTCAATTTGGGTTCCCTGTAGCAAATTGATGCATTTCTTCTTAAAGGTCTGCTCCCCTTGCGACTGCAGGTAAAAATAAACGTTTTGGGACTTAATTTAAGATTTGGTATGCACACAAAAACTTTTTACCTGTTTGTTATATCGGAAAGCCCAAACGAATTACGTAGACTTAAATCATCTTTGTCCGATGTTGGTTGGTTTGTAAGCTTTAAGATCAAATAAATGAGCAAAAAATTTGGATTAGAAACAGTTTTCAAAAACCTACCACGATTTTCTTATCAGGGTTGGTGAGAAAACTGTCGTTGCTGCAGTTTAAAGAATCACCCAAACCCACATTTTCCGCGAATGTTACCTCCTTTTTCGTTTTCCCTCTTTTTCTCGACTTTTTTGTGGGATTGTTCTGTAGATTGCTTCGAACCTGCTTTGTAGGCTTTGTGGGTTTCCCAGTGTTTTTTAGTTGCGACCCTGATTTTGTTTTTATCCCTGTTTCAGATGCATTGCTGAAAATAGAATCTCCAACTTCAATCATAGATTCACAGGGGTCAGTGAAATCCATTGATTGCTGGCTAAGAATTGTATCAGTAGTAGTTGCTGTGCTAATGTTAAGTCCATGTTGAGAATCCTGAACATTATTGCCACTTGTTGGTGAAGTGATTTCTCTCTCATTTGCTGTTGAAGTTTGTTTTTCCTTTTCAGATTGTACCACAAAGTCAGAGGCAATGTAAAAAGCTGACTGGCGCCGACTTTTTCTCCTGAAAAAAGGTAGAAGTTGCAACTCATGTCAAATATAGTAAAACTCTGCTAATGCAGACTCACTCGGCCAAAAAAATTGTCTGGAGATACGGTTTATGCAATGTCAATTAGTTAAAACCTTACACTATTATAAAATCTTTGTCCCTCAAAGTTTATCCGAAACAGGTGAAGATTCAGATTAACCGAATCTGGTCTAACTGAGATTTATGCACTAAAAACAGTCTGCTGAGTAAAATGATGTTACAAACCTGTATTGGAAGTTACATTCAGGACTGATGTCTTCCTCACAATTAACCATTTGGTTTGCTTCTAAAGGTGGTGGTGAAGCACTAAAATTAACAAAGTTCAATATATGAGAAGTTTATTAATTATTGTTTGTGCGAATGTAAAACACAAATTGTATTTTATTGTATACTTAATTCCCAATTGCGGTATATTACTAGTTTTTTGGGGGAAAATTGAGAAAAAAATCCAAGTAAAATTCAAGCTAATTAGCAGGTGCTTATATATAACAACCTTTTTTTCAGTTTACAATTCCTACCCAATTAAACAGATTATAATATATGATTAGGTATTATTTTTGGAAAGAGAAAACAATGTATCAACTTAGCTCAACTAAAATTGTGTAATTTAAAATCCTGTAAACTTCTTAAAATACATGCATGTGACTTTGTATTAACAAGCTTGTATGCAACTTTCACCTATTCCAACAAGGTTATGTGGTAACAACAATAAATTAAGCAATGTAGTATTGTGTTTTACTTTTGCGCATCATACTTTTGAAACAGAGCATAGGTTACCCACTTTGTTTCTTTTGGACTCTCAGATTCAATAGAACTAAGTCTTTGTGACATTTCTAATTCTCTTCTTACAATGGATTTTTCCTGAATCATTGTCAAATCAGGATTCCACTACATTCACAAAACACTTTAGTAATTTGGGACAAAAAGTGTCAATTTAAATTATATAACTCCGATTTTGGCCAAAGTATTTTTTTAGAGTTTTTTTAATAATTTTTGAAATAAATGCATTTTTCATGAAATTGTCGGTTACAGATACATATTACTACAATTTATATTCCCTTGATGTGAGTAAACCGTCTTACTTTTTCAAGTTTATCGCTTTGCATTCCAGAAGCTGGCTTTCCCTTTCTAGGTTGTGCACTGTAGAAACACAAAAACAGATTAATAGTTAATACCCTTTAGTTTTTAAACCCAAAAAGAACCAAAAAACAAGGAAATAAATGAAATGTACGCTGTCAATAAATGAAATTTTGAAGTTTTGTTTATTGATATGAGACAATTAAAACCAGATTAACCAACCTGAATATAACCTCATTGCCAAAATCAATCGATTTGTCACCAAAAGAAAGATCTGCATCAGTAATTAAATCGCGGAATGTTGTAAACAATGACATACATTTGTCTCTTTCTTCCTGCAAAAAAATGTTTCCCAAGTTTTGCCTGAACTTTGTTAAAACTGTCCAATGCACAGTGGCGTATCTAGGATCTTTTTAGGGGGACAATAAAATGAAATATACTGTGCCACCATCAAGTAAATGCTGGTTAGCCTAAGGCCCTGTGAAGCCCTTACTCTTTCTGTAAGTAACGAACGTTATAGTCACGATTTGATCGTACTCATGTGACACTTTTAAACACTCGACACAGTTGTTCCTAACAATGGTTGCTTCTTAATCATATTGTAAATTATCTTCACTTGTATGAGTGTGACATAACAAAGCTATTTTAAATCCATTGTAATGTCATACACACAGTTGGACGCCAAGTGGCCTGGATTGGCATGCATTGTTTATTGAGATGTGTGACGAGCATCAATGCGTTACGTCCATTAAACAAAATAGCACACATTGCTATTTACAGTTTTGTCTGAAATTGGATACAATACGAAAAAAGCCGGTCAAAATTTTTTAAGGGGGGATGGGCATCCCCCCCCCCCCCCCCTAAATACGCTAGTGCCAATGCATATTGCTTTCAAAGTTGGTGATAAAAAACTTTAAATAATGCAACTGCTATTTTTTTTCAAAGATACATCAGTACCTTTATTTTTTTAAACTCTTCAGTAATTTGTTGCAACTCCACTTCTCTTGAGTTTAACTTAAACCTTAATGCCATTTGGGTGCTCTGTAAGCACAAAACCAAGTAAAATGAAATCCAAAATGTAGCTTGCATAGAAATCTCTGCTTACCTGTAGTAAATTCATTGACTTTTCATACACCTGAATTTGGTGTTTGCTGATACGTAAAGCATCAACTAGTTCCTTGTTTTTTCGAGACAACGCAGATGCTTGTCGCATTACAAATGATTGCGCTAATAAAAAACAAACACATAATTATGGAACCCATCTTTCAAGCACCAAAAAAATGTTATGGTAATTGTATTACTAAAATATTCTTTGGAAAAACATTATGCAACCCTAAGATTTATAGACAGATAAAGAAGGTTTCAAGTCACAATGCTATTGGTACAAATTCCATCTTTACCACTTTGTTTGGTTTAACCAAGAGACTTTAGTGATTTTGCTAGAGTATATTTAACTAAGTTAAAGCCACCATAAAACAACCATCGGACTTGCAACAAGACAGACACCTTAACAAAAAAAAATATCTAACAATTAATTTTTATTGTGCTAGTATACAAACATTACCAACAAGAATTTTGTATGTAAATATGCCTTGAACTCACATAGACCAAGCTTCTTTTTGTGTCTTTTAACCAAGATGCTACAGCTTCTATCCTGGGAGTCATTTAGAAGACGTTCTTTGGAGTTTCGAGCCTCTATCGCTTTTTGTACAATGCTGTTGTATTTTTCATTGCCCAGACCAGAATTATTTGCAGCATTTTCATTTAAGAAAGACATTTTGTGAAGAATTGCGTCTCACTACAAATAAATCACATTTAACAACTTGTAAACAAAAACTCCAGCTAATATGAACTACCTAACACTTGAATCCAATCTTGTGGATACTTAAATCGAGATTTCTTTAGTTTAAAACAAATAAACGGACACATGTGTCGGACACATCAAATGCATTTGTTTGTTTTTTGACAATTTAACAAAAAACATAAAAACCAAAACACAATTTACGTAGAAATAACAACTTTTAAATTATTATGGTTCGATAATTATCCGAGAAGGTACGGTATATTAGTTTATTTTAATTGCAATAATTATCCGTGAATAAAGCATTGTTTACAAAATTTTAAATTCACCATGACGAAGTTAAGTTTCCCGCCACATTTTTTTATGTTTCCTAAACTAATTTGAAAAATATTTCTGACTGTTTCTGAACATTACTAATTGTGCATTTTATCTACAACGCCCTTCCACTTTTTATATAATAACAGTAAACCACTAGTTGTGTCAATAAACAACATAACACTCACACTTAAAAGCGATTTATTTGTTACTAAATCAAATATTGTTTTGTATTTTATTTTAGGAAACACTGAAAGTAAAAGGGAAAGTTCCCATTCGAACAAGTGGTTCAAAATCAATTGGAACAGAAGCAGAAGCGGCTTCAGTAATACGTAAAGTTTTTGTCTTGTTTTTATGCTGACAGAAGTTCGTAATGGATATTGAGGAAAATTTAGACCAACGTCGTTCTACTTACAAGGATATTGTCCGAAAAGCAAGACAAAATAAAAAGGATAAAGACAAAAGCCATTCAAGTTTAAACAAACGTGAAATCAAATTTCTAAGAAACAAAAAGAAAGATGGGAAAGGTATGATGTGTTATAAATAAATGAATTTTACTGATTTCAAATATATTATAACAATCCTAAATATCCAACGAGATATGCCATTTTGGATAGTTTACCCTATTTTGTTAAATTTTTGGTACTACAGGCAAAATTACCATACAGAACAGAACAGTATGTAACTTATCTTTCCTTGAAATTGAGGTAAAAAAAAGTTTCCCAAATTTTTGTGCTTGCACTAAACTCAACCCAAATAAACTTCCAACATCCCAGTCTGCAGAGTGTGGCTGCTTTTTTTGAAACAAATTTTTGCACGCCAAGATTTGGGGTTTGCACACGTAAATGTTGCACCAAAGGCATTTAATTGGGTTGTCTTGACCTCTTTTATTTGCTTTGCGCCGGCTGAAATTGGTCTTGCACGCGCATGTGGAACATGTAAGTCCTGCACGCACGAGATCTCGTCGGGAACTGCTATGTTCTGCAGACTGGCCAACATCATAATAATGTCTAGCCTAATATTTTCTTCTTTAAAACAGACTCGTTTGTAATGAGACAACTGGCTGCGATGGCAGAGAAAAATAAGCAGTTAGCAACATCCTTGGTGCAGTCAAAACATCTTAACAATGAAATGGAACAATCATTAATGGATACACAGGTTAATTAGCATTTTTTATTTTTGTCTTAATATACTATCATAAACACCAAGTGTCAATATACTATCCACAGTGTAACTGCAGCACATTTAATATCTTTCCACGCTTAATTGACAAGCTTTATAGCAAGTCAATGTTGTTCAGTTTTTTCCGGCAAGTTGAATATTTGAGTGCAATTAAGTTGCTACGATTGTTTCCCTGAGAGAAATAAACTCAACTCAATTTGAATTTATATTGTTTTTTGCAGCACACCCAAATGGCAATGTTAATGAAATATAATTCTAAGCAAGTTGAGATGGAAGACATGCAGGAAAAACTGTTGAAAGCTGAGGTAATCTATGTTTTTAAAACATCTTGCCATGTTCATGGACAACATATTTAAACACAATCATTTCCCCAAAAACTAGTTATTGACATCGTGATTTCATAGAACGCTATATATGCGAATCTGTTCATAAGTTTAATGGTGAAAATAACTGCCCAAATAGACCTAAAAAGCGACATCGGCAAAAGCTCATATTTCAAGTGTTTCGGCAAATGCTCATGCCATCATCAGTGATATTATATCACTGCTTTTTACGTCTATTTGGGCTGTTATTTTCACCATAAAATCGTGATTTCAGTATCTATTTTTGCCTGCAGACACAGAATAAAAGGCTTAGTAGATTGCTCACAGATGTCAGGAGATTATTGGATGAAAACTTGATATGTGATGATGAAGGTCTCGACCAATCGAATATAAGTGAACAATCTTTAAAGTAAGACATTGGACGTTTTTGTTGTTGTAAAATACCTTTGTAATGTAAACTTTAAAAATTGTGCAGAACACAAAAGCCACAGAGAATAAAGATATTTTTTGATGAAAAAACCACTAATACACAGCTCAATAAGGTATGTACTAAGTTGTTTGCCTTTTGCTTTTAATATATATTTCTAATGTAAATGTTTTTAGTCTGACGGTTTGGAAGAAAAAAGTATTGCAGATGAAGAAATCAACTTAAGTAATAAATCAACTGAAGTTGAAATGTTGAATAATTCCTGTGATAGGTGAGTGATGAACAACATGAAACGGTATATTTGTAGCTACTAAAAAGTGTTTGGTCCATTGCACTGAAATATCTTGTGTTGACACTTGTCACATTCCCGCTTCGAAAACTACTTTGTGCTTGTCTATTTTTAACGTTTTGGTGCATCCTTTTTAAAGTAGTTTTTTGTTGTCTATCTGTTTGCAATGAAGCCTCTTTATATCAAGATGTCTCTAACCCATTTAAACACATTGCTTTCAGAATACAATACCATAATCTATGTTGTCCATCTTTTTCCAGAAGGGTTATGTACTATAACCTTTGTGTCAAATAAAAATTAGTAATAAGATAAGTTTTCTCAAACTTTTTCTTGTGATTAATGAGTATTTGTAACTGTAATATTTCTTTTGAAAACCTGAAACTGTTGTATTTTTAAAACAATGGTGTTTTTTGTTTGCGCAGACAATCTATAGTGATTTCCGACACAAGTTTTGATCCTGACAATTTCATGTTTGACTTCGAAGAGCAAGCAGAAAATTTGGACAATTCCACAGCACCCAGTCCAGCTACAAATGGCAAAAGGCGAACGTCTCATTTTGCATTTCAACCTAAATCTGGCAAAAAACACAAACGAAGCAGCAGTCAGTCTCAGTCTCCAAGAAAAGCTAACACTGAAACAGAAGTCACTGATATCCCTGAAGACACGCCTGCAGCCCACAACTTAAGTATTGCTACACCATTAGCACCAAGACTGTCTACAGCAAAATGTTTAACACTGACTAAATTGGATAACAATGCTAATCAACAAAACCCTGAAAAACCAGCTGGTGGAAAAACAAAAAGAGCTCGAAAATCAAGGAAAAGTACGAAAGCAGTTAACGTTGAGGAAGAAAAGCCAAACAAAAAAATAAAGGTAAATTTGAACTTATAAAGTGCGTTTAATGGTGAAAATAAGGCCCCAATAGATGCTTTATATTCCAAACGTTTTTGGCAAATGCTGTAATTTAAAGCATGTCGCTTTTTACATCTATTTGGGCCATTATTTTCACCATTAAACTTATGAACAGATCCGTATGTAGTGTTCTAATGTGCATTTTTATGCTAAAAGCCAACCTTAATAATTTTTAGCTGGAAAGCATTGAAGAGAATAAAGAAAACAAATCGGTTCGCAAAACATGGCCTCTATCAGAGCCAGAAGACACCAAGAGGTAACTTACCACTAGTGATGTTTTAAATGTCACATAATGTGTTATTTTTTGCCATTTAGCAAGCAAACCAGGCGCTCAGAGTCAAAAAATGAGCCACAAGAATCAGGCGGAAGAAGTCGTCGGAATAAGAAACAAATTAATTATCTCGAACCTTCGTTGGGAAAGTAAGAAATTTTTGACATAATTTTGCACTTCAACACAAAAACATTTTCATTTCTCCCCAATATACCACAAAGCTTATGCTAAACCATACAAAGATCATATAATTCACAGTATGCCTGGCCAATTTAAGGCGCCACACCCAATCAGCCAGTCACCTAGCATTCACCATATGGCAAGGCTTGGCTAGAAAAATCTAGCCTGTGGTGGGATTCGAACCTACAACAGGAGTCTTTTCCGGGAGTTGTTTATGTTAAAAAACACATAAGATTGCTTTTATATCAACTTTACAGGTTACATTTCTGAGCTTTGGTCTTTAATTACAAACTACATGCAAACAACAAAGTGAAGTCCCCTTTCAAAGTGCTGTGGCTATCATATTACTGTGTTGTTGTTTTTTCAGAAAATTGAGACAAGGCGACAAGATAGGGGATGGCTGGTTGACAAAATAAGTTCTCTTACTGCCAAGACAAATCCCAGAAAGGACAATATTTTACAATTTAAACCAGTGGTTCTCAAACTCGGTTTTCGGGGCCGCATGCGGCTCCCAACTACTTATTTTGCGGCTCGCGCCAGACCTCAGAAAACCACCAAACATTGCTATTTTAGCTTTCAAAGTAATAATCTTTAGTGATTTTCTTAAGGTTTCGTTTTTTTGCGGCTCTCTACACACTTAAAAAATACCATTTGGCCCCGACAACAAAAAAGTTTGAGAACCACTGATTTAAACCTATTTTATCAAAATATCATCGCTTTGTTTGTCAATTGATTCTCACTGGAGGATTTGTATTAAACTTGTGCATGTTATATGTACCTGTGGATTGGGATCTACAACCAGTGGTGGGATTGAGTCGGTTCGTACCAGTTCCATAGAACCGTCTCACGAAATTTTATGAGATTAGCGAACCGGTAAGCTTTACTGGTTACCGTCAATGGACTTTTTGTAACAGAAGCGGTTAAAAAATATGATTTTTGTGATAGAACCGACTGACAAAAAAATGAATCCCACCACTGTCTACAACTCAAATGTTGTGACTTTTTTGGTTTGTCATTGCATTTGCAATAAACAAGAAGAATAACTGAAAAATGGTGGTCAATTTCAAATCCAAGAAACATCATGTTGCAGAAATTACTGAGTTTATTCTAATAATAAACCAAAACATAAAAATTTTAAGTACGAAGAAAGCTGCATTCGATTTTTAGGCAATGCAAAACCGAGTCAGCAAAGCATATGAAATGAAACTTGAATTGTGCTCCAACATACACAGGGATTTTTACCCACAGACCATTGTAAGAGTGCCCACAAAAAATTAAGAAAATATATATCTCTTACAGCCCCCCATTTATATTATATATATACCCTGCTTCAAAAAATTAAACACCTAAAAAACCAAAAATCACAAGCTGCTCAGTCATATTCTTTGAGCAATCTGCCAGCAATGACAAGCCTTTGAATCTCACTTGTACCTTCATAAATCTCAGTAATCCTCGCATCCCTGTAATGTCGTTCAGCCGGCATATCACTAACATATCCCATGCCGCCCAGGACTTGCATTGCTTGGTGAGCGGCATATGTGGCAGTTTCTGATGCAAACAACTTAGCCATTGCAGCTTCCTTGATAAAGTTATGACCAGCATCTTTCAACCGGGCAGCCCTCCAAACCAAGAGACGCGACGCTTCAATTCGACAAGCCATGTCTGACAACTTAAACTGAACGGCCTGTAACTTGTTGATAGGTGAACCAAAGGCCTGTCGGTCTTTGGCATAAGCAATTGCGCAATCAAGTGATGCTTGAGCGATGCCCAGACCTTGTGCTCCAATCCCAATTCGCCCAGCATCCAGGGTTGTCATAGCAATCTTAAAACCAAACCCAGGCTCCCCAAGCAAATTTTCTTTTGGAATTCTACAATCTTCAAAAATCAGGTTGGCTGTGGATGATGCTTTGATTCCTAATTTATCCTCCTTTTTGCCAAGAGTCAGTCCAGGTGTTGGCATGGGAACGATAAAAGCACTGATCCCTTTGTGCTTTTGAGCTTTATCAGTCGTGGCAAAAACTACAGTTGCAGATGCTTCGTAACTGTTGGTGATCCATGCTTTGGTTCCATTTAAAACCCAGTGATCACCATCTAACCTTGCAGTGGTGGAAGCAGCACCAGCATCAGAACCATTACCTGGTTCACTAAGAGCAAAACAACCAACTTTAGTGCCGCCTGTGAATGGTTTGACATACTGCTCAAGTTGTGCATCGTTGCCCCATGCTTTTATCGGCCCAAGATAAAGTGAATTGTGGGCGCTCATAATTACGCCAGCAGAAGCACAACCCCGACTAATTTCCTCCATAGCAATGGCATATGCCAAGTAATCCATCCCAGCACCACTGTACTGTTCAGGAATGTCCATTCCCATTAAACCAAGATCTCCCATCTTTTTTACTTGCTCTGTAGGGTATCTTTTTTCCTTGTCAATATCATGGGCAATCGGTTTTAACTCATTGGCAGCAAATTCTGCACAGGTTTTCCGCAGCATCTGATGCGTATCTGGAAGTTGATCATTGTCAGCCAGAACAGAAGCTGACCGGATTTGTTTTAATGAACGAAGCAAACCATTTGGCCTTTGAACAGACCGGGAAAGATTTAAAAAGCAATTCATACTGAACAAAATAACAGAAAAGCCTGCAAACAGAAAGGCAATTACAGTTAACTATAATACTTAAATGATTGGTCCGCAATAATGAGTTTTTTAAAATTATAAACAATTATGATTGATCATAGTATGTTAAACCATATGAAGGCTGGTTAGCATGGCTGCTCCAGGCCTCACCCCAGTGTGAATGTATTCATTCCTCTAATCCAATTGTGATTGATTTGACCTTTTTTCAAAGGAACTACCTAATAGTTTGTGAGTGCATAGAAATGGGTGAACTAGCTGGGTAATTGAAAATACAGTATAGTACGTCAGCCGTAGACGCTCCAGCGCTGATCCCAGTTTGAACATAAGGCCATCTCAATTAAAAAGACCATTTACAACATATGTTTACTATTGCAGAAATAAAAATAGATGCGTAAAACGGAAATGTTCATTTCGACATACAGGTCTGTTTGTGCATCATTTAATGACTTACAGCTGCACTGTAGGACACAAATTAACAAAACAATAATCCCGAAACAAAATAATGCTAATAAGAGTACTTTTGCTACAAGTTTATTTTATCCAATACTACATTGGCAGTTTTCATTTAATTTTATGCAGGAATAATATCAAAAACACGGTAACCGTCATGAAAAATCATTTTGTTGCAATTAAGTAAACTGCTACGAGTGGTCAAAGCGCTAAATTATTTAGATATCTGCTACATTGAGAATGAACGCCATTTTTATAGCGCCGCGTAATATATAAAAAAAAAATTTTTGCACAAACATTTTCAGTATGATGTTGATGGGAGGGTAATTCCCTCATTGGGAATAACCACGTGTTAATAAATTAATCAGTGTAAACACAAAGTTATAGCAACATTGCGGAAGGATTTCCGGTGTGTTCATGATGTCCCTCTTCACAATACAAAGGTATGTATACTTGTGTGCAATATTTATATCATTAGAATAACGCAACCAAATTTTGAGGTTACTTTCTGCTTCAAGTAAATCTAAAATGTGCTTTGTATTTTAAATTTTAATTGTACAAGCTATAGCTAATGGTTATATATGCCAATTGCCAAGTTTTTGGCGCTTAAATACGTGGGTAAAACTTCAAAGGGAGCAAAATATATTTACCCAAGCTGCTAGATTCCAAGTGTGGCTTATATTTCAGTTAAAAATATGAAAACGATACTTAAAACCACTTTGTGCAATGCAGATACACTGGTGATGACAATGAAACAGACGAAAAACAACTAAAACGTCAAGCCTCAAAAGCTTTAAAGCAGATTCGCAGGAGAGCAAAGCGCCTTAAACTTGATGCAGCAAAAGAACATGAAGAGTTTGAAGAAGTAAAACCTGAAAACAATGTTGAAAATGAAGAGCGACAGAATCCAGATCCGGAAGAAAAAGAGTCAATTCCAGTGACAGTATTGTCTGAAGAAGATCAAATACCAGAAGGAATTATATTGGATGATGAAGAAAGGACAGAAACATCATCTAGGATTCATTTGAAAAAGGGAATTCACCAAGTGGGAAGTTTTACTGTACTAGGAGAACAAGAAACTGAAAGAGTCCATACGGTTAGGATAGCTTTTTTCGTTTTCCATTTAATGGTGTCACTTTTTTACCATTCCCTACTATTCTTGAAAGAAAATACTTGTGTACCATATGGTGACTGTAAGAATAATTGACGAAGCAACAGTGCTTCCTAATCAAAATCAGTCAACAAAGTTGTTTAACGATATATATTTCACCCCAAAAGGGCATCTTCAGTCATTCTGTGAAACAACGAGTGTAAAAGTAAAACAAACCAAGCAATGAACTAAAACCATATTAAACACAGCAAAGAGATACGGCAATCTGCTACAAGCCCTTGCTGACTATGCAAGATCTGCGACAGAACTGCGTCTAAGCTACACAAAAAGTACACACTGCAACAAGCGATAAGGGAACAGTGCACACCCAGATAAAAAAGAAGGAAAAGCGGAGAGACGAGATAACCGTCTAGTCCACGGGCAACGAAAAAACTCTAGAGTGAACACAAACAAACAACCCAGTCCAAATGAAATACAAAATAAAATCGATAAAAACCAGTAAAAGAATAAAATGATATAAAATAATGAATGGAGTTATCGCACCCTGGGCAAAACCATTTTTTGAATATTAATAGTAGCTTGGGTAATTTTGAGCCACTTTGCTTCACAAGCGTCCAAGTCTTTAAAAGGCGGCTGCTGTAAAAACGTGACACAAAAACACTCGGCAATATCAGGATAGGTGGCGAAGAGTTCAGGGTGTTTAACTGCGTAATGGCGCAACAGCGCTGCATTATCG